>NC_056735.1:85204455-85464455 GCF_019279795.1 Protopterus annectens
CCAGCACCATACATGAAATAAGTCAGGCTCAGAAATAAATAAACAAATACAACTTTCTCAGATAATCATTGTGTGATCAAAGGATTCTTTGAATAGGATGTATCCAGCTTGTATAATTACATACTTAGTGTTTTCCCTAAGTTAAAGGGAATGATGACTAATTCATAAATTCATAGGTTCACAAGTTAATTGTAGCCTGCTGATCCAGTGGACCATTCATATTCTACATACTTAGATTTTCCATAGCTAATCCCTTGCCACTGTTGGACAGCTAGACCTTTAACATGACAGTCTCCTGTTATTAGTCAAGCACATGTTCTCTGCAATATCACTGTCGAAGTGACTTTTAAAAATGGTCAAGGTTTCTGATACATTAATCCTTAGGAAAAGAAAGTCCCACAAACTTGGTATACTTTGGGTAATTAAACTGTTTCTGTTTTAAGTTCAGTTAATTTTTGTTCTGATCCCGTAACACTTCTTCTTTAGATGTCCTAAATGCTGGCTCAGACTTACCTATTACTAACCTACACATAATGTTTGATGTCCTAAATGCTGGCTACGACTTACCTATTACTAACTTACACATAATGTTCTAAAGGTTTAGATGTTTTAATCTGTCTTCATACTTTAACATTTTCATAAACGTAATTATTTTAAAATATCTCCATTGTATAGATTAAATAGTTACAATATCTGCCATAAAAAAGTGCAAAATATGAAATTATATTAAAAATTGGTCATATTAATACTATAAATAACACCTTTAAGATCTCTGAGTCCCTCACTTTTAACCACGAGATCTGCGTTTGTTAGTATCCATTGACATGAATAATTAATACTTAGTTATGACCCCATTCAATGAGGGCTTGAGGGGCCATACCCCAGATATATTTACAATTACCCATTCATTTGTCAATGTTGCACTCAAAGAGGGTCAGGGTGCTACTTTGCTTTATCTCTAAGTGAAGTCTATTCAATAAAAAAGGGATTCCATGTGAGAGATATCTGTTTCACCAGCAGGTTCTATGTGTGTTACAGTAGAAATGTTAGTCCTCTTGACTGGGTGTTTAAGACAGATATCTGTTTCACCAGCAGGTTCTATGTGTGTTACAGTAGAAATGTTAGTCCTCTTGGACTGGGTGTTTAAGACAGATATCTGTTTCACCAGCAGGTTCTGTGTGTGTTACAGTAGAAGTGTTAGTCCTCTTGACTGGGTGTTTAAGACAGATATCTGTTTCACCAGCGGGTTCTGTGTGTGTTACAGTAGAAATGTTAGTCCTCTTGACTGGGTGTTTAAGACAGATATCTGTTTCACCAGCGGGTTCTGTGTGTGTTACAGTAGAAATGTTAGTCCTCTTGACTGGGTGTTTAAGACAGATATCTCCAAAGGCTCAACAGGAACAAAAAATTCAAAATGACTTAAATAAAACTCTGTTTTAATGAAATGATAAAAAATTCCACATCTCTTCACCCGAATGTCTTCATCACCAAGCCTCTTGATTAACTGACCAAGTTCTGGTCTAAAATTAACCGATGGTGTGTGAGACCTGTTTAAACAAAAGTCTCTTAAATCTGCCTCCACCAAACCTTCAAATAATTTTAACAGTGGGTTTAAGGGTGGGTTAAATGTGCTAGGCCTAGAAAGCCCTTCATAAGTCTGAGATTGACCTTACAATAAAAAGCAAGATTCAAGCGTCTAACAAAAAGCTTCAAATCAACTAAAATATTACATAAGTCAACTCTACGTGAAGGTACAAAGTGAAGCCCTTTTGTAAAAAGCTCAAAAAAGTCATCAGAGATGTTGCTATCAGTATAATTGTATATAACAAAATTATTCTTTTTAGTTAAAACACAATTGTCAGGAGATCTTCTGAAAGCTTCATTATCAGAAATCCTATCAAATACATCACCTAAACTTATTATTAGCATGCTCTGTTCCACATCTGCGGTTGATGCATTACATTCCTCCCCCCTGGTCTGCCCGGGGGATAGTGAAAATCCGATAGGCCACTCTGACTATTTTTCTGAGCAAGTCTCTCACTTCTTCTTGGTATCTCTAGTTCAGCACTTGGGACATTGTCATTAAAAACAATGTCACTATTTTGGTTATGAAACTGTTTGGTGTCCTGCCTATTTCTACCCAACAAAGGGTAGGCCTTACCCTCCCTGTATTCTTTGAGGTCATGCTCCAGTTTCCTGATTTTACGGTTCACAATTTTTAAACAATATTGATCTACTTCATTAAAAACACGATCATATTCTCTTTTAACACCTAAAAAATTATTACTCTTCTCCACAGAATCATTAAGTGATGTTACTTCTTTAAGTAATAAACCTGCTTTTTCCTCATAGTCCCTTATCATACATTCTAGCATTTCAAGCCCTGCTTTATCAAAGATTTTAACCAAGCTGTTATAAAGAGATGAACCAGCCACAGCATTGTTTGGAAATTTATAGCAGCATAACCCCTTCGGGACACGCTGCACACGCAAACATTCTTTCAAATAATCTATTTCTAATTGTGTGCTCTTAAATGCATACAACTTGTCATTGAAAGTTTTAATGTCATGTTCAGCACAACTACTCATGCTGTTGTTAACAGTAACAGTACCTTGTTTGAATTGAAATTGTTTTTCAGTCCATGAAGTAAAACTGAAATCTTTTTTCACAGAATTACTCTTAGCGTTGCTGGTGCTGACCGGGTGCAATTGCTGCTCCTGTGGATCGGTGTAGCCCAATAAAATCCCGCCAGGAACTTCCGCTGTTGGGGAAACTCTGTTGTTAAGTCCCATAGTTGCTGTAGCAAATAAACCTAGTCCATTTTGTTGGTTACCAGGCAATGAAGTCCCAGAACTTGTGGATTCAGAGTTTAGGGACTTAGTCAATTGAGTTAAAAGAAACAAAATCTCTTTAAATTCACCACGCGTAACTGGTGCATCATCAGTTTCATCCCTTAACAATAATGGTGTGTCAGAGAGACTAGATTGTTCAGTTCCTTCAGCCATGGATCAGTAAAACCAGGAACCCAAAACCAAATTAGATCCAAACCAGACCAAGAACAAAATGATATATCCAAAGGCTCAACAGGAACAAAAAATTCAAAATGACTTAAATAAAACTCTGTTTTAATGAAATGATAAAAAATTCCACATCTCATCACCTGAATGTCTTCATCATCAAACCTCTTGATTAACTGACAAAAGTCTCTTAAATCTGCCTCCACCAAACCGTCAAATAATTTTAACAGTGGGTTTAAGGGTGGGTTAAATGTGCTAGGCCTAGAAAGCCCTTCATAAGTCTGAGATTGACCTTTAAAATAAAAAGCAAGATTCAAGCGTCTAAGAAAAAGCTTCAAATCAACTAAAATATTACATAAGTCAACTCTACGTGAAGGTACAAAGTGAAGCCCTTTTGTAAAAAGCTCAAAAAAGTCATCAGAGATGTTGCTATCAGTATAATTGTATATAACAAAATTATTCTTTTTAGTTAAAACACAATTGTCAGGAGATCTTCTGAAAGCTTCATTATCAGAAATCCTATCAAATACATCACCTAAACTTATTATTAGCATGCTCTGTTCCACATCTGCGGTTGATGCATTACATTCCTCCCCCCTGGTCTGCCCGGGGGATAGTGAAAATCCGATAGGCCACTCTGACTATTTTTCTGAGCAAGTCTCTCACTTCTTCTTGGTATCTCTAGTTCAGCACTTGGGACATTGTCATTAAAAACAATGTCACTATTTTAGTTATGAAACTGTTTGGTGTCCTGCCTATTTCTACCCAACAAAGGGTAGGCCTTACCCTCCCTGTATTCTTTGAGGTCATGCTCCAGTTACCTGATTTTATGGTTCACAATTTTTAAACAGATTTTAACTGAAGGGGTTACGCTCAGGGACGTCGGGAGGCATACGCACTGTACTGATTTCAGTACAACTTTTGTAGAAGGGGGGTAGCTTTTTTGAAAAAAAAAAAAAAAAAAAACGTTAAAGGGTGTTGGCTCCTTTAAGGAGCATACCAGCCAGTCGGAAGTGAGCTCACATCATGTCCGGCTGGAGGGAAACAATCTGAGTTAGAACTTGGAAGGCAAGCAATGGATTCGTGAGCGGGAAACTGGAAGGCAAGTGGATGCAAGGGCGTTCGGAATGTTATCGGAAGACAAGGGCAGGGAAGGCAACGTTTTTGAAGAAAAAACAAGTTATCAAAGAGGGTCGTACAGCTGAGTCGGTAAGTAGTGCTTTAGACGGGGAAGGTTAGATGGGCTTCTGTGGTTTTAACCCAGTTTAATACGTTTAACTGATAAAGGTAGGAACACCCTTGTTCCTATAGTTCGCCATTGCTTTACTATGGTGACCTTACTCAAACCGAGCATCTCATGCCTGTCCAGAAAATTGCACGGCCTCCTCTGGAGTCCAGGCTTCAGGAGTGAGCAGGTTTTGGGGTGTTACTTTTGCCACTTATGCGAGTCTAACTACAGAATCAGAGTCAGTGTGATGAGAAGTGCTAGAACATAAGTGACTCTCCAGAGACTTTTGTCAGGTCTACCTTGGGTTGGGTGTTAAGGAGGGTAGCTATAGTCATCCTCTGATGCACCATTTCTGGGGAAAGGGAATTAAGATAGGTGAGTCCTGAATAGCCATCCTTTGGGGTTCCGTTTCTAGGGAAAGAGACCTAAGATAGGCGAGTCCTCCTGGACTTTGCAATCATCAGTTTCTGAAGATATATTAGGTGATTGCTTTAACGTGTAGCTGTCTGCGTATTTCATAGGTTTCCATTAATTGTGTGTTTTAGCTTTTTTGTGACTGTTGTTTTCTATTATAGATAATGATCTGAATTATTACTGTGTATTTCTTGCAGCCGTATAGGACAGAGAAAAGGGGTAGTGAGATGAGGTGCAAGAGCGTATCAATAGAAGCATTATGACTCTTTAGGGAGTTTCTTGAATATTCTTTGTGGTTTAAGGTCCCGTGAAACTTTGGGGTGTCTGATATACTCGTGTGTGCTGTGCTGGAGGTACTATGTTTACAGTCTGCAGTGTTGATACCCCATTTGCATCTAAGCAGGTGAAAAATAATGATTTGTGATTGCTGCAGATCCGCCAAACAACAAATGCATGACTGTCAATGGCATTATAGCTACTTTCCAACCCCCAAAATGTGGAGCATTACTTCTCACAGCTGGAAAGCTCAGACTGTGATTATTAACAGTTACAGTTTTGTCTTGTTTTTAGGTTCTTTTATTGAGTTAATAAGATTCTGTGTGATTCAAGGTTATTTACCGTCAATACTAGTAAAAAAGTAATTTTAAAAGAATGTGTGCCACACTCTCACTGTGTTGTAACAGTGTGGAATGCAAACTTTTAAAGACTCAAAATGAGGTACATTTGATGGATATGGCTGGCATTTGAAATCATTTAAGGGTTTCTTGAGGGCAGAGAAGGGAAATTATTGTTTCCCCATCGGTTTACTCCCTAAACAGAGAGCAAAAGAAACAAGTAACAAAGATGTGTATTTTGTTGATATAATGTTTGTTTTTCTGAAGTACAGGTGTATGAAAATGTTGATGTTTGATGACCAAATTAATGTTGATATGCCACAAGGAAGTATAGTGTGGGAAGAAATAGCCAGGGAATTGTTATGGCTAGGCTTGTATAGGCCCTAGGGCTGATAGCCTAGTACCAACCTATGAACCTAAGTGTGAGTGTATAAATACATGTTAGATCTTAAAACCCAGAGCTAGTCAGCTTGACTTCACCTTTTTAGCCGCAACTCAACTTCACAAAATTTTCAGCTTGATGATATAAAACATCTAAACACATCAACTCACATGACAAACAAACCAAAAATAAAATATTTGTGACTGGTTGCAAGCCCTTCCTACCTATTTTCTTTAATATTCTCCTACCGAAGTTGCTGAAATTCACAGAGGGAGGGAAAAACATTTTTATTATTTAACCTGGGTTGACAAGGTTAGTCCCACGAGGTTAGTAGCCTCTTTTCAGGGGATACCTGAGGCAGTATTTCTATTACCAGGGGAAATTTGGCCAAAACATTGGGGAACTTCCCCTACTCATTAACAAGCAGGGACCGTCCTTGTGAGACGTCCTGCTTCTGGTACGAGCATAGTGGTGGCTCAGAGAAGTAGGAAGGAAGATGGAAAATGTGTGCAGTGTGGAGGAGGCGGTTGGTAAAAGTTTGAGGATAAAGAAGAAAGGTTGGAGATGATGTTTATGGTGAAGGAAGTCAATAACAACCAAATGGCATGGAAGAAGAACAAGAGTTCCAAAATATAAATCTTTTATTAATAAATAAAACTCCACAAAACCAAGATTAAGCAACTTTATCTCACTCGGGGGACTTACTCAGAATGTCGGTAACTACCTTCAGGCACATTTTATACCACAGGTTTTCAGTCATTAAAATTCTTTACAATTAACATTAATTGAAATTAATAAAACAAATTAAAACCCAAGTTACAATTTAAAGAGACATGCAGTGTGTGTGTAAATGCCCCCACATACTACACCTGCTGGCTATAGGTGTTCAGGCTCAAACCCTGTACCTTTGCTTTAGGGTAAGAACAGCCTAAAGTCCCTAACCACCACCATTTCTCAACTTTGTTCAGATTTGCTTTTCTAATGGTTGTGAGCTATGGTGAGAACTGAAGTTGCATTTCTCCTATTATTGTTTTTGATGTTTGTCCATGTTTTTTGTGCTAATGTGTGAAGTGAGAACTGAATTTGTATTCCCTCATTATTGGCTTTGTTTGTTCAGGTTTTTTGTGCTAAGAGGTTGAGAGCTATCTAAATGATAGCTATTAAGTTTGTCTTCCTATTTTTCAAACTGCTGATTTGGCATAGTGGTATGTTGCGCTAACTATAGTGCATATGGTTCTGGGTTCAAGACATGTATGGTAACACGCAGCATTTTATTCTAGCAACTTTTCAAAATTATACAAGCAATGTTTAAAATGTGTCCCTGTTTTTTGGGCTTTTGCCCCCCCCCCCCCAATAAATGTTGGCTTTTTCCAGATTTCTTGTGCTGTAAAGTTCAGAGATACAGCTGAGTGTCAACATTTTACAAGGAGCTGAGAGCTGCAGGGAACTTAAGTTTAGTGCTTATGCAGAGTCTGCTTGTACTGTTAATTGCACAACAGGTAGTGTACTTGCTTTTGATGCAGAAGGCTGTGGGTTCTTCTCCCACAGTAGGTAGATGCATTGCTGATACTGTACTGTGTTGTAAAGGGGGTGGATGCTGTAGTCTCTTTTGGCGAAGATATCTAATAGTAACTATGAACCTGTTATCAGTTTGCCATCCATCCCTGTTGCAATATTACTAGCGTATCATTGTTTTTAATGCAACATAAGGCAATTTATTCTTCAAGGGCAACAGGCACTTTTTTTGTAGATGAAACCATGAAATATAAAGTTGTTTGCTAGCAGCAGCCTCTTCATTAGTTACAGATTTCTCTAATGTGGAATTATGTAGATGGCTTTTACTAGTTCAGAGATTGTGCATATTTACTGATATTGGTGGACTGTAGAAGTTTGAGTAGACTTTTATGATGGAAGGTGTATCAAAGAGCACGTGTATGTTTCATGTGCAAGGGGCCTATGATTTGAAAACAGACCAAAGTTAATCTTTATCTGCCACTGGCAAAATGTATTTTCTTTGAATGTGGGTTTCAATGCTGTTTCAATGAATGTGAGTTTCAAGGGCAGATAAGTTTTAATGCTAAGTCTAGTTTCATTGTGAGACTGCATTGCTTTGTTTAGCAGATATTTATTGGTGTTCGTGCTGTAAAATGCAAAATTAAAACTTTTTTTCTGGCAAATCATTTAGGAATGAAGTCACTAAATAATGACCAACGTTAAGTTTCAGACGTCATAATCTTCAGAAAAATGCATGCTAAAGCAAGACCTGATATTCTAGCAACTGTCTTAAGTTTATACAAGATCAATTTTTAGTACTGTTTGTATGTTCCCCCAATATATTTGGCCTTGTCCAGATTTCCTGCATTAAGAGGTTGAGAGGTATGTGCAAATAAATCGCTTTATAGAATTAGGAATATCCAAACTTCAGAAATGCATGTAGATTCTCTAATTTTGTCAGCTGCTCTAAGTTAACTGTGCTCATATTAAAATGGTGTCCCTTCTTTGACAGGTTCCAAGCTGTATTGTCTGGCAATTTTATATTTTTGCACCACATTTTTGGTCCGTTTTTCATAAAATTGTGGTTTCTGACAAATTAGTGGCAAATCATTAAAGATTGAAGTTAGAAAATAATGGAAGACATTTGAGTTTCAGATTTCATACCTTTCAGAAAATTCATACTAATGCAAGACCTACTACTATTCTATTATCTTTCTAAGTTTATAAGAGCAATATTTAAAAAAAGTCCTTATTTTTGGGCCTTTGCCTCAGTTTTATTTATGAGTTTGTTGCTCTAAGAAGTTGGTTAAGAGGTATTTGTGTGTGTGTGTGTGTGTGTGTGTGTGTGTGTGTGTGTGTGTGTGTGTGTGTGTGTGTGTGGGTAGGTAGGTAGCATACCTCTCAACTGTCCAAATTTTGCAGAATGTCCAGATTTTTGCCTCATATTTTGTCTGTTCCTCATAAATTTTGTGAGTTTTCTAGAAAATCATTGAAGGCTGAAGTTGCTAAATAATGACAGACATTTGAATTTCAGACTTCATGTCCTTTAGAAAAATTCATACTAGCACAAATCCTGTTATTCTAGCAACTTTCTCATACTAGCACAAATCCTGTTATTCTAGCAACTTTCTAAGTTCACGCGAGCATTATTTAATATCTGTCCCTGTTTATTTTAGGCTTTGTCCATATTTCTTGCACTAAGAGGTAAGTAGGGGGTGTGTGTTTGAATGAAACATCCTAGTTAGGGGTAGCAGGTGGTTAGTAATTTATTCAAGCTCAAAACCTGTACCTTAGTTACAGAAAACAAAAGCATAAATTCTCTACCCCAACTACCATGCTGCATTTTTGAAAGAACTGACATTTCAGGTTAATTTTCAATTCAAGGAACCGAGTTTGAGTGAATTTATATTATATTACTGAAGAGGCATTACAGCGAATGCCTCTTTATCAACACTAAAAGAGCGGACCGTGAATTACGAGAATGGCCGTAGCTTGGCTGGGGAGGGGGGTAGCAGTTTGAGAGCTGTGAGTACAAATTTGAAAATCCTAGCTACACCCCTGGTTACGCTGCTATAAATTTCCAAACAATGCTGTGGCTGGTTCATCTCTTTATAACAGCTTGGTTAAAATCTTTGACAAAGCAGGGCTTGAAATGCTAGAATGTATGATAAGGGACTATGAGGAAAAAGCAGGTTTATTACTTAAAGAAGTAACATCACTTAATGATTCTGTGGTGAAGAGTAAGAATTTTTTAGGTGTTAAAAGAGAATATGATCGTGTTTTTAATGAAGTAGATCAATATTGTTTAAAAATTCTGAACCGTAAAATCAGGAAATTGGAGCATGACCGCAAAGAATACAGGGAGGGTAAGGCCTACCCTTTGTTGGGTAGAAATAGGCAGGACAGCAAACAGTTTCATAACCAAAATAGTGACGTTGTTTTTAATGACAATGTCCCAAGTGCTGAACTAGAGATGCCAAGAAGAAGTGAGAGACTTGCTCAGAAAAATAGTCAGAGTGGCCTATCGGATTTTCACTATCCCCCGGGCAGACCAGGGGGGAGGAATGTAATGCATCAACCGCAGATGTGGAACAGAGCATGCAGATAATAAGTTTAGGTGATGTATTTGATAGGATTTCTGTTGATGAAGCTTTCAGAAGATCTCCTGACAATTGTGTTTTAACTAAAAAGAATAATTTTGTTATATACAATTATACTGATATCAACATCTCTGATGACTTTTTTGAGCTTTTTAAAAAAGGGCTTCACTTTGTACCTTCACGTAGAGTTGACTTATGTAATATTTTAGTTGATTTGAAGCTTTTTGTTAGACGCTCGAATCTTGCTTTTTATTTTAAAGGTCAATCTCAGACTTATGAAGGGCTTTCTAGGCCTAGCACATTTAACCCACCCTTAAACCCACTGTTAAAATTATTTGAAGGTTTGGTGGAGGCAGGTTTAAGAGACGTTTGTTTGAACGGGTCTCACACACCATCGGTTAATTTTAGACCAGAACTTGGTCAGTTAATCAAGAGGCTTGGTGATGAAGACATTCGGGTGATGAGATGTGGAATTTTTTATCATTTCATTAAAACAGAGTTTTATTTAAGTCATTTTGAATTTTTTGTTCCTGTTGAGCCTTTGGATATATCATTTTGTTCTTGGTCTGGTTCGGATCTAATTTGGTTTAAGACAGATATCTGTTTCACCAGCGGGTTCTGTGTGTGTTACAGTAGAAATGTTAGTCCTCTTGACTGGGTGTTTAAGACAGATATCTGTTTCACCAGCGGGTTCTGTGTGTGTTACAGTGGAAATGTTAGTCCTCTTGACTGGGTGTTTAAGACAGATATCTGTTTCACCAGCGGGTTCTGTGTGTGTTACAGTGGAAATGTTAGTCCTCTTGACTGGGTGTTTAAGACAGATATCTGTTTCACCAGCGGGTTCTGTGTGTGTTACAGTGGAAATG
The DNA here is from genome assembly GCF_019279795.1 of Protopterus annectens. NCBI lineage: Eukaryota > Metazoa > Chordata > Ceratodontiformes > Protopteridae > Protopterus > Protopterus annectens. Next base: position 85,215,071 of record NC_056735.1, read on the forward strand.
TTAGTCCTCTTGACTGGGTGTTTAAGGACAGATATCTGTTTCACCAGCGGGTTCTGTGTGTGTTACAGTGGAAATGTTAGTCCTCTTGACTGGGTGTTTAAGACAGATATCTGTTTCACCAGCGGGTTCTGTGTGTGTTACAGTGGAAATGTTAGTCGTCTCAACTGGGTGTTTAAGGACAGATATCTGTTTCACCAGCGGGTTCTGTGTGTGTTACAGTAGAAGTGTTAGTCCTCTTGATTGGGTGTTTAAGGACAGATATCTGTTTCACCAGCGGGTTCTGTGTGTTACAGTGGAAATGTTAGTCGTCTCGACTGGGTGTTTAAGGAGTTATACATTTTGTAGATGTGCAGGAGGTTATACAGGACTGGATCCTTCAAGGCAATGTAGGGTAGACAGTGGCCCCTCGCCAGACGCTGTAGGAAACAAGAGATTGAGAACTCGTTAAGTCAGAATGCATTGCTTAATGAAGACATGCTCCTGATGGTGGGTCTCTAGCACAATCATATGCTTAGACAAGTGTATACCAATGGGGACATATTACACTCTGTTATTTAACTCTTTAAGGGAGAAATAGAGAGGGACAGTAACTTCCTTAAACATGGAGAATATGCCCTATGTAATCAGCCTGTATAGAGAGATTTCCTAATGACAGTGGAAATGTGGTGTTCAAAGATAAGTTCATTGTCAATGAAAGTACTCAGGTTCCTAATGACCGAGTCACTTTTCAATGGGGTGTCACCTGCGTTTATTATTTATTATTATTTGTCTTTGTCGACCAGAATAGTCTGACTGGACAAAGCCCATTTTCAACAGTGGCTTGGGGAGAAAATTTCCATGTAATTCCAGTCTACATATTGTATATATACAAGTAAAATTTATAATGGCATAATGTTGATACATATATATATATATATATATATATATATATATATATATATATATATATATATATATGTATGGGTGTACCTGTAAAGACTGAAATCCCACTTTACTGAATCCGACATGACTGAGACAACATAGCCAAAACCTCATACAAACAAGCACTGGGAACAGACATTTTACTGTGGGAAAAGAGCCACTTGGGCACCATGGTGAACTTTGCCCTTTCCCCACTGTAATGTGATCTTGGAATTGATATATTTAGTTAGAGAGGCATGGAGGGCACAGCCCCCACATGGAGGGTGTGAGGGGCAAATCCCTCACATCGGTGGGTTTGATTTACTTCAGTCTGTGTTTTTTGTGGTGATGGGTAAATTATTAATTTCCCAGCATTTCTTCTCGGTGCTCCAAGTGTTCGTTTATATGAGGTTTTGGCTATGTCGTCTTGGTCATGTCAGATTTGGTAATGTGGTATTTCAGTCTTTTCAAGTAGACCCATTGTGTGTGTGTGTGTGTGTGTGTGTGTGTGTGTGTGTGTGTGTGTGTGTGTGTGTGTGTGTGTGTGTGTGTGTGTGTGTGTGCTTGTGTCTGGGAGATAGCATAAGCGGATAGTGTGGGGGTGAGGTACATGTGTGTGTGCATGTGCGTGTGCGTGTGTGTGTGCGTGTGTGTGTGTGTGTGTGTGTGTGTGTGTGTGTGTGTGTGTGTGTATGTATATATATATATATAAATATATATATATATATATATATATATATATATATATATATATATATACACACATAGACAATATGTAATGACATATTTAGTTGTCAACTTTATCTATTATGTTGCTACATGTAGAAGTTTACAGGTGGCTAAGCATTGTGTCCTCAGTAATATTTGTATATCTGCTAGTTGTGCTACAGAAACTTTTATAGGACAGGCTGTATCTAGCTAAGCGCTGCAAGGAGTTACAGACATTTTAAGAGTATCGCTAGAGTTTAGAGTGTAGTAGAGGAGATAAGAAGTTAGAAAATATTTAAGTGAAGTGAGAAAAGGCAGAGAGAAAGAGGTGTGCACTATGGGAAAGGGAGTAGATTAAGATAGAGAAGACGGATGGGTGAAATCCTGGGATATTGGAGAGTCAGCCTGGTGGTATGTACGTGGGTACCCAGGTTGGCCAAAGGGCACAGTGCTGAATTTCATGGTATTTAATTTAAGGCTGTGGTTGAGGTGCCACTTGTTAGTGCATATTAAGCCCTCCCAGAAAATCTGGAAATCAGATGGGGAGTTTATGATAGCTCCTAGCTTACAGTCATCTGCAAAGTTGGTCAGCCATAGATCCTTGATGTCAGCCTTTACATCAGAGGCATAAATAATGAAGAGGAATCCAAGGATAAATTCCTGGAGGACACTGCTGCGACCAACTCTTTTTCATGGCAACATTTCTCTAACACTAGTAGACTGGGTTCAGTCAGTAAGTCAGTTTGCTATCCAATGGGTAATACAGAGAGTTTATATTTAGTTCAATAATCTTATTGATAATGCCAGAATGAGTGATGGTATCAAAGGCCTTGGCCAGGTCCAGGTATGCAGTATGAACTAATTTTCCTGTACTAATGCATCAGTGCTTGCTCTAAGAAGTCCACCAAGTTCAGGATGTAGGTTCTGCCTTTAAAAAAAGCCAAACTGTCTTGATTCCAGGACTTGAAGACTGCCTACATCTTTGTTAATAAGATGCATGATGACGTGTTCCACAGCTTTTTTAAATAAGGCTGGTGAAACTTATAGGCATACCTCTCAACCTCTTAGCACAGGACATTGGAGAAAACCTGACTTAATGAGGAAACAAAGGCCCAAAAATAGGGACACATTTTAAACAGTGCTCTTATAAACATAGAAAGTTGCTAGAATTAACAGGATTTGTATTAACATGCATTTTTCTGAAGGTTATGAAGTCTGAAACTCCAATGCATGTCATTATTTAGTGATTTTAATCTTTAGATCATCCCAGTAATATGTCAAAAAACATGATTTTTATGAGGAACAGACCAAAATATGAGGCAAAAATCTGGACATTCTGTGAAAATCTGTACAGTTGACAAGTGTGCTTATAGGTCTATAGTTTGTAGGGTCAGTAGTGGGTCCCCTCTTGAGGAGTGGAATGACTACAGCAGTTCTCCATATCTCTTATATGAGTTGTTGAGGATAACAGTCACCAAATAAAGATAGAAGTTTTATTTTCAGACTTTCTTTCCTTTAGAAAACTCATGCTAACGCAAAATAAGGACATTTAAAAGTTGTCCCTGATTTTAGGCCTTCGTCCCACAATATATTTGGCTTTGCCCAGAACTATTGTGTTATGAAGTTGAGAGATATGTCCCCATGGAAGAAAAACATATCCATTGCACAGATGTAAGTTTTTCTTTTTTTAGTACAATCCATCCACTTTTGCTGCAATAAAAAAAATCTTAAAATTAATTTCACAGAAGTGCTCATTCTCCAGAATAATCCAGGAACAAATGTCCTGTGTTTTATATCCTAATAGTTTAATTAACTTGTCACACACTTCATGCCTGCTAACAGGGATATAATTCTTGATTGCTGTACACACCACTAGTCTCCTTATAGCTGCAAAACACTGTTTGAGTCTGTTGTCCCTCTCGGCGACAATCTCCACATAACTTTTCTGTTATACTTCATGGTTACAGCCATCCATTTTTGCTACTGCACCACACTGACTCAGCTGTCCAAGAAGACCATCTCTGTCTCCTCCTGCATCAACACGGAATCACTGAATACTTCAGGCTCCTGGAAATACCATTCAACAGCAACAGACCAGGACAAAGCAGTCTCACCATTTGAGCCCTCTTAATTTATCCATCCATCCATCCATCCATCCATCCATCCATCCATCCATCCATCCATCCATCCATCCATTAATCCATCCACAACCCCTTTTTTGTTTAGCCAACTGCATGACCAGAGGTTCCTCTAGAATTCCAATAATGCATTGCAATCGAAGCTCAACATTAAAGGTAACTCCCCTCCCCCATCTGCCTACATGACGGAGTGCTCTCCATCTCCACTGATCAAAATGAGTAGGAGAATGTCCTGATGCCTTCGTCAGTATGAAGTACCATATTGGCTATCCACTAAAATAGGACACAGGGTTGGTGGGATTGAGTAACTTAACAAAAAGATAAATAAATATTATAGAAAATCAGATGGAAAACAGGTCCATGACTGCTGTAAACCATGCGAAATTACAGGATGGGGCTATCATGGATTTACTGAGAAGGATTTATGTTTGTCCAGTTCTGGGCAAGTTTAAACCTAGAACTGCAATACCAAGCATACAATATCTACCATCGTGGCACATGGACCATAAAGGAGCAGGGAAAATGAAAATGCTAGCGCCCATAATGGCAGCATTTTTATTTAAGCCAGTTTCAAAACACTCCATCATAAGACCACAAACTGCAGACTGGTTTTGCCAAAATTCTTCTATACCACAAGGCATTATAAAGAGGTAGGTTAGCTATTAGCTGACATATGGCAATTATGAGTATTTTTTTTTATTTCATCCAGACTTTCAGCACATTTCCATTTGGGAAGCTGGTGGAATATAAAGAGGTGCACAGAGTTAGAAGGAACGCTCATGTGTGGAATCAGAATTGGCTAAATGACAAGAATGTAGAAGGGGCATTTGTACAGATAATGTGTAGGGAGAAGCATTCATAACATCTTGTATGTATCTCACTGTATTTCATGATTAAATGTATTAAAACTGAGTTTCTTGAACTCTGTCATGCTGGGCCTCCCTAAACCACAAAAGAAGTCTTTGAGCCCTAATAGGTTGTAGAAGTTGCTTTGAGTTTCTCTATACTTAAAAAGCATATGTTGCACTGAACAAGTAAATTAACCTAAGCAAAACACACACACAGACATTCACCTATACACTGACATACAGACAAAATACTGGCAGACACATAAATGTGCTGACATACACATGCATGCAGACATGCACATACATACATATAACACAAGTGTACATGGACACACACACACACACACACACACACACACACACACACACACACACACACATACACACACACACACACACACACACACACACGTGCAGGCATGTGCACATGCATGTTTCCATGGACATGCGTGCCCGTACACTCATATACACACCACATGCACATGCACGTAGAGACTCATATACACACATTAATGCACACATGCATGCACACATACACACACATGTTGACACACAGATGCATGTGCCACATGCATGGACACACACACACACACACACACACACACACACACACACACACACACACACACACACACACATGCATGTTCACATGGACATGCATGCTCACACACACATATACATACCACATACACATGCACGCATAGACTCATATACATACATTCCTGCATCCAAGTATGCCCACATAGACACACATGTTGACACATAGACACACAGATACACAGATACACAGATGAATGCACTCAAATGCATGGAGATACATATACACATGGCCACACAGACATAGACATGCACATGCATTGGCATACAGATACAGATGCGCACACATACACAAGTGTGCACATGCATGGACATAGATATACACATGCATATACACACACACACATACACACACACACACACACACACACACACACACACACACAGATTTGCACATGCACATTGACATGGACATGTGTGCTCACACACATATACATACCACATACACACACATTCATGCATACACATATGGACACACGCACACACATATTGATACACAGATGCATGCATCCACACACATGGACATGAATATACATATGGACACAGACATGCGTGCTCTGTCATACATATACATATCACATAAACACACATGCATAGATTCATATACATACATTCCTGCGTCCATGTATGCACACATAGACATACATGTTGACACACGGGCACACAGATGCAGAGATGAATGCACCCACACACATGGACATACATATACACATGGTCCCACAGACATAGACGTGCATATGCATGGGCATGCAGATACAGATGCACACACATACACAAATGTGCATATGCGTGGACATACATATACACATGCACAGACACACGCACACAGATGTGGACATGCATGGGCATACATATACACATACAAAATATACCAAGATATGGTTTAACCTTAGTTTTCTCTAACTACTGCTCTGTTATCAAGCACACATATTTAAGGACTTATGCAATTAACATAATATAATGTTATGTCAATGCTGTTACACAGAATTAACATTTTAAGTACCTTTCATTTTCAGACTTACTTTGGTTCTTGCCTGAAGCAGAACATGGCTTCCCTAGGGAGTCCGCATCTCCATTTAAAAAATGCTGTATTAGATATTAACCACAGGGTAAAGGTCAAAACTATTTCAGTTACAAATGATTGTAAGGCTGGAGTTAGACTAAAAAGACAGTTCAGGAATTATAATGAAAGTAAGAAAAATATGCTCAGGCAGATATACAATTTAGTCAGTAAGCAGTTCTTCCTGGGTTCAACAACAGTTGAAGAAATATGTGATGTGAATTATGCTACAGATAGTCGCAGAGAGAAAGATTTAAGAGACAGAGTTACCCCTGCTCTAAATAAGTATGACGTCTGCAATACATGATCCAGAAGGCAATTAAGATATTGGGCTGTGTACCTGGAGATTCCAAGGAAGCGGACAAGTGGACAAGTCTCTGGTCATCACTGCACAGAGTAGTGCAGTTCGACAGCTTCAAATTAAATATGGTTAGAAGGCTTACATAGTAGACATACAGGGAGGTGGAAATCATTTCTGGTAAGATAATATGTAGTTTTATAAGAAAGCACTGCAGAAATTACCCATGTGTAATGTGGAAAAGAAAGGGTGGGGTATTTATAATCAGGGCAAGTAGAATAACACCAGTGGCTTGCTAGGCAGTACAGCTGCCCCATCCTTCAATGATAAGACCTTTGGCGAACAGCTTGCATTTGTGGACAAACAGATAAGACACATAACCATGATCACAGTCGGGCAAAAGATTTTATTTACTGAGCGTAGTGAATGCTTGAACGATTTTTCATAATGGATCATTCAGAGTAAAATAACTGATTAAGTTCAGAATTCTTTGGCAGATTCTGGGGGTGGCATGTGGAAGGGGTACAGACACGACTGTGCCTACAAGCATTTTATTCATTTCCGCTGGGTGTTGAATCGCTAATATCTAATTCGTTATTTCCTACTGCGTTCTGTAAGTAACTGAGCACTAGAACTGAACACACGTTTACTTTACCAGCTCCTTCTGCTTATGTGTATTTAGTTAATTATATGATTTAAGCTATTCCCCCTTTTCATGTAGAAATATTGCTGTATTATTAATCAAAAATAGGTATTTACAGCCAGACGAAGATCAAGAGTTTCCGCTTTCCTCACCCAAACACATGCACTTACACACATATATATATATATATATATATATATCTGTCTCTATGCATGTATCTGCATGTACACACACACACACACACACACACACACACACACACACACACACACACACACACACACACACAGATACACATACGCACACATGGTCAGTCACACTCTCATTTACTGTACCAGAATGTTAGCACCACATTCTCGTGGCAATGTTACACAGTTATAATGCTTAATCTTTGGTATGATAACTCTGTTAAGTCCATCTCTTGATACAATTGACTGACATTATGTGTCAAGTAAATCTCATAATGAAGTGACTTTGGCATGTGAGAAGCCATAACGGGATTACAACAGTAATTCCCTTGATGAAATGACTGAATTTATTGAACTGTTGCATATATTCTGTCTTTAGTTATTTTAATAATATGTATTCTCTCTCCATCACTGAAGCATAGTATAATGAACCAATCTGATGCTTCCCTTGGGATGGTATTGTGTTGAATCTCTCACCTCAGGGAACTATAAATTCCCATTACATACATTTTTTTCTTAATGCAGATTTGTAAACATGCATGTTGCATAAAAGAAGGACCCTTGAGGCTCTTGGTCTGCAGCAAAGAAATTAGAAAGACGGCATCCTGATTTATTTCCATTAATATAGCCAGTGACCACACTGCCACCAACCCACAGAGATAGGAAATTTAAATGGCATTCTTGGTAAATGACTGAATCATGAGCATACAATCGGCCATTATTAAAGGAATTGAGGGCGCAGTCCGTGACCTGCAATCACTTATTCTGTTAGTGTTAATGGGAATGACCCAGTTGTCAGTAAGGCATCATCAAGCCTGCTTCATGGATCTTCTCTCTTATCAGACTGCATCTCTGTTTATCCCATGGTGGCTGTTTTAGCGTGCTTTCACTGTGCGTGCTCTCTGCCTTAGCAACCACTATGTACGTTCAATGAACTGCTGATTATTTCAGTGCTAAATTTAGCTTAAAATGTAGGCCTGTTTTCCACATGATGTTGTAAGAAAGTCTTGCTATAAAGCTTAACTTTAACTAACCCCACAGCATCTATTAATGTAACATATTTTTCACGTTAGCACACAGATGCTGCTCTTTGGTGTAATGGGTTGAAATGTATTCTTCCATATAATACGGTTATGGGGCATGCAGTTATATTGTAACACGGCCAGGAACTTGGTCAGTACACTATGAGGCCTGTATGTTTATTATCATGTAGTAAGGAGATGTGTTTTACAAGATACAGCTTTACAGTATTGTAGTAATGAGCTTGGTAGGTTTTTTGTGCATGTTATGCAACTGTTGTTGCTAAAAGTTCTGTGACTGTGCAGTAGTTTTACTGTAATTTTGCCAGGAGCATTCTCACTGTAGTTTGAACCCTGCAACATTTGTGTAACTACAAATTATGTAAAGTGTGTGCACATTTACTGTAGTGTCATTAGGGGGTTTGAAATACCACACGGACTTCTAAGGTGTTATTTTAGTATTGTCATAAACTGGTTGTGTGTTCTACAGATGTACAGATTTATTGCATTGTGCTTCTTAACGTATCTGAGTGTGTTGCGATGTATGAAGGCATAATGCAATCTGCTCAGAAGGCTGCTTTACTGTAACAGGACGACAAACTGGTTACATATGCTCTTGAAGCTTCAGGTCTGTTGTACTACGATATTGAGCTTGGTGTACAATCCAGGCTTATGATACAATGTCCAGGTGCTTACAGAATGTGTTCTGGGATCATAGATTTGTTCTTAATGTGATCAGGGTTTTAATGGGTATGTTGTAGGAGTACTGTAACATTCTCATGTGACAAATGGAGGAATTATATAGCATGTTGTGGCCAGGATTTGCTAAGTATTTTGCAAGATGGTTGCAATCTGGTTATGTAGCAGTTATGTATACCATCTGATGTAGAGGATGCTTGTAATTTTGCCAGCTTTTTGGTGAGTGCACCATATGGTTCTAAAATGGCCGGGTACCTATTAGATGTACAGTGGGAAATACAGGTTTATTGTAATATAGACAGGACTTTACTGAGTACATTGAAGAGTTCTTGTAATGTACCCAGGTGTCTTATTACTTGCATTGTACAATGTACATGTTCATTGTAATGGAGCTAGGGATTTGTATGCACACTAAACGTTGCTGTAACATACTCAAGTACCTAACAGTTGTACTGCGGAAAGTATAGGTTAGCAATAGTATAACCAATATCTCAACCAGCTGCACACCAGCAAACCTTACCTAAATAAAGCTGCCAGTGTAATTTATGTACACTCCTTTGCCATGTCATGTGTACTTAATGAATGCAGATCACCTGTGTGATCACTGCTCAGAAAGTATTTGATGAATAATCATAAAAGAAGCATTTTTGAAAGTGTGTGCATTCCTAATCACAGTGCTTAACTTCTTTCCCCAAAAATGCTGGACAAAGGAAAAATAAATAAATAAAAATAAATAAGCAGTTTTTAAATGTGATTATAAGTAACTTAAAATAAAGAGAACAGGGATTGCACCAATGTGCATTTCTGGATAACAACTATAAAACTCTAATGTCTGGCATTATTGACTAACTGCAGTCCTCAATAATTTATCAGGAAATTAAAAATTTTATGAAGGATAGAAGAAATCTATGAGGAAAATCATAGACATTCTGCAAAAATAGGGACAGGCAAGAGATATACTAACCTCAAAAAAGGGCATAGCAAAATTAATTTAAAATGGGTGGCGAAAGCCAAACACATTCTGGTTAGGCTTATAAATGCCCTAGGGCAGATAGCCTAGTATGAACCTATGAACCTATATGTTCAAATGTCTTTCCTTCTTGCTGGTGCTCTAACATGGCACTTTTGCTGAGCACTTGTGTATGGCAGTAACGCTACCAGCATAACCATTAAGTACTGTCCTCAAGAATTGGGGTCAATGCCAAAAATGGTGGAGGGCAACGGTCAAGAATTGCAGGCAATTGTTTCAAATAATGCACTAAATAAGATACTAGAACAGTAGTTTTTACACTAATATGCATTTTCTGAACAACATGTATGAAACTTTAATGTCTGCCATTAGCTGGCTGGGATTCTTACTTTATAAACATTCATTAAGTTGTTGTTTGTCTTGTCAGCTTTTCCTGGTTAGGGGTCGCCAACATTCATTAAGTAATACAGTTAATTAACTCACTGGGCACTAGAAACAAGTAGGAGCCATGTTACTGTCTCAGTCAGAAAAACTGCATTTGGCTAGAAAGCTTTTCATTCAGAGTGGGGAGGCTGTAAAACATGCTGCCCATAAGAGTAAGGAAGGCAGATACAATGGGGTCCTTTAAAATCAGTGGTTTGGTAAAGGGTCTATGATTCACTACTAATTGGGTAAAACTCCTTGAAGGACTTTGAAGAAACTCTGAGTTTGATTTACATACATTGAACATTGAACAACATGTGGAAGCAACTACTCCCCCCACCCAATACATATAAATGAATTATTTGAAGCAGACAACCCTGTCACTCAAGTTTAATTTATGTATGATGTAATGGTTTTCCTCATGTCAATAACATTAAGACTGCCCAATCCTGCACGAGCTGCAGTGGTAGGAGTAGCATTCCACAGTTACACCTACAGGTTCACTGTAATGTGGTCATGTGACTGTTAGTCCAGCCCATAGCTGGCTCATCTGGCTGCCACTTGCCAATCTGGGGCCCCTCAGCTCTAAAGCAAAAAAATAAATAATTAATTAAATAAAAAATCCATTCTCCAATCTGGTGCTCCTCCCTTCTCTTCTAAAGAGGAGCACCAGGTCTGTATCATACCCTGTACAAGACAGCAAAAACAAAATAGAATTGCCATTCATATTCCTTAATACCTTGTGCCCAGGACAACTGCTCCCTTTGTCCAACCCTAGCTACTCTTCTCCTGTTAGCTGTGTAGTTTAACAGTAATGCAGTCCATGGTTTACTGAGAGTCCAGTAGAATCACTGCAGTGTGGTAAGATGCCCGTTGGGTACACAGTGACATACGTGGTCATATGGTTGTTGATTATTCTTTGCAATTACTTCAATGTGTTCTGCTATTGCTGGATGTACTCAAAGATGGGCAAGTCGGTAGAAATGTGGTCAGGAGTTTGTTGTGCACACTGTAGGTTTACTCTGTTATCATCAGGCATTTCCCAAGTATTCTATAGAAAATTACAGGTTAAAGTATATGATTTTTCAGTGCTCTGTTCAATTTGCTTTTGTTTATTTTCGCTTAGCTAGGAGTGAGGTAATAAAATACTAATACCTGGTTTATAGTCACAAGACAAAGAATATGTGCAATGTCTTGCCCTTTGCTATGGCACGGCCAGTACCTGCTGAGTGTTCTATAAGGCATTCCCTATTTTAGCGGCTGTGGCATAGCCAGTACCTGCTGAGTGTTCCATAACGTATTCCCTATTATAGCGCAGTATATTTACTATAACTCTTTTCAGCCTCCTATTCATTGTACTATCAAACAAAGCTATCAAGTGCAAATCAGCAGCAGTTTACTGACTGTTCTTTGCAACACATTTGAATACTCTTAGGCTATCTGTAAAGTTCTCACAGGTCCATTTAACTTACTCTCTCATTTATTGCACCGAGGACCCCCTTTACTGTAGTAAGACATTTACCAGCTACTACAGTAGTAAATTTATTTATTTAATATTTGTTTACCGGGAAAGTCTGACTTGGAAAGAGCCAATTTGCAGTAGAGGCCCAGGGAGAAATGCTCCAGACACATCTTTATAACATGGGAGGAAACTGGAGCACCCAGAGGAAACTCACGGGAATGCAGGGAGGACATACAGACTCTGTACATAAGGCACCCCAGCCATGAATCAAACCAGAGAACCTCTTGCTGTGAGGTGACAATGTTAAATGCTGCACCACTGTGCCATAAATAGGTTCATAGGTTCATAGGTTTATACTAGGCTATCTGCCCTAAGGCATTTATAAGCCTAGCCCAAATTATTGTGGCTTACGCCACCCCTTATATGAAAAAATACTGTGCCCATTAGTTTGTTGTGCCTCTGTCCAGCAGTGACACAGAGATGATTCCCGGGGTAAACCTACGATCTCCCATCCACAGGTCTAGATTTCTCTTGAACAGAGTCAGCGAGGTGCTCTGCCTCACATGGACCGGGATTTTATTCCACAGCATAGGGAGTCTCTGAGTGATAAATCTATCTTCCTTTCTTCTGTACAGACGTTTTTTTTTACATCTACTTATGTTGCTTTTTACATTTCCTTTCTTTTCCATGTCTCAAAAAAATTATTTACTGATAATTAACAGACAACTTGTATTTTGTGCAAAATTTAAGATATTACTACACTTTGAAAATAGGCTCAATCTGGTACAGTGACTTAACAGATCATAGATTGTTTCTGGATAGTGAGAACTGCAAAGGCTGTGGATAACCTACCCCATTATAAATGTATTTGTTCTAGAGGATTGTAACATCCTCTCTCTGAACTCCCTTTCTCATTTAAACTGTTCATCAGACCTCCCTTTGACTGGTTGGAATGTTAGCTCCCAACAGTCCATCCTCAGACACTTGCACTAGCCAGGCAATGTGGGGAATTTGTTTAACTTCTTGACTATGTTCCAACGTTCTGCTGTAATAATACTGTAACTGGTATTCTCTTCTGACTGTGACTTCTACCTGTGCTGTCTGTCAATATCTGCGCATCTCATCAGCCTTGAAAACAAAGTAGTGACTTATCATAGTCAATATACAAAGGTGTAATGGTAGTCTGACGCAGTCACTTGTGAGCGCAGACAGATTGATTCATACAGGCCCTTTGTGCTCACATGTGAGAGCCTGGAATGAATTTAGCAGCTTTGGAAAGACTAATGGGATTTATTCCTAACCTTACACCCCTTAAATATACCCAGTCAAGCTTTAAGGTCTATCTGAGCATCTCAGTTAAATGATCATGGGTAAAAATGATTATTAAAATTAGTACATTTCTAGGGATTGGACGTTTCTGCAGATACTTACTATGCAAAGATTAGCTTTCTGCCTGAACAGCTGAACTAGGTACTTATAGTAATATTGAACCTATACCTTTCCCAAAGTTCTGTTTTCCATAATGTGGTTGACTTACTGTCAAAGTTAATAATCCTGCTGAGGGATCAGAGAACTTGTTTGCATTCTAGTTGCTGTCCTATTTTGGAAATGCATACACACCTCTTGTAGCTTAAACTGAAGTAATAATTTTCTTTCATTGGTATATTGTACAGTTTGATATCATGGTAGGTACTGTGCTTTTTAAATACTTACGCAATGCATTCTTAGAAGACCAGATTCTTACTTTCAATGAGGTTGCATTACTGCAGCATCATAGATGCTAACCTTCAGTGTAAGATATTCCACCTGCAAGACCTAGTTGGTAACTTATCTTTCCAGGAAGTAAAACTCTCCTATTGATGCATTTAGCATGGAAAGGATATTAAGGCATTGTGGGTTCATTCATTCCTTCCTGACTTTATAGCAGTAGTTTTCATCCCCAGGAAAATGATCAGTAGGTGTTCCTTATCAACAAAGTAAAATGCAAATATGGTACAATATTTATGTTTTTACAAATTATAATTTTGTATTGTAAGTGGTGAGGAGAATGCATCAAACTTTAATGGTTTGTTATGTGTATTTGCTGTGGAAAGTGCAGTAAAATACTTTAACTGTATTTTTCATGTCAGTCAAGTTTTGTACCTTAGTTGCCTCTCAGTACTAACTGCTTTCTTTTACTGCTGGTTATGCCAACACTCTGCTATTTCTTGTTATTGTTGTACTAACTGCTTTCTTTTACTGCTGGTTATGCCAACACTCTGCTATTTCTTGTTATTGTTGTACTAACTGTTTCTTTTACTGCTGGTTATGCCAACACTCTGTTATTTCTTGTTCTTGTTATTGTTATGGTCATCATCCATTTTGTATAAAGTGTTTATGCTACTTTATTGTCAAATAAAAATAATGCAGCCATAGCTCTCACTTCTGAGGTACATGACTAAATGAACACAGCTATAGCTCTAATATCCAAAGGGCTCTTGTACCCCACAAGACATTACAGGGAGCACAGCCATTACCTTTTCAGGTCCAGTAATATAAGGCAGTACTAGCAAACTCCCATAACCCTCCCAATATCTGTGCAAAGATAAAGAGTTCATCCAGTGGTCCATAACAAAATGGGATCCGTAGTGTTTCTTCTGAAAAAAGGCTGACTAGAAGATGCAGTTTAATTTCCAGCACTTTGGCTTAGGCTTCCCAAGGGAGGCTGGCGAATGTAATCCATCTGTCTCTAGAACGCATACTTTTCAACTTCTTGAAAATGGGCAGCACCACTCCAGTTTTCTCATTGGAAGGCTATATTCTTGCCTTCTACACCACACTGAAAAGATACGTTACAAAGTAACAACAAATAATGTCCTTTTCCCCACAGCATTTCAAGGCAGGTTTCATCCACCCACTCAACTTTGCAACTGCAGAACTATTTATTCACCGCATTGATCTCATTTATCCAAATGGACCTGCTGCTGTGGCTGGCTTTTTCTGATACCGAATCTTCAAAGGTGTACATGTCCACCTGCTTCATCAATGCCTCAAAGTATTCCTTTCATATAATGAGAAGGCGTCCAGCTGAGGTCAGTGTTTCGTTCACTCTTATCAGGAACAGACTGAGTAATGTGTCCACCCCCGACTGTGGTCAGTTTGCTTCATCAAGGTCAGCACCTGCTGTGTTACCAGCCTGCAAGTACCTGTTGGTTACAGTTAGAGTCACTCTTGCAAGCACTACATGGAAAGCCTCTTTCTTTAATCTGATGGCCTTCCTGCTTGATGGCACCAACCAGTGAGTCCTAGAGTTACCACCATGACTGACCACCACTGGTTTTCAGCCATAGCTCCTTGCACAGGGTTCATTCAGACTTCACATATCTAATCTTCCCTAGTGCATGGGAGTGGTTGTTGAGCTCAACATACACAGGAGCATCTGCTATACATTCTCAGCACCCTCACTACACATTTTGGTTTCTTTGGTGTACTTGGGTTCACTCTGATTGTATGCCCAGCTCAACAGTATATTATGATCAATGACAAATTAGAACCTCTCTTGACTAACGTATCCTGAGTGTGCAGCCTCAGGTCTACCAATATGACTATGAAGTTAAATCAATGACCTTTGACCCAAGGAGCTGTGATATCAAGTGAACCTATGAAGAGCCATACGTCAGACATACTATTCACTCTGAAAAATTCTTCACTAGCACAGAAGTTCAGTAATAATTCAGCGCTCTGGTTCACACCTGACTAGCTGATCCTCCTAGTCACACCTCTGTAGGCATCTCTGTCACTCTCCAGTTGGTCACATTCAATGTCACCATTACAAAGTCAGTAGGGGTACTCTATCAAGAACCACATCCATGGTATCCAAGAAGGCCAAATATACCAAATAGCTGTTAGGTGCAAATGTAAAGGATAAACCATTTTTCTTTAATGCAGTTGAATTTGCATTGAGGTTAACTTTTTGTCAGTAGGACAGACTCTACTAAATGGTACCCATTCAGGACCTGGGAATATCTTAACAGTTCCCCAAGAGGCATCTCTAGAATAGAGAGTGACAACTTCTGATCAAGAAGTCTGGTTCCAAAACCAGTGCTGTCTGTACAGGTAAAATCAACTATATCTAGCTGGTGCTTTTTACCACACACACAAGCTGCAATTGTATTTCCCCTTTGCCCTAGCTTTAGCACTGCACAATATCCTGCAGGAAGAATCTCTCCTTTCCTGTAGGGGTACTCCTTTTAGTAACTTCATCTTATTTGTGATGGCATAGGACAGAGGCAGACACTGGTTGAAAACCATCTACAGTTTTCTTGTATGTTGAAAGTCCCAATGACTCCTAGTGAGGTTACACTGCAATGTGCAATGGTTACTATTAGGTTCAGAGGTTCATAGATTAGTACTAGGCTAACTGTCCTTGTAGGCCATTTTAAACCTAGCAAATTACCCCATGTGAGAATCAAACCCTACACTTTGTGTGTGCAAGGTAAACACCTTAACCATTATGCCATCCTCCCCAAAAAGGCAGTCTGTAATGTCAGACCCCGGCTCACCCCCCCACCCAAGCTGACTGTAGTGAGAATAGAACACCTACCTAGCTAGGTACACTAACTACAGAACTTAACACGTGCTATAGCATGAGTCTTGAAATCTCTTTTGAAATCTCAACACTCAAATTGCTGAGTCCTGAGACT
Organism: Protopterus annectens; assembly: GCF_019279795.1. Taxonomy (NCBI): domain Eukaryota; kingdom Metazoa; phylum Chordata; order Ceratodontiformes; family Protopteridae; genus Protopterus; species Protopterus annectens. The sequence goes on from NC_056735.1 coordinate 85,231,706, forward strand.
CAGCAAGGGTGGTCTAATGGTTAAAGTGTTTGCCTTACAAACACAAGGTGCAGGGTTTGAGTCTCAGAAGGGATAAATGGCTAGGCTTAAAATGGCTCACAAGGGCAGTTAGCTTAGTACTAACCTATGAACCTATGAAGAGTGAATATTGAGCATCGCTCTTTTTAAACTTGTTTTTTGTGAGGGCAACCTCCCACCCCCAATCTTATATATATATATCAACTCAAGGATTGCCATACCTCTGGGAAAAGAAAATATTACTCTATGTAAGTCTGAAGTGTTGACCATTCAAACTGCACATTCCAGGACTTAGCATTGTGGATCTTAAGATTTTGAAAGATTATGCATTACTAAGGTCTTTCTGGCACCCTGGATGTGAGCTTCCACATGTCGACCATGCTACCCTTTATATATCCATCATTGGTTTGAAAAGGTAGTATAACAGTTGTTTTCCACCAGAAGGCACAGCCCTAGTAGGATCACCGCACCTCTCTACCCCAGTGGTAACCATCCAGGTATCGCTCACTTGCTGCCAGTTCCATCTCCTTACTTCTACCTGCCTACCGTGTGCTGTTCAAACCCATGTCTCTATTCAGAGCTCTACCTTTCTGTACACAGGAGCTGGTCTTGTGCTGAATGTTGTTTTAAAAGCTTTTACTGCTTTTTCCTGTAGTTTATTTACTTCAACAACCCTTCATATATTTAGTTTTTTTTTTTTGTCTCTTCAGATATTTTCAGGTGGACATTGAGGGTTACCTGCTCATCACATTTTAATCCGAAGTCCCTTGTGAAGCTCTTTATATTTTACTCATTACTGTATCCTTTATCCTAGCAGGTATATATTCTGTACTGTCATTTTTTTCCCCACATTAACCACAGATTCTCCTTGACTGATTACCTCTTACAATTTGGGGAGAAATTGTTTTTGATAGCTTGTCCATAATATTTTTAACTATGGACAAGATGTTGCTGTTGGCAGCAAGCCAGAGGCACCACTTAGCAATAGTAAAGCAACTAGTGATTTAGGATGGCTAGTGGTCAATGGGCAAGGGGAAACAGGGGCTGACTTTGAGGGAACATTAGTGAAAGTCTTGGCTAGGCTCATAAGGGTGTCCAGGGTAACAGCTCCAGGGTAACAGCCTAGTATCATCCTATGAACCTATAAGGCACCCATTACAACTTGTTGCTATTGTGTCAGGTTCAGTGAGAAGCCCAGCAGCTAGACAGAGGTAGCCAGGAGGAAAGGAATAAATGCTAGGCTTGGTCACCTCTGTTGAGAAATGAGTAAAGGATTCCTCAGAGCAGCCATGATCATCTTTATTAGAGAACAGACTCCATGACTGATGTTCCCATAGATAAATGGTAAGGCAGGCCTGAAGAGGCATGTGTGTGACTTGTGCAAAAGCACAGTATAGCTTGCTACTAAATCCATTTACAAAAGTTTTAAGACAAATCTGTCAGTATGGTAAAATGTAAGCCAAAATATAAAGCTCTTTTATGACATACACAAGAAACTGCATGACGGTATAACCATTAGGCTTAACTTGGTGTCTTTTACGCATCTTTTTTTACTCCTTCGATGTCAGCTTGGCTTCCCTCAGCATATAACCTCATTTTATTTATTGTGCTAACTTGCAATGGACTCTGGGAAGTACAGCTATATGTTAAGCTCCTTTGGGGACATTTAATGCAAGATATTACCTCTGGACATCCATAGAGACTTTTTTTAACATAGCAACTAATACCGACAGAGTAACTGAAGAGGTATGACCAATCTATAACCAAATGGGATAAGTTATTTCAAGCACAATAAAGGGAAACTGGCTAAATTTAAAATGGCCCTCAAGGGCAGCTAGCCTAGTACTTACTGATGAACCTATTTGAAGTTGAGTACCTTCGCACCGGACCTAGTTCTCTGCTTTCATATTTTGAGACTGCTCGAGCTGCTCCACCTTCCACTTTTTGAAATAAGAGGAACAAATCCCTCACCATCTATTCCTTCAAACAAAATGTTTAAAGAAGAGAAGAGCACATAATAATAGATCATAGGATAAGGTAGTTAACCTATCTTCTGCCAAAATAATTTTTTTTCTAAGAACTGTTTGTGTTCCTGAACAGATTTGCGACACTTCTTAACTGCCCTATGGACTTTGGTACAGACTCTCCTACAGAGGCACAGTTTTCTCTTCCTAAATCTCTTGAGAAGTCCTGGAGTGAGACTGTTCTGTATTGAGAGAGGCTGGACTTACCTGAGGACATTCTTTTGTTCTGCAGCTAAGTTTAACTTTTTCCTCACTTAACTGATGTAATTCTTCTCCTTGGGGAGGTTATTGTCTAGTAAATGGACTGTTTTTTGTCTGCTTTCTCCTTTGATTTATCTGGGGTAAAGGAAGTTTGTTTTGGGGGGTGGGTTCTTTCTCATATGAGACGCCTCTCACTGGAAGTTTCTTTGTGACTGCAAGTGATCCAGATTGATGTCAAACTCTTTGAAGTGATTGGGCTGTCATCTCCAGTATGTACGGTACACAATACCCCCACTCCAAACCTCTCATCTGCCTGTTTTAGTCCTCCCCAATCTTCATCCTCCTCCCATAATGTAGTTTTTGCACTGCATGTGACAGTGACATAGTGATTAGTTGCTTTTATGTTTACTTGGTTTGTTAGCATTTCTCTTTTGGTTCAATTTCTTTCCTTGTAGCATTAAGGAGATTGTTTTTTGGCTTAATTAGGTCAGTGTGCTTCATCTTATCCCTTCAGCGGTTACTCTGGTAGCTTGATTACATATCAGTCAAAGTGTGAAAAAAGGTTTAGGACTTGCAGGTGTTACAAAAGTGATTTCAGGTTAGCACTGCTATAGAAGTGTCTTCCTGAATTCCTCAGGCAGTCTGTTTTGAGGAATGAGAGATATCTGCTTTCCATTTAATATTACAGTGGATCTTGATAACTGTGTCACAGGATATTCAGTTGGTTGAAATATATATTAAAGGTCCTAGAATGTATTTTTTTGCCTTGTGGAAAAAGGGAGCAGGGCTCATCAGTTAATCTGGTGGAGCTGTGGATCCTGCATGGAGTTCCCCGCTTCCTTTATTTTCCCTTTAGGATGTTGTTAATGAGTATAGTGCCTTTTTAGTCTTTCATTATCTTCTTTCCTACCTCAGTTTTAAGTATTCCTAGTGACTTTTTTTTCAGATGTTCACTCTCAGATTGGAGGACCCTAACCCATTCCAGGAACTGAAAAAAGTGCTTCACGATCTTGCATCTTCTTTATTATCAGGTGGCCTTTGGGAAGGCCAGTGACTTTCTGTCTTGGAATGTTAAAGGTATATCCACTCCCTTAAAAACATGGGCCATTCTCAATGCCCTTAAGGATCGTAAGGTGTGGGTTATTTGTTTGCAAGAAACCAAGATTAAATATAAGCAGGAATCCAAAACCTTTGTTCAGTGGAAGGGTATGACATTCTTCTTTAGCTAATTTTTACTGGCCTAATGAGGGTGACACTGCTTTGTGGATTCATTTTAGATTGGCTGTTAAGAAATCGCATGAGTCATCTCATTAGCTCTTTGTAGGAGGTGATTTTAATGGGGTCATAAACTCCATTATGGGCAGAATTCCATTTGAGAAAAGGTGTCGTCTTTGTGTCAAAAGGAAGATTAATTATTTGAATGATGAGTTTCAGCTTGTAGATGTTTGTAGAGCTTTTTACCCCGATACACATAACTTTACTTTTTACACTTTGGACATTACTAATAGAATTGATTTTTGGCTAGTAAACACCTCATTAGTACAGGGGAATTTTGTAGACCTCCATTATTTCAGAGGCATTGTCTGATCATACAATGATTAAACTTCTTAGGTTTAATACTTATGGTCCACTTGCATGTCAATGGAATTTTGACCAATTAATGCTAAGAAATAGGGAAGTTCTTACTAGATTTGAGAAGGAGATATGTGAGTTATGGAGTACCACTGTCTCTTTTGACTGCAATATTGTTGTTGCATGGGAACTTTTTCTTCCCAAATGTGGGGTATTTACTCAGAAGTTGAAAAAAGACTTTAGCAAGGCTTGGGACAGACAACTGAAAATCATTAAGTGCAAGACTGAATTTAGAAGCTAATCTCAAAAAGAAGAGTTTTAACAAAAAGGACCTTCTTCAGGAGATTCACTCTTGCAAAAAATATTGTAAACAACTTCAGTTTCATTACATTTATGATAGGAGGGAAGAAATAAAGATTTTTAATTAGGCAATGGGTGTCACTTCTAATAAATCTTTGCACAGAAATGTGATGGAAGATGAGTGGAATTATTCACTCTGGCATTGATAAATGTTGAGGGAGACACTATTACCTCAATTCCTCGGATCAAAAGGCTTCTTGTCCACAAAGAAATGTGGTCAGCATTGATCTTATTTCTCTGACCTATTGTCTGATTATGCTCTTAGGGCTGGTATCTTTTTACCTCAATTTTCTTACCAAACCTTAGATTTGTCTAGACCTCTATGTCTGAGCAAGACCAAGGAGGAAATTGACAGCTTACCTGGAGGTAAGGTACATGAACTTGATGTTTTTTCATAAGTCGTTCCAGAAACTTCTTGGTACCCCCCTTGCCTTATACCAATAGGTCATGGTTGCCTGGTGTTCCCACTTGCCATGAATAGGGTGAAAGTGATACTGCTCCTCAAACAAGGCAAAGATCCCCTGTGCCCATATAACTATAGACTCATATCATTACTGTCAACAGGTATCAAAATATGTTCAATGATCCTCTCCCAGCACTTGGAGAAGATTGTGCCAAAAGTGGTGAATTCCAACCATTGTCATCATCAACCCACTTCTTCACACTTTCTGCATGAAGTCGTGTTGTCACATCAACTGTCACCATCTCTTGCTATTCAGTGTCATGCTCCTGCCTTCTTTGGCACTCGTATCTGACTGTTGCAGGTCTTTTCTCACACAATCTCTCCACCTCTTTGCTGGACGCTCTCATTTCCTCTTATCTTCTTCCTCTCCCAAATCATCTTCACCAGATTGTCTTCTGCTTTTCTGCACATGTGCCTGAACCACCATAATCTGTTCTGTTTGACCTTTTCTGCAACTGGAGCTTCTTTGGTTTATGCTTTTATGCCATAATGTCTTTGTCTCTACCATAGTATGCAATCTACCACCCATCTCAGGCACTTTATCTCCATCACTTCTAGCTTCCTCAACTGCTTTACCTTTATTCCCCAGGTGTCTGTACCATACAGTAGTATTGGTCACACTACTATTTTGAACACATTACTTTTTAGTTTCTTTGGCATAAACTACACCTGACATTCTGTGCCAGTTGGCAGCATTCCTTCTGATTCTAGCTTTGACATCCTCATTCAGACTTTCTTTCTCCTCAACCACCCCTCCCAGATACTTGAAGCTGTTAACCTCTTCCACTATTTTCTCCTCTATCTCAGTTCTCAGCGTCTTCTCAAGTCCACCATCTGCTGCCATTACAACTATCTTATCTGTACTCAGTTTTATCCTGTGTGCCTTCAGTTTTGCATTCCATTCCCTTATCCATTGCTAAAGTTCTTACTCAGGGTCTGCCTGTAATGCCACATCGTCTGCATACAGCAGCTTTGTGAATCTGTCTCCTCCTACCTACTAATGTAGTCCATCACCAGTATGAACAGCACTGGGCTCAGAGTTCAATTTTGGTACACACCCACTCCCACTGCGAACCCTTTTGTGAGACTGAACACTGTTCATACTTGAGGCATTGAGTCCTGCTACATAGCTTGTACTAATTCTACAAATGCTTCTGGGACTTTGAACCACCACATGATTGCTCAAATCTGCTTTCTGGAGACCTTGTTATAAGCTTTCTCCAACTCTAGGAATGTTCAGTTGGACTATTTTCCCATCTCCAGCTTCTTCCCTGCAAACATCGGATCAGTTGTGCTACATCCTGATCTGAATCTGAACTGCTCATCTCCCATCTTACTTTCGACTACTTTGCATATTTGTTTATCAATTACCCTTTCCAGAACTTTCATGCAATGTGACAGGAGTTTGATACTTCTGTACTGTCCACAGTTGTGGATGTCCCCTTTGTTCTTGTACACTGGCACGAGTATATTATTCTCCAGTCATCTGGGATATGCCTTTCTCTCCACAGCACTAGGAGTACCCTCAGGAGCCATTTCTCCCCTGTCTCACCCAGCAGCTTTATCATATCTGCTGTCACCTCTTCTGAGCTTGCTGCTTTACAACCTCTTCTCTCACTGTCAGCTGTGTCTGGGGCACTACAGCTGCTGTGGCATTTTCATTCATTCAGAAACTGCTTGAAGTACCCCTTCCATCTGCTTTTGATGTCCTGTGGACTGGTGAACAGGTTGTTTCTGGCATCACTTATGAAGGGTGTCTGACTATCTTCTTTATCTTTCTGTCTTAGCCTTGCAACCTGGCACTGTTTCTTTGTATCATTTACTGACTTACTTTCCAGAAGCTGGTAGGGGGCCTCTGATGCCCTATTCTTTGTTATTGCAACTCCTTTTTTAACTTCTTTGTTAGACAACCAGTACTCCTTCTTAGCCTGGTCCATCTTTTATATCTGCCACTTTTTTCTACACACCTACTTTCTTTTGATGATTTCCTGGACTTCTGTATTCCAACACCAGCTTTCCTTATTTACCTTAATTCCATACCTGGCTTGGCCTCATATCTGTTCTGTAGTCTTAACACATGATGTTTTGAGGCACCACCATTCTTCTTCAACTCTACCTATTTCCTCCCCCTCTTCTTGGGGTGCTAGAGCCCTGAGTAATTCCTTGAACTGTTGTACTTTCTCTCCAGTCAACTTCCAGGTCTTCAGCCTGGTCTCTATTGACCTTAGAGCCTTCTCTAACCACTGCTTTCAGCTGATTGTGGCAACCAGTTGTTTATGCTAAGGGCCAGCTGTTGCACTTGGGGTGAATTTGCAATCCCTGATTCTACCCCAGGGGCCTTTCCTTACTAGGAGGACTTTTGCCTCAGTCGCATGTTGGCCACTCTTTTATGTGATCATGTGACTGTGTCTCTCTTTCTGAATCATGTGTTGACTACTATCGTATCGTTTTCCAGACAGACGTCTAGAATGGCCTCTCCGTCATTATTCCTGTTGCCCCACCCATGCGGATCCAGGCAGTCCTCATATCCTGTTCTGTCTGTCCTGATATGTGCATTCAAGTCACCCATTATTAACACCAATTCACGTTGTCGTGTTTTATCTAGTAGGTTCTGCAGCTCCTGTTTGAATGCACTCTTGCTCACTATCACAACCCTGCTGTGGGGCACAGGATGAGATTATGAATACTGCCCTGTCATTAGGCTGGAGTCTGCTTGTCATTAGTTTGTCACTAATTCTGATGATGTCCTTCACTATCCTGTGAAACCACTCCCTCACCACAGTTTCCACACCTTTTCTAGCCTGTCCTCCTCCTGAGTAGTATACTCTGGATCCCAAGTCAAGTGGCTTTGCTGCACTGCCCTTCCAGCTTGTCTCCTGGATACATAGGATGCCCAGCCTCCTCCTTCTCATCATCTCATCCAGTTCTAAGCTGCATCCTGTCAGTGAATCTACACTAAGTGTAGCAATTCTTAGTTCATATTCCGCAGGTTGATTGGTTTTCCATCCAGTTTTTGCTCAACAGAGCTATGCCAGGTAATCCAAACTTTGCAACTTGACATCAGCCAGCCAGTAGTTCAGGCTATGGTTAGTGGGATTTGTGTTTGGCACACACTGGCCAATAGGGGCACATGCACCCTCCCACTGTTAGCATTGTTCCCTAGTGTACTTTGGAGCAAGCTTTTTCATCAACCTACTTATCAGTGGCAAATATCCATGTCCATTTGGTGACATTAGTCAACATGACAAAATCACCTAGAGACATACTTTATGTCATTGAGTGACTAGCCCTGTCACTGTAAGCAGTTTATGATCCATATTCTTCTATCATGAAGATACTGTGCAGCACAGTAAATGTTCAAAGCTTTTGGTCTGTACAACTCTTCCCTCTATAGGGCACCATATAGAGTCTGTGCTGCTGCTCACAGCTCCATTCTTTGGTGAGTTTCAATGGAAACACTCAGCATGCTTTTCAGAGTTGTGATTAACCCTACAGAGACACAGGGAGAACATGCAAACTCCAAACAGCCATTGGCCAGAAATCAGGATTGAACGTTGTACCGTGTACATTGTAGGCGAAGACCTTAGCCATTATGATAAGTGGTCTCAAATGGATTCTAACTATTTAGGCTTCATTAAAAGTGAATTATTGGAGGCCTGGATGCTGTTAGGATTTGACTTAATCTACAGAAATGTTGTCAGACTACAAACTCTACAGTGATAACATTACTCTTGGACTTTAAGACCACCTTCAATGCAGTCCATTGGCCTTTTCTTCTGAAGCTGCTGCAGTTATATGGGCTTCCCAGTGAATTCATTTCTTGGTGTCCGCTACTGCTATGCCAACCCCCTCGGCCCAATTTTGTCTGATGGGTATATTTGCTTTATCAAGGGTTACCCAATAGTCACATCCTCTTTCTCCGTTGTGCTTCCTTGGTTGCTTCAATAAACTTCACAAAAGCCCAGAGAAATGCTTAAAAAATGAACAAAAGTCAAAGAAATTGCTGTAACAGCACAATACTGTCACAGTAACAGGACTTTTAAGTTTAAGTATCAGAGTCTAGTAGCTGTTCAACTGGCCTTTTCTTCAAAAATACACACAATAAAAATATTTTAAGTTTAAATGCAAGAGTCTGATATCTGTTCAACTGACCTTTTCTTCAAAAGAACACACAATAAGAGAACCAGTTTTGCAGAGCTAAGCGCTTTTATTCAAATATTTAATGAACTTCTTCAGAGCTACACAAAACAGTCACGTAATTCTATTCTGATGACAAAAAGTCTGTTAACCCTGAGTCTCATGTAGAGGAATTGTCCTTTTGGGACACAATTGCTAGGATGATGGAATTCTTTAAGTGGGATACTTCTGAAGTGTCTGATATTCAGAGAAGATATTATAAGTTGCTTCACGTGGGTGCTCCTAAACCATCAGCACTTCCTCATGTGTTACGACAGGTGGATGCTCCTAAACCTTCAGCACTTCCTCATGTGTTACTACAGGTGGGTGCTCCTAAACCTTCGGCAGTTCCTCATGTGTTACTACAGGTGGGTGCTCCTAAACCTTCGGCACTTCCTCCTGTGTTACTACAGGTGGATGCTCCTAAACCATCAGCACTTCCTCATGTGTTACTACAGGTGGATGCTCCTAAACCTTCAGCACTTCCTCATGTGTTACTACAGGTGGGTGCTCCTAAACCTTCGGCACTTCCTCATGTGTTACTACAGGTGGGTGCTCCTAAACCTTCAGCACTTCCTCATGTGTTACTACAGGTGGGTGCTCCTAAACCTTCGGCACTTCCTCATGTGTTACTACAGGTGGGTGCTCCTAAACCTTCAGCACTTCCTCATGTGTTACTACAGGTGGGTGCTCCTAAACCATCAGCACTTCCTCATGTGTTACTACAGGTGGGTGCTCCTAAACCATCAGCACTTCCTCATGTGTTACTACAGGTGGGTGCTCCTAAACCTTCAGCACTTCCTCATGTGTTACTACTGGTGGGTGCTCCTAAAGCATCAGCACTTCCTCATGTGTTACTACAGGTGGGTGCTCCTAAACCATCAGCACTTCCTCATGTGTTACTACAGGTGGGTGCTCCTAAACCTTCAGCACTTCCTCATGTGTTACTACAGGTGGGTGCTCCTAAACCTTCAGCAGTTCCTCATGTGTTACTACAGGTGGGTGCTCCTAAACCTTCAGCACTTCCTCATGTGTTACTACAGGTGGGTGCTCCTAAACCATCAGCACTTCCTCATGTGTTACTACAGGTGGGTGCTCCTAAACCTTCAGCACTTCCTCATGTGTTACTACAGGTGGGTGCTCCTAAACCATCAGCACTTCCTCATGTGTTACTACAGGTGGGTGCTCCTAAACCTTCGGCACTTCCTCCTGTGTTACTACAGGTGGGTGCTCCTAAACCTTCAGCACTTCCTCATGTGTTACTACAGGTGGGTGCTCCTAAACCTTCAGCAGTTCCTCATGTGTTACTACAGGTGGGTGCTCCTAAACCTTCAGCACTTCCTCATGTGTTACTACAGGTGGGTGCTCCTAAACCATCAGCACTTCCTCATGTGTTACTACAGGTGGGTGCTCCTAAACCTTTGGCACTTCCTCCTGTGTTACTACAGGTGGGTGCTCCTAAACCGTCAGCACTTCCTCATGTGTTACTACAGGTGGGTGCTCCTAAACCTTCAGCACTTCCTCATGTGTTACTACAGGTGGGTGCTCCTAAACCTTCAGCACTTCCTCCTGTGTTACAACAGGTGGGTGCTCCTAAACCTTCAGCACTTCCTCCTGTGTTACTACAGGTGGGTGCTCCTAAACCTTCAGCACTTCCTAATGTGTTACTACAGGTGGGTGCTCCTAAACCTTCAGCACTTCCTCCTGTGTTACTACAGGTGGGTGCTCCTAAACCTTCAGCACTTCCTCATGTGTTACTACAGGTGGGTGCTCCTAAACCTTCAGCACTTCCTCCTGTGTTACTACAGGTGGGTGCTCCTAAACCTTCAGCACTTCCTCATGTGTTACTACAGGTGGGTGCTCCTAAACCTTCAGCATTTCCTCCTGTGTTACTACAGGTGGGTACTCCTAAACCTTCAGCACTTCCTCATGTCTTACTACAGGTGGATGCTCCTAAACCTTCAGCACTTCCTCATGTGTTACTACAGGTGGGTGCTCCTAAACCTTCAGCACTTCCTCATGTGTTACTACAGGTGGGTGCTCCTAAACCTTCGGCACTTCCTCAAGTGTCGGCTGCCTTGTTAGGTACTTTCCTTGCTGCTTCCAGGTATCCTGATTCTCAGCCTCCTGCTCCTAAGAAACCTGATAGGCTCTATAAGGTTCCTGAGGACAGATTTGTCTCCCAGTGACTGCCACTTCTTTGGAATAGACCTCCTAAGAAACCTGATAAGCTCTATAAGGTTCCTGAGGACAGACTTGTCTCCCAGTGACTGCCACGTCTTTGGAATAGACCTGTAATTCATGTGAAGCAGAACACCTCTATGACACTGTTCAAAAGGAACCTGGTTGAGTGGATGGGTACAATAAATTCTTACCGTGGAAAGTGCACACACCCCTCCTGGACATGGGCAAACATTACTAAATACAATCCTGGGTATTGACTAGAGTATTTATGGTATTACATTGGGATGAAATGGCTAGGCTTGAAATGGCCTCCAGGTCGATAGCCTAGTAACCTATGATCCTAAATGCCCTTCTGCTGATCCTGCTGTAGGGTCAGTCTCTTCTGACAAACCTTCTAAACTTTTGCCCTCTTCCAAACTCTTGCCTTCTGATAAGGATAGCAATAGCAAGGCAATAGAGAGGATTGGCAAGAAAGTTTACACTGCTTCTACTTTGGCCTCTAGGGCTATTAATTATCAGACCCACATGCCCAGGTATGCTCTGGCCTTGATTGTTTTGGCTTGTCAGGTTATCTCTGCCCTCCTTGATTCTGATGGCAGATCCTGTGCCTTATCTGTTTTTGCGTTCTGCGTCTGAAGTGGCTCTCCACCCTATTAAGGGTAGCTATGATGCTCCTGATGCCTCTTCTAGGGCTGCAGCTTTGGGGTCCATCATGAGGCGTTATTCTTGGCTTCATCTCCAGTGTCTTCCTGAGGCTATTAAGGCCAAGTTGCTGGATGCTCCTTTGGATAATTCTCATATTTTTGGATCTGATGCTGCTGACTACTTTAAGTCTCTTCAGTAGAAAGGCAAAGCCTTACAAGGCCTTAAACATGTTTTTGTCTCTCCTAGCTCTAGGTTCCAGAGACATATTTTTGTCTCTCCTAGCTCTAGGTTCCAGAGACATGTTTTTGTCTCTCCTAGCTCTAGATTCCAGAGACATGTTTTTGTCTCTCCTAGCTCTAGATTCCAGAGACATGTTTTTGTCTCTCCTAGCTCTAGGTTCCAGAGACATGTTTTTGTCTCTCCTAGCTCTAGGTTCCAGAGACATGTTTTTGTCTCTCCTAGCTCTAGATTCCAGAGACATGTTTTTGTCTCTCCTAGCTCTAGGTTCCAGAGACATATTTTTGTCTCTCCTAGCTCTAGGTTCCAGAGACATGTTTTTGTCTCTCCTGGCTCTAGGTTCCAGAGACATGTTTTTGTCTCTCCTAGCTCTAGATTCCAGAGACATGTTTTTGTCTCTCCTAGCTCTAGGTTCCAGAGACATGTTTTTGTCTCTCCTAGCTCTAGGTTCCAGAGACATGTTTTTGTCTCTCCTAGCTCTAGGTTCCAGAGACATATTTTTGTCTCTCCTAGCTCTAGGTTCCAGAGGAATTATTGTGACTGAGCTCATCAATGAAGACTTAAGACTACTAGTTTTTCTGTTTTTTTATTTTTATTTTTTTTATTTGGATCTGAAAGATGCTTACATTTATATCCATATTCACCCTCTCTTCAGAAAAGTTTTATGCTTCTCTGTATCTTCCTCTCATTTTCAGTTCTCTGCTTTGCCCTTTGGCCTCTCTGCTGCCCCAAGGGTATTCACAAAATGCCTAGCTCCTGTGATTGCTTTCTGTAGGTTCCAAGGCATTCAGATTTTTCCTTATCTAGACAACGTGTTGCTTCCGGTGCCTTCTTCCAGTCGATTGTTGCAAGATCTGCAGTTCACTATCTCTCTTCTTAAAAGTCTTGGGGTTCACTATCAACTTCCAAAAGTCTGTCCTGACTCCTTGTCAGGATCATGTATATCGGGGTTGCAAGCTTCAGACAGTGCCTATGGTGGCGTCTCTTCCACCTCCAAAGGTTTTGTCATTGACAGCCTTCTTTCAGTCGCTTCTTCCCCTGATGGCCATGCCAGCCAGAGAGTTTCTTCAGGTTCTGGGATTCATGGCCTCTTCTATTTCAATGCTCCCTCTTGCCAGACTGCAACTATGGAAGCTTCAATGGTACCTCAAGTCAGTTTGGCTGCAACGTTGTTACCCTCTGACTTTCAGGGTTCCTCTCCTTCCCTGTCTCAGTAAGGAATTTGAGTGGTAGATTCTACAGTTCACTCTAAACTCAGGCAGGCCCTTTCAGCCTCCTGTCCCTTCTGAAAATCTGTTCACTGATGCCTGAGACCTGGGGTGGGGGCATCTCTGGGTTGCCTGAAAGTTCAGGGTTTTTGGCCTCCACATCAGCACTCAGACCATATCACATCAAAGAGATGAGGGCTCTGATTCTGGTCCTTCAAGCTTTTCACCCCATGTTCTCTCCAGGCCCCTTTAAGGTGTAAACAGACAACACTACAATGATGTGGTATGTCAACACGTAGGGGAGCATGAAATCTTATCTCCTCTGCAGGATGGCACTTCAGGCTTGGGAAGTGGCTGTCAGTCATCTGTTAACTCTTCAGGCAGTATACATTCATTCAGAGCACATTCTTCTGGCTGACTCTCTGAGCAGGTTCAAAACAAGGCTCACAAATGGATGCTTCTCAGAAATGTGTTTCTGGACATTATCCATCGATGGAGTATTCCTCAGGTAGATCTTTTTGCCTCCCCTCTGAACAGACAGCTTCCTCACTTCTGTTCCAGAGTGCCATGCCATCTGGCCTGAAAGATGGATGACCTATCATTTCCACAGAAGGAGAGGTGTCTTTATGCTTTCCCCTCCTCTTCCTCTACCTCCATGAGTCCTGCAGAAGATTCAGCTAGACTCCCCAAAAATCTTGCTAGTGACTCCCTTTTGGCCACAACAGTACTGGTTCCCCCTCTTAATGCATCTGACCAGGAGCAATCATCACATGTTACCTCACCGGTTCGATCTCCTCACACAGAACAAGGGGTCTCTCATCCATCCCAACCTGTCCACTTTGTAATTGACATTGTGGGTGATAGGGTTTTAATCCATTTCCAGCACCTTTTTTCTGAGGACATGCTCTGGGTTTTACAGGAGGCAAGGAAACCCTCAACCAGAAAATGTTATATGTCCAAATGGAAGAGATTTTGGTCTGGTGTCATGCTCGTAACTAGGATCCTTTTTTCAGCGCGAGTCCATTTAGTCCTCTGTTATTTGTGTGAGTTGCTCCAGTGTGGCTTGGCCTATCCTTCCGTGAAGGCCCATTTGTCAGCCATTTCTGCATGTCTGCCCTTGACTCCTCTTTGACTTCTTGTTTTGAGGTCAAACAATTTCTTAAAGGTGTCCTGCATATTAAGCCTCGAAGAAAGCCTATTCCTCCTCCTTGACACCTTAATTTTGTTTTGGAGAAATTGACTCAGGTTCCTTTTGAGCTTGCAGATTCTGCTTCTTTGCAGCATTGTACCTGGAAGACCATTTTGTCGCTGGCTTTTACTACTGCACGGGGGATTTCTGAGCTGCAGGCCCTTATGACCATTCCTCCTTTTTTGGTTTTTCACAGCCACAGGGTGTCCCTTCTTTTTTGCCCAAGGAGATGAATGAGTTACCCATAAATCAGTCAGTACAACTTCCTTCCTTTTTCCAGTCTTCTTAGGCTGGTACTGAGAGGGTCCTGCATACCTTTGATTTGCACAGACAGCTCAAGTATTATTTGGATAAAACTTGGATTGTTCATAAGTCTGATCAGCTTTTTGTTTCCTTTCATCACAGGTCTTTGGGTTGGGCTGTTTCTAAGCAAACAATTTCCTGCTGGATTTCTAAGGCCATTTCCTTTTGTTATTCTTTTCATGGCAAGTCTCTGTCTGCTGCTGTCAGGGCTCATTCTACTCAGGCTGCTGCCTCTTCTGGTGCCTTCAAGGGGTTCGACACCCATTCCATCCTTACATCACTTCTTCCTGTTTCATACACTATATATGTATATATGATGTCATGGCCTCCTGTTTCATAAGCTATATATGAAGTCAGTGCCTGGTGTTTCATAAGCTATATATGATGTAATTGCCTCCTGTTTCAAAAGCTATGCATTCATAGGTTCATAGGTGTATACTAGGCTAATTGCCCTGGGGCCTTTATAAGCCTAGACCATAGAAGTGCCCTGGCATTGTGCCGCCCATCATTAGTTCCCAGTGCCTCTATCAAGTAGAGGCACTGGAATGATCCCCGGGGTGAACTTTCTATTTCCAATCCACTCATCAAGATTTCTCTTGAAGAAGGCTAGTGAGGTGCTCTGCTTGATATGTATGGGAAGTCCATTCCAGAGCATGGGCAGTCTCTGGGTTATGAACCTGTCCCTGCAGCATGTTCTGTTGATTGTGGTAATGAGGTTGAGGTCTCTGGAGTGTCTGGTGTGGATGGATTGGGATTTCTTTAGATGTAGCATTTCTAACAGAGCTAGGTCAGACATGGCTTTGTAAGTCAAGCAGAGATCACCTCTTAGTAGACGATATGAGACAAAGAATAGCTGGATTTTTTTTGAGTCTGTCCATGTAGGACATGTGTTTAAGGCCTAGGATCCTCTTAATGAGGTACTTTTGTGGCCTCTCCAGCTGTTGCAGGTGTCTAGTGAGGTGCATGCCAAATGGGGCATTATACTCTATGATTGGTCTAACGAGGTAAGAGTAGAGAGAAATGATGATGTCTTTCTTCCTGGATGCAAAACCCTTGGTAATGAGATGTGCCACTAGGAAGGACTTTCTGACCACAGTGGCAATGTGGTAGTCGAAGGAGAGATTGCTGTCAATCTGTGTCCCCAGATTATTATAACACCTTCAGTGTTCAGTGGGCTCCCATCGATGTGGTAATTAGTGGAAACTGAGTTTTTCCCAAAGGGGATGATGACGCATTTTTTGGCATTAAGCTTAAGGCCATGGTTTCAACACCAGTCATCTGTCTCAGTGAGGCCTTTCTGTAGGATGTCTGCATCACTTGGGGAGTTAATAATGGCTCCCAGCTTGCGGTCATCTGTGAATTTGGTGAGCCAGAGTCCCTACATGTTGGCATGGACTTCTGAGAAGTAGATGCCAAATAGGAGAGGACCTTGGACCGATCCCTGTGGTACTCCACTCGTGACTGGTCAGTCTAACTTGGAGTCCACAACTTTCATACTGTGGGTTCTATCTGTGAGCCAATTGCAACCCACCTAACAATATAAGGGTTGATGCCTAGTTTCCTGAGTTTATCAATAATTCCTGCACAAGAGATCTACAGCCAATAAATCTAAGCACAGCAAGCAGTTCAGATACAAAATAACACGCTGGACTTGTAGAAACACTATTTTAATAAAACAGAGCTTTCGGGAACACAAATCCCTTCATCAGTGTATAAAAAAAATGTCAAAACTTCAATTTAAATACTAAAGCAAGCAAAACCACATGGTATAGGCCCCCCAATTAGAATACAGACATAATTAAAAACAATCAACACATCAAAGAGCAATTAATACAGAGTTAAAGTGCACTTAATAGCAACTTACTTAAGAGACATTTGCTTTAACCTCAAAACTGATTTTAATGTAGCCATTGTGTTTAAACCAGGAGAAGAATCACTGTTCAAACACAAGATCCATTCATACTCCATCAATTCTAACTTGTTATTATGGTCACCTGTTATATTTTCTCCCAAAGTTTTCATCACTCTGAACCTATATGTATGCTCTGGACCACTACCTAAAACATGCTCAGCGAGGGAATTGGTTAATACTTTCCTTCTAATATCTGAATGATGCTCGATAATACGTTCCCTTAACCTCCTAGTTGACTTCCCTACATAGAAGGAGGGAGAAGAACAAGTCACTAGATATACTATGAAAGTTGTGTTGCATGTAGCAGAGGACTTGAACAAATATTTCTTTTTGGTTACTGGGTGAATAAACTCACTCTCCTGACTTATAAACTTGGAGCTAGAACAATTTAGACATGGAACAGTTCCTTTCTTATTAAACTTTACATGGGGAATAGTTAATTTCATATCCTTGTAACAGAGACGTTGTTTTAAATTCCTACAATTCCTAAAAGCAAATTAGGGGCTATTACTGATACATTTATCTATCTCTGGCATTGCTTGTACTATGACCCAATTCTTGTCAATAATATCCATTACAGCGTGTGAAGCTCTGCTATAGCTCATAACATACCTAAGCTGTAAATTTTGCTGACTACTGGCTATGTTGTTCCCATCTATTGAATACGAGAAGTGCGAGAAAGACTTTATCTTTGTCACCTTAGATATTGGTTCCATTTTTACTGTCATCCCTCATGAATATGGAATAGAGGCAGTACGTGAGAGTATGGTTAGGTATGGGAGACATATCCCAAGACAGATAGAAACTATCTGCAAGTTGCTAGACATCATCCTTATGACTAATGTTTTCTTGTTTGATAAACAACTTTTCCATCAGACCTCAGGGGTAGCTATGGGGACATCTGTAGCCAACACCTATGCAAATCTAGCCCTGAGTAGATGGGAATCTGAATTTATCTTTAATAATGATTTATGGTATTATAACAAGATTACATTCTTTAAGAGGTTTGTGGACGATGCCTTTTTAATATGGGATGGCAACGAACAGGAATTGCTTAAGTTTGTGTCTTACATAGACACCACGACAAATTTTTTGAAATTTAAGATGAACTTCTCTAAGGACAATATCCAGTTCTTAGATGTTTCCTTGATTAAGAATGGGAATAGGATTGATACTACAATCTACAAAAAAGATGAGCAGGTGAATAGGTACCTACATTGGAAGAGCATGCACAGGGGCATATATTTAGGGGACTTGTAAAAGGTCAACTTTTAAGAGTTAGTAGGAATAATACTGACATGGAGTGATGCCTTTGTCAAATGAATGAGATGTCTGATTTTAAAATAAGGGGCTATGATGAGTGTCTTTTGGAAAACATAAAACGAGAAGGTTTAGGTGAAAGAGACAATAGTGCTAAACCTTACTTCTTGAATTCAATAGATGGGAACAATATAGCCAGTAGCGTCCTACACGAGCTCAAAGATAAACTTACCCCTCACCTAAGTACACTGTTCAAACTCAGCCTCTCCACAGGCTAAGTACAAATAGAGAGGTGCACAGCAATGGTTATTCTGCTCCACAAAGGTGGAGCAACAACAGACCCCGGGAACTATCACCCTATAAGCCTGACTAGCTTGGTCTGCAAGGCTATGGAGCGCATCATCATGGAACTCATTAACAGAGACACTGGGAACCTCCAAACACTGGACTCTACCCAGTTTGGCTTTGTTAAGGGCAGATCGTGCCTCCTAAACCTGGTGGACTTCTTTGAGACAGTTACCAAGGCTATAGACAAGGAAAGGTGGTACACACAGCCTACCTAGATCTCGCAAAGGCCTTCAACACCATTCCCCATTCTGGTATTATAGACAAGCTCACCAGCCTGAACATAAACCCCTATGTCACAAGATGGGTTGCCAGTTGGCTCATGGACAGAACCCACATGGTGAGAGTTGCTGGAGCTAGGTCTGACTCTAAACCGGTTACAAGTGGCATCCCCCAGGGCTCAGTCCTAGGACCCCTCCTGTTTGGCATATACTTCTCAGAGGTACAGACAAGCACAGGAGGACTATGGCTGACCAAGTTTGCAGACGACTGCAAACTAGGGTCTATAATTGACTCACCAGCTGACACAGACATCCTCCAAAAGGGTCTCACTGAGACGGATACCTGGTGTCAAAATCATGTCCTCAAGCTAAATGCCAAAAAGTGCATAGTTATTCCCTTTGGAAATAACAAAGTACCCACAAACTACCACATAGGTGGTAGCCCCCTAAATACGGAAAACGTAATAAGGGATCTGGGGATCCAAGTAGACAGTAATCTCTCCTTTGATAATCACATTGCCAAAGTGGTTAGAAAATCCTTTGGCCCACCTAATCACAAAAGGGTTTGTATCCAGATCAAAAGAGGTCACTGTGCCCCTTTACTCATCACTCATCAGACCCATCATAGAGTACAACGTCCCATTTGGGATGTACCTTACAAGAGACCTGCAACAGCTGGAAAGACCACCTAAGTACCTCACCAAGAGGATCACTGGCCTCAAACAGATGCCCTATGCAGCTCGACTTAAGAAACTCCAGCTGTACTCGCTTGCATACTGCCTGCTCAGAGGTGATCTCTGCCTGACATACAAGGCCATGTCTAACCCAGAATTAATGGACATGCTCCACCTAAAAAAAACCTTCTCCGCTCGAGCCACATGCTCTAGGGATCTGAACCTCACCACAACAATAAATAGGACGTGCTGGAGGGATAGATTCCTGTCCCAGAGACTTCCCATGCTTTGGAACAAGATTCCAATATACATTAGGCAGAGCTCCTCACTAGCACTCTTCAAGAGAAACCTTGACAAGTGGATGGGAAACAGAAAGTTTATCCCGGGGATCAATTCAGTGGCTCTTCTGGACAGAGGCACAGGAAACTAATCTAAGGGGGTGGAAAAAGTCAACACATTCTGGCTAGGCTTATAAATGCCTCCGGGCAGATAGCCTAGTACCTACCTATGAACCTATGCACCTATGAACTTAGAGCTTAGGTACATTATGAGCTATAGCAGAACTTCACATGCTGTAATGGATATCATTGCTAAGAATTGGGTTATACTACAAGCAATGTCAGGGACAGATAAGTATAACAGTAATAGACCCAAATTTGTTTTTAGGAATTGAAGGAATTTTAAACAACGTCTATGTTACAGGGATATGAAGTTTAACTATTCCCCATGTAAATTTTAATAAGAAAGGAACTGTTCCATGTCTAAATTGTTCTAGCTCCAAGTTTATAAGTCAGGAGAGTGAGTTTATTCACCCAGTAACTAAAAAGAAATATTTGTTCAAGTCCTCTGCTACATGCAACACAACTTTCATAGTATATCTAGTGACTTGTTCTTCTTGTCCCTCCTTCTATGTAGGGAAGTCAACTAGGAGGTTAAGGGACCGTATTATTGAGCATCATTCAGATATTAGAAGGAAAGTATTAACCAATCCCCTCGCTAAGCATGTTTTAGGTCGTGGTCCAGAGCATACATATAGGTTCAGAGTGATGCAAACTTTGGGAGAAAATATAACAGGTGACCATAATAAGTTAGAACTGATGGAGTATGAATGGATCTTGCATTTGAACGGTGATTCTTCTCCTGGTTTAAACACAATAGTTACATTAAAACCAGTTTTGAGGTTAAAGCTAATGTCTCTTAAGTAAGTTGCTATTAAGTGCATTTTAACTCTGTATTAGTTGCTCTTTGATGTGTTGATTGGTTTTAATTATGTCTGTATTCTAATTGGGGAACTTATACCATGTGGTTTTGCTTGCTTTAGTATTTAAATGGAAGTTTTGACATTGTTTTTTTATACACTGATGAAGGGATTTGTGTTCCCGAAAGCTTTGTTTTATTAAAATTGCATTTCTACAAGTCCAGCGTGTTATATTTTATCAATAATTCCTGAGTGAGGAATGGTATCAAATGCCTTGGCCAGATCAAGGTAGGCTGTATGAACTGCCTTACTTTCATCCACCACTTTGGTGACTGACTCAAAGAAGTCAACCAGGTTGAGCAGGCATAACCTACCTTTCACAAAGCCAAATTGTGTGGGATCTACAGTTTGGAGGTTCCCTATATCCTTGTAAAGTAGGTCCATACTGATGCACTCCATAGCTTTACATATCAGACTCATCAGGCTAATGGGGCAATAATTTCCAGGGTCTGTTGTCACTCCTCCTTTATGGAGAGGGATGACTGAAGCAGTGCTCCATTCAGTAGGGACAAAGCCTGAGGTGAGGCTGTGATTGAACAGAGCACACAGATGTGGTGCCAGTTCACTTTGTAATTCATGTAGAACACAGCCTGGGATATTGTTGGATCCCATGGAAGCTGTATTCTTGGCCTTAGACAATGCAGCTTTAACCTGTGCTCCAGTAATGTTGGGTGCCTGGCATTCTTCTGGTATTGAGATTGGTCCTTTAAGGGGGAAAGGGGGGTAAAGTTGGCACTGAATCTGTTGTCCAGTATGTTGGCAATATCTGTTGGCTCAGTATAGGAGGTACCATTGTGCAGCAGCTCAGAGCAAATCTGGGTATTGCCATGGAGATTCCTGATATAAATATAGAAGGCTTTGTGGCTGTTTTTACTGTATGCTGCAATTCTGCCTTCATAGCTGTCTTTAGAGGTTTTGTTGAGGGATCTCAACTTTTTGTTGAGGCTAATAAGGGAATTTTTCCAGTCTTGGGACTTCACCTTTTTCTGCAACAGTTTCCTCCTTCTTTTGTAGAGTTTATTAATGGCAGGGGACCACCAGACTGGCTTCCTTTTTTTGGAGGAGAGCATCTTGGTTCTGTTGGGTATAGCTAGTTCCATGCATTTATGTACGTGTTCGTACAGTGCATTGGTGTATGATTCTGCAGTCATCCATTTCCCATTGGCATGGGTGCCGTGAAGTTAGCCACCTCTGTTTTTAGGTGTCCAAAGTCAGCTTTGGAGAAGTTTTTCATGATCAGTTCCTCCTGTTTCATAAGCTGCATATAATCTCAGTGCCTCCCGTTTCGTAAGCGATATATGATTCAGTTAATTCATGCTGTATGTGTTCATGTTTGACGTTTGCAATCACTTGACAGCTACTTGCGGCACTTCTTGTCTCTCTTCCTTTTTTGACTAATATGCTGTTTTGTTAAGTTTAATGAAGAAGATTTTATTTAACAAATACAAATTTCTTCTACGTAATTGTGGATAGGGGACCTCATCACCCAGCCTTTGCCTTAAAAGGGGTGGGATAAATGGACAATACTGAAAAGCCATTTCTTTTGAGGAAGGGCACTTTCCTGTGTTGAGTTTTCTGGTGTGAGTTAAATACCAGACACTGCAGATTATACGGTTTGCATGAGAGGTTCACGTTCCCTCCTTTCTTTGTGCTGACGTTTTAACTCTGATAGCTAAATTAATTTGAGAAAGGGTAGGAAGAACACTTGGCACAACTTTACATTTTTTATGCTGCAATGATTCTAATGTTTCATTTATACGTGTTGTTAAGGGATCTTATACCTTTGACATTGTTTTGAGCTGGGATACTTTCTTTTAAAAGCCTTTTAAAAGGTATACTACTGACATTAAGGAAGAGGGGTTATCCGTTGTCGTCTTTTTTCAGCATTTCATGCTCAAGTCAATGTGAGTGTCATTGCTCTCTTGACTTGCTTGTTTTGTTCTATTACATTTTTATAAGTAATGTACTTTGATCTCCCTCTTTGTATTTTACAGTTAGGGGAGCCTTTCAATAATTGTGATATTTTGGGTCTATATCATCAAACCCAATTCAGTGAAAGCTCAATTAAGCAAATGATTGTCACAGTGAAAATTGTCCTAGAGAAAGGATGTGGTTGGCCATCATTGGTACTTCGCCCTTTTCTCCATTGCAGTGCAATCTCGGAGTTGGTATATATAGTTAGGGGGGTGTGGGGGGAGAAGCCCAACACTTTGCAGGGTTTTAAATTTTATTGTATTTGTTCCAGTCAGTAGCTGCCCTACTAGTTTTTTTCCCTAGGAAATGTTTGGCTAAAACAGCCAGTCGCTTAATTGAGCTTTCAATGATTTGAGTTTGACGATTAGCGATTCGCTCAATTAAGCTTTCAACAAAGTAATATAGACCTAATATTTTTAGGTTGTGGTTTCCTTTAAGTGCTTTTTGTGTATAATATTCAGAAATATGGTGCACATTGAATATTACTGATATACAGTGGCAATGCATATACTAACATTTAATTCAGTTAAAAGCTTTATGAAGTGTAAGATTATAGTACACAAGTAAGAAAACAGATCAGCAGTGCACATGATAATGAATGTGTAGGCATCCATATGCAGGCATATAGGACAGATTTTGAAATAATTCTGAAACGTAGCAATAAATTTACTAGGTAAGAATTAGTTGTGTAACTTCTAACAGTGTCAAGATTCACCTTCTATCATTGTGAAGATGACTGCAGAAGTTGTAAACCCTTGCTTCTGACCTGATGATGAATATGTCAGTGAGTCGGACAGCAATGATATGACACCTGGTCACAGTACACTGCTCTTACCTCCTAACATTGATCGAATCAGTATCACATGATCACTATCACGCTTGATAACAATGTGACTAGTGTGGCCATGTGGAAGTCCATCGTACCTGACATTATGATAGCAGTCAGCATCCTGGACACTGAAACCTTCTGCATCATGGTGGAGATGCAGCAGATATTTCACAAGCCACAGGAATCAGATATTGCAGCAGTTTCTGGACTGTCTGATCCCTGATACAGAGTTATTTGCCTTGATGCCTTAGAATATTCCCGAGAGAACTCCTGTGATGTTTGCACTTTGAAAAACTGCAGATGTCCCCATCATGACTGGTCACATTGATTGCATCTATGCTTCTGCCATGGGGGATGGACCTGCTGCCCTGGAGGATGGACCTTCTGTCCATTTCAGTCACCTAAGGTTGTGGTCTGTCAGTGTACAGGTTGTAAGTAACCATCTTAAAATCATGAATGTGTGTACCCAGCACTTGTCAAATGCTCATAATACCCACATGAGGTTGGAGTGTGCCTCACAGGACATGTTCACAACAGATAACATGTCACCAGAGCACCAGTTGGATGTAATAGGGTAACATATACCTTATGACTACGGCCACCTGTGTACATACTGAGGCATGCAACCCAAACAAGGAATTCACAAAACAGGACATACTAGACAACCTAAAGTATCTTTAAACATGTCCTTGTCAGTGTTATGATGCAGTTTCAGTGCTTGAAGTCTCCTTGTGGGGCTGTACAGTATGACCACTAACATGTCCACACATCCACAAAATGCACAGCATCCAAACCACTAGATCCAAGGATTTAAATTTTGCTTTCAACATAAATATGGCATGTTGTCAAGACAAATATGTGTCTCAGAGGATCCCATGCTTTTAAACAGGCTTCCCAGAATCCATCCCTAAACCTATTAAAGTGAAACCTTGATCAATGAATGGGAAATCTGAAATTCACCACAGGTCTGGTCTCCATGTCTCTGTTAAAAAGAGGTAGACAGTAACAATGCCCAAATTGGCAATCCCCCCTACCCATAACATTTATAAACTTCCTGACTAACACATACCCTCCTAATAAACACCCATAATACACAGGGATACAAATGGGTTGGATTGTACGGCTAGGCTTATAAAGGCCCTGGTGGTCATTAGCCTACTATGTACCTATACATCTCTGAACCTCTGTGTGTCATGGTTATAATATGATGTGTGCTACACAATAAGATGGATGACACAGTTGTAGAAGCAAGATTGCCTCCCACACCAGGACATCCTACAGATAAAAAAGGATTCATGGGACTCTGTGGCAGAGCTGCATCACCAGCCAGGAGACAACTGGAAGTAAAACCACATCAAGACCCTCACACTGACTTAGAGACATACTAACTGAAAAGCTATATGCACAGGGCCACACATGTGCTGTACATCTGCTTGCATGCATGTCTGCACCATTCTGTGCATTTTCATCCATGTAATGGTCGATACTGTATGAAGCAGTATATTCTGCAAACAGAAAAGCCATGTAAAACATGATTTATCTATTTGCTATGGTTCAGATGAGCACCTAAGATAGATAGATGGATGGATGGATGGATGGATGGATAGATAGATGGATGGATGGATGGATAGACAGATAGATAGATAGATAGATAGATAGATAGATAGATAGATAGATAGATAGATAGATGGATGGATGGATGGATAGACAGACAGACAGACAGACAGACAGACAGACAGATAGATAGATAGATAGATAGATAGATAGATAGACAGACAGACAGACAGATAGATAGATAGATAGATAGATAGATAGATAGATAGATAGATAGATAGATGGATAGACAAATAGATAAATGATTTCATTGTGCCTGAACCTGAACTTAGTGTACCACTAACTTTCATCTCAGAGTTTGCATCAAAGGGCTTGTGTGCTGATGTGGCATGTGCAGCAGGAGATGGACATCCCACTCTCCTTATTCTGTGTTTCTGAAATGATACCAGTGTATAGCAGTAACAAGGTCACAGGGTCTAGGTCATAAAGGTGACCCAACTGCAGATTGCCACAACGTCCTTCAACAGTGTAGCCAGGGAGTTTGTCAGACCATGTACTTCCTGAAGCAGTCACTGAGTGATGGAAATGCATGTCTGCATGTGGCCAGAACAGCATTATGCCTGTGGTCGTCAACATGCTTTTGTCTATAGGTATCCCATTCATTGCATGCCAGTGCATGATTTGTCAACTCGTGTCTTGGAATAATGTCTCGCGTATGACCACCGGCTAGGCCAGTACCTTATAGCACAGGGCCAGTAGTATTACCCATAGTCAGGACGTGGGATGTAACTCATGATGTGCAGTGGCGAAGAAGGAAACAGCACTACTGTCACTTAGTAAGAGAGCAGATCTCTGGGTGTATGAACTATGCATCTACACCCAATGTCCACGGCTTGGTGTGTGTGTGTGTGTGTGTGTGTGTGTGTGTGTGTGTGTGTGTGTGTGTGTGTGTGTGTGTGTGTGTGTGTGTGTGTGTGTGTGTGTCTGTCAGCATCTGCCTGGTTGTAGCAATGTCTACCATTGGCAACACATTTCTCTGTATAACATGCATTGCCCTCGTACTGTGTATTTTCTCATGTACTACAATCTCTGGGTGTCACTTTCCTACTGACATCATCTGCTATCACATGGCTGTGGCTGATGCATGTAGTAGATTCTGTCAAGACATGTAGCACCTTTAGTCATCAGTCCTACATGCCGATATATAGTTAGACCTGCATGATCTCACCCAATGTCTGGCTGGCACAACATCAGTATGCCAGCATGTACTGTATGTCCTCATCCAAGCTCGTTATGTAACTCAGCAGACATGGTTGTGCACATGATGCACAGTCATCTGTTTGGTGAAAACAGAAAAAATATATACTACTTTAGTGGTTGTGTAAACATTAGTGGAAAATGGATGATCTGTAAGCATTGCAGACCCCTGATGCATATCCCGTATGACATCAGTGTGGCCAGAAATTATCTAAAGTTCATGCTGTATCCTATTTGGCAGCACATTCTGCCTTTGCATCTAAAGTAGTGAAAGCGGCACATGTATATATGTGTACACTGAGATCTAATAGCGAATCACATGGCCTCCACAGGACCAGCCTTTGATTAACTGGTGCCCTAGGCAAAAGGTCTCCACAGCCCCCAACCACCAGTTGCCCCCATTCTGGTCTACCTACATCATCCAGATTACTAGAAAAGTGCCCCTGCTAAAGCGGCGCCCTAGACAGCTGCCTAGTTACCCTATGCCTAGGGCCGGGCTATGCCTCCATGCATAGAGCTGATAGATTGTCAGTGAAAACACACCTATCTGCCATGCAGCACCAATCTCCAAGCTGCCTTTAATAACTCTGATGGACACTTCAGGTAACAGACCACTAACATTGCCTAATTATTAGTTTTATGGCAGCCAGGCTACCTGCATAGTCCGGCTACTGCATTCATATATCTCATGGCTTCATTTTTTGCTTGGCTTTGTTTTCATGGTAGCAGTGCAACAAAACCAGTTGTGCCAGACCACTGTGTACACATTTCACAAGCTTGTTGGCCAAACACTTTATGAAGGAAACAATGTCCTATCCTCCCAAGATGCATTGAGGAACACTGCATTCTTTTTGTCAATGAATTTCACCTTCCACATCCAGCTAATAGCTTTGTCAATTTTTGAACACAACAGAAGCACATTATTAACAGCTAGAACACACTGACATGTGCCATCAGTAAGCAAGTTCAGAATTACTTGCATATATAACCAGAACCTACAATAATTTTGCTTATACAGTACTTTCTCAGCATCTGGTTACTGCATGTTACACTCTTAACACTCTCAAGTTTCCACATGAAAACTACCTTGATATTAACACAGAGGATTGGCTCTGTGTGGTGTAAAACTACCTTGATATTAACACAGAGGATTGGCTCTGTGTGGTGTAAAACTACCTTGATATTAACACAGAGGACTGGCTCTGTGTGGTGTAAAACTACCTTGATATTAACACAGAGGATTGGCTCTGTGTGGTGTAAAACTACCTTGATATTAACACAGAGGATTGGCTCTGTGTGGTGTTAATCACATGTTTCTTGTAGTCCAGTGTTTGATTGCAGCACTCTTCATTTGACTACTATGTCCCTCTGAGCACGTCACTTAATCAGGCAGTGCTCTGGGGCATTTAAGAAACTGGGCTAGGCTCCTCCATGGTTTCAGGGCCATATAACTAGAAACTACCTATGAACTATGTGTAAAAGGTGCCAGCACCCATGCATATATAACTGGGACATATGCTAATCTCTTCTTCAGTCATGAGCATGTATCTGCACACAGATGACCATATGTGGATTGTACACTAACTGACTGCATGCCACAGTAGGAAACACTGCAACATGACAGGCATGTATGCTGCACATGACTAAGTACACTAACTGAATGCATGCCACAGTAGGAAACACTGTAGCATGACAGGCATGTATGCTGCACATGACTAAGTACACTAACTGAATGCATGCCACAGTAGGAAACACTGTAGCATGACAGGCATGTGTGTTGCACATGACTAAGTACCCTAACTGACTGCATGCCACAGTAGAAAGCACTGTAATATGACAGGCATGTGTGTTGCACATGACTAAGTACATTAACTGACTGCATGCCACAGTAGGAAACACTGTAACATGACAGGCATGTGTGTTGCACATGACTAAGTACACTGACTGACTACATGCCACAGTAGGAAGCATTGTAGCATGACAGGCATGTGTGTTACACATGACTACGTGCAGTAACTGACTGCATGCAACAGTAGGAAGTACTGCAACATGACAGGCATGTGTGTTGCACATGACTAAGTACACTAACTGACTGCATGCCACAGTAGGAAGCATTGAAACATGACAGGCATGTGTGTTGCACATGACTAAGTAGCTCAATTTTGGATGGCCAGTTCTGCTGAATAGACTGAGGTATGTCTTATGAAAGGCATCCAGCCAGCATTAGTTAGGCCCCAACAATGTTAATGTTTCTGCCCAGGTAAAGATGCATGTGGAAGTATGAAGGCCATGATGAGAAAACATCATGGCCAGCAAGAGTTTCCCCAACATCCATTATAAATGACGTGCAAGATAATATATCATTGCAGCAGCTCACCATGACACATCAGGCATGTTAAGAATGGTAATGAAGGCTGACATATAGACGACTATAAATCCTTACCTGCTCACCTGACTGCATAGCCAGAGGCTAGCATGTTGTATGTTGCTTACATGTCATACCCTGCATTCTTACTGGGGACCTGTGACATGAGTGGTATCATGAAAACAGTCAGAGCTAAGATGTGCACAGTCACCAGAGGGGTAACAGTGCTCGCAGGTAGACATGTCCTACACCTATATAGGTGATTACAGGTAAACATGTCTTGTACCCTATGCAGATGAGCACTAATATGGCTCTACAGTATTTGGAACCTATAAGCTGCATACACATTAACAGCATGGCACATTTTGGATAGTTCAGGGAGTCCCTGTAGTCTCACCTCCCCCTTTCCAATGCCTTCACTCATTGCCTATGTTCACAGCAAAAGCCACACACAACTGGCCATCAGAGTTTGTGACTGGGCTTTATGATGGTAAGCCTGCAGCAGGTGGTGTACAGTGTAAATGGCTACCCAGTGTGTTACAATGTGCTACTCTGTTGTGCGCAACATGCATATGTCCCAGTCCAGAAGTGAACCACTATTCTAGTGCTGAACATCCACACATTATACTAAATCACTTCACCAGTGCCCACATTCTTTGTGTTATACTTCAGTACTTCACTAATACCCACTGCCATGCACTATACTTATCACTTTACTAATGTCAAGCCTTCACATAATATACTTTATCTCTTCACCAATGTCTGACCTCCACTTGATATACCTTGTTACTTCACTGATATCCAACCTCCATGTGTTAGACTTCATTACTAGACTAATGCCCAACCTCTAACCTCCATTTGCTATACTTCATTGCTTCACTAATGCCCAACTTCCATGTGTTATACTTCATTACTTCACTAAAGCCCAGCCTTCATGTGTTATACTTTGTTATTTCACTTATGCCCCACCTCCATGTGTTATACTTCATTACTTCACTAATGCCCAACCTCCACGTGCTATACTTTACTTTACTAATACCCAACCTCCATGTGTTAGACTTCATTACTAGACTAATGCCCAACCTCCATGTGCTATACTTCATTAATTCACTAATGCCCAGCCTCCATGTGTTATACTTCATTACCTCACTAATACCCAGCCTCCATCTGTTATACTTTGTTATTTCACTAATGCCCCACCTCCATGTGTTATACTTCATTACTTCACTAATGCCTAACCTTCACATGTTACACTTTGTTACTTCACTAATGCCCAACCTCCATGTGTTATACTTCATTACTTCACTTATGCCCAACCTCAATGCATACTTCATTACCTCACTAATGCCCAACTTCCATATGTTATACTTTGTTACTTCACTAATGCCCAACCTCCATGTGTTACACTTCATTACTTCACTAATGCCCAGCCTACATGTGTTATACTTTGTTACTTCACTAATGCCAACTTCCATGTGATATGCATTACTTCACTAATGCCTAACCTCCATGTGTTATACTCCATTACTTCACTAATGTCCAACCTTCATGTGTTATAGTTTGTTGCTTCACTAATGCCCAACCTCCATGTGTCATACTTTATTATTCACTAATTCCCGCCCTCCTCGTATTATACTTTGTTACTTCATTAATGCCCAACCTCCATAAGTTATACTTTGTTACTTCACTAATGCCCAACCTCCATGTGTTATACTTCATTACTTCACTAATGCCCAGCCTCCATGTGTTATACTTTATTTCACTAATGCTCATCCTCCATGTGTCATACTTCATTACTTCACTAATGCCCAACCTCCATGTGTTATACTTCATTATTCACTAATGCCCAACCTCCATGTGTTATACTTCATTACTTCACTAATGCCCAGCCTCCATGTGTTATACTTCATTACTTCATTAATGCCCAACATCCATGCATTATATTTCATTACCTCACTAATGCCCAACCTCCATGTGTTATACTTCATTGCTTCACTAATGCCCAACCTCCATGTGTTATACTTCATTACCTCACTAATGCCCAACTTCCATAGGTTATACTTTGTTACTTTATTAATGCCCCACCTCCATGGGTTATACTTCATTACTTCACTAATGCCCCACCTCCATGTATTATACTTCATTGCTTCACTAATGCCCAACCTCCATTTATTATACTTCATTACCTCACTAATGCCCAACGTCTATAGGTTATACTTTGTTACTTCCCTAATGCCCCACCTCCATGGGTTATACTTCATTACTTCACAAATCCCCCACTTCCATGTGTTATACTTCACTGCTTCACTAATGCCCAACCTCCATGAGTTATACTTCATTACCTCACTAATGCCCAACTTCCATAGGTTATACTTTGTTACTTCACTAATGTCCCACCTCCATGTGTTATACTTCATTACTTCACTAATGCCCACCCTCGATGTGTTTTACTTCATTACTTCACTAATACTCAACATCCACATGTTATACTTTGTTACTTCACTAATGCCCAATTTCCATGTATTATACTTCATTACTTCACTAATTCCCCACCTCCATGTGTTAAACTTTATTGCCTCACTAATGCCCAACCTCTATGCATTATACTTCATTACCTCACTAATACCCAACCTCCATAGGTATATTGTGTTACTTCACTAATGCCCCACCTCCATGTGTTATACTTCATTACTTCAGTAATGCCCAACTTCCATGCATACTTCATTACCTCACTAATGCCCAACTTCCATATGTTACACTTGGTTACTTCACTAATGCCCAACCTCCATGTGTTGCACTTCATTACTTCACTAATGCCCAGCCTACATGTGTTATACTTTGTTATTTCACTAATGCTCAACCTCCATGTGTTATACTTCATTGCTTCACTAATGCCCAACCTGCACGTGTTATACTTTGTTACTTCACTAATGCCAACTTCCATGCGATATACATTACTTCACTAATGCCTAACCTCGATGTGTTATATTTCATTACTTCACTAATGCCCAACCTTCATGTGTTATAGTTTGTTACTTCACTAATGCCCAACTTCCATGTGTTATACTTCATTACTTCACTAATGCCCAACCTCCATGCATTATACTTCATTACCTCACTAATGCCCAACCTTCATACGTTATACTTTGTCACTTCAGAAATGCCCAACCTCCATGTGTCATGCTTCATTACTTCACTAATGCCCAGCCTCCATGTGTTATACTTTGTTACTACACTAATGCCAACCTCCATGTGTAACACTTCATTACTTCACTAATGCCAACCTCCATGTGTAACACTTCATTACTTCACTAATGCCAACCTCCATGTGCTATGCTATATTATTTCACTAATGCCCAAACTCCATGTGCTATACTTTGTTACATCACTAATGCCCAACTTCCATGTGTAATACTACATTACTTCACTAATGCCCAACCTCCATGAGCTATACTTAGTTACTTTACTAATGCCCAACCTCCATGTGTTATACTTCATTAATTCACTAATGCCCAACCTCCATATGTTATACTTTGTTACTTTACTAATGCCCAACTTCCATGTGTTATACTTCATTACCTCACTAATGCCCAACCTCCATGTGCTATACTTGGGTCTATATTATAACAATAAAACACCATCTCTTTGAACACCTAAACATCGACACCTAATGAGCAAAATCCGAAATGACCGAACAGCCACTGCTGTGAATTTTTTCACAGGGAAAAAATTCACTTGGCCGACCAACAGAAAAACATACTTTCAAACCCTAACCAAGTGGGGGGCTTTGCCCCCACATCCCCATATGTGGGGGGCTGTGCCCCCCACACACACTCTAACTAAATATTCAAACTCCGAGATTGCTCTACATTGGAGAAAAGGGCAAATTCCCATTAACGGCCAAGCAAATTTTTTCCCTGTGAAAAAATTTGTGGAAGTGGCCATTCGTGCTTTTCAGATTTGCTTCCTAGGTATCGATGTTTAGGTGTTTGAAAAGATGGAGTTTTCAGGTACTGATATGACCCGTTATACTTCATTGCTTCACTGATGCCTAATATCCATATGTTATACTTTGTTATTTCACTGATGCTTGACCTCCATGTGTAATACTTCATTACATCACTCATGGCCAACCCCCATGTGCTATTCTGTGTTACTTCACTAATGCCCAACATCCATGTGCTATACTTCACAGCAATGCCTGACCTTCACTTTCTTTACTTCACCTCACCACTTTATTGATGCCTGACCTCCATGTGTTATGTTTCATCACTTTACCAATATCTGATCTACACGTGTTAGATTTTGTTGTTTTACTGATACTCAACAGCCGTGTGTTATATAGTTAATTACTTCACTGTTGCTTAACATCCATGTGTTATACTTTACTATACTTTGTTACTTCACTTATGCTCAACCTCTATGTGTTTAATTCACTACTTACTGATACCCAACCTCCATGTGCTATACTTCATTACTTCACTGACACCCAACAGCCATGTGTTATACTATATTACTTCACTAATGCCTAATGTCCATTGGTTATACTTTGTTACTTCACTAATGCCCAACTTCCATGTGTAGCACTTCATTATTTCACTGACACCCAACCTCCATGTGTTATACTTTGTTAGTTCACTGGCACCCATCCTCCATGTGTTATACTTTGTTAGTTCACTGACGCCCATCCTCCATGTGTTATACTTTGTTACTTCACTAATGCCCAACCCCCATGTGTAACACTTCATTACTTCACTGACACCCAACCTCCATGTGTTATACTTTGTTAGTTCACTGACGCCCATCCTCCATGTGTTATACTTTGTTAGTTCACTGACACCCATCCTCCATGTGTTATACTTTGTTAGTTCACTGACACCCATCCTCCATGTGTTATACTTTGTTAGTTCACTGACGCCCATCCTCCATGTGTTATACTTTGTTAGTTCACTGACACCCAAGCTCCATGTGTTATACTTTGTTAGTTCACTGACGCCCAAGCTCCATGTGTTATACTTTGTTAATTCACTGACGCCCATCCTCCATGTGTTATACTTTGTTAGTTCACTGACGCCCAAGCTCCATGTGTTATACTTTGTTAGTTCACTGACGCCCATCCTCCATGTGTTATACTTTGTTAGTTCACTGACACCCATCCTCCATGTGTTATACTTTGTTAGTTCACTGACGCCCAAGCTCCATGTGTTATACTTTGTTAGTTCACTGACGCCCATCCTCCATGTGTTATACTTTGTTAGTTCACTGACGCCCATCCTCCATGTGTTATACTTTGTTAGTTCACTGACGCCCAGGCTCCATGTGTTATACTTTGTTAGTTCACTGATGCCCAAGCTCCATGTGTTATACTTTGTTAGTTCACTCACATCCATCCTCCATGTGTTATACTTTGTTAGTTCACTGACGCCCAAGCTCCATGTGTTATACTTTGTTAGTTCACTGACGCCCATCCTCCATGTGTTATACTTTGTTAGTTCACTGACGCCCATCCTCCATGTGTTATACTTTCTTAGTTCACTGACGCCCAAGCTCCATGTGTTATACTTTTAGTTCACTGACGCCCATCCTCCATGTGTTATACTTTGTTAGTTCACTGACGCCCATCCTCCATCTGTTATACTTTATCTGTTGGTGCACATGATGTACATCAGTGGACATTGCATGGCTGATGTCTTGTATGGTCAAAGAAAGTCATTCTCCCAACAAATACTATGTGTCAAAGTAATGGCAATATTTTGTACCTACATTACAATGGGCCTTTCCCTTGGGATGGGGTTACTGTGGTGCTGCGTATAATAGTAAAACAAATGAGAAACAAAAGAAATAAACCAAAAATGAGTGGTAGAGAAAGGAAAGTGACAAAGAAGGTGGGGGAAGAGAAGTCCAAATGCAATGAGAGTTGCATTATAACTGCTATTGAACTGATATTGAAACAGTTAAAGAGAATACACTTTCCAAAGCATTAAATAACCATGGAGATCAGAAGCCATATAGCTAGACAGGTGTGTGTGTGCGTGTTTTGTGTGTGTGTGTGTGTGTGTGTGTGTGTGTGTGTGTGTGTGTGTGTGTGTGTGTGTGTGTGTGTGTGTGTGTGTGTGTGTGTGTGTGTGTATAGATATATCTATCTATCTCTCTGTCTGTCTATCTATCTATCTATCTATCTATCTATCTATCTACCTACCTATCTATATCTAGATAGAGCTATGAATAGTAAACTGAAAATACAGGTACTGTATTTTTATGGTTGTAATAGCAGATTAAGTTGTGATATCTGGCAGTCCTCTATCCCTATTTATACTGATGTGAATGTGTGCTATACAGCACCTTCGTATGTACAGGGGAGACCAAAAACAAAAGCCAGCCTGATGTGCAGTATTACAAATAGAAAATCAAAAGATACATGGCTGGGACTATTTAACAAGACAAATGTGTGCCTATGGTTGCTATAAACAATGCTGTGTACAAAGTAAACATGATGCTCAAACATACATATTTCAAACACAGATGTCAGCCACAGGACAGCCATTCCTACAGTAAGTTGTGAAATGTCCAGCAAACTAACAGTGGTGGACACTGTACTGCTGCACTGATACTACTGGCCAGAAAAATATACAACAAATGTTTTTCATGATCTTAACATGATGGGAGGGAGGGGAGGTGGAACTGAACCCATTAACATCTTCTTCAGTGTGAGAACAAAGACATGTAGTATGTAGATCCACTAGTCCACTTATACAGAAGGAGACATCTGGATATGGAAATGTTCGCAAAACAAAAATAAGAAAACAAAGAGGAAAAGTAGAAAAGAGGACTAGTGATGGAGAAGTTAAAGAAACAGAAAGTGAGGTTATGGATTACCTGTGAAGTGAAGGATTTAGTGTAGAAAATTTAACTCAGATAACATCACAACAGGATAGAGCAATGGGCACTGAAATTAAGGAGAAACCAGTGGAGCAGGAAGCATCTAATCAGTTGACATATGAAGATAATTTGGGGCCTCCACAGGAAACCAGTACAAAGGTTCAGTTGGAGCTATACATCAAGGGAAAGAACAGGAAACTGTGGCAACTCCGACACAGTCAATATCATGGAGTGATAGGCCAGTGAGTTCCCATATGAAAGAGCAATGGATGACACAGAGTGAAGCTGAAGAGAACGTGGCACAAGAAGAAGTTCTGGAACTTTCTATAGAATGTCTGCAGGAAATGGTGAACAAAGAATGTGCTCTCAGTTTAGAAGAAAATGATCTAAGAGAAGAGTTGCTTGATTTAATAGAGACGGATAGGCATATTAAGATCAATGAAAGAAATAGATTGCTGAATATCAATAAAACCCCAAAAGTCAGACATTTGATAAAACAAATGAACACAGTAATTAGAACTGTCAATAGCGATTCATGCGACATAACAGAAGTAAATAGGATACATTACTGTGCAGCCAAATTAATAACAGATAAAGTCCTACCACGAGATCACAGGGTAGTAAGGGAAAGGACGTGGAAAAATCGAATGCCATCATGGAGCTGTCGAATAAAGAAAACTATAAGGCAATTAAAACAAAAAGTGTCACTGTTAGAAGAGTATAAAAGAGGGAACAGATCAACAAAAATACTCAGAAAGATAGATGTGATGAAAGCAATGCTTAGTATTATAACAGAACAGGATTTATCATGCACTATTGCAAATAATAAACTAAAAATATCAGCACAGGCAGAAAAACTTAGAAGATACACAGATAAATATAAAAGAAAACTATAAAATAAGCAATTTATTGATGATCAGAAAAATTTTATAGAGAATTGGGAAACAAGGTAAAAGGAATTGTAAGACCACCAAAAAGGAAGAAATAGATACCTTTTGGAGAAGTATCTATGAAGATCCTGTAGAATATAACAAAGATGCTAAATGGATAGAAGTAAAAGAAAGAATAATAAGTTCAAATGTACAGGATATGAAATGGGATGAAGTAACAGCCAAAGAGATTGAACTAAAGTTAATAAAAGCCTCTAATTACAAAATCCCAGGCCCAGATGCAGTACCTAACTTCTGGCTAAAAGTATTAACATCTTTACATGAAGATGATTTGATCATCACATTGCCACTGTGGTCAGAAAGCCCTTCTATGTGGCACATCTCATTACTAAGGGTTTTGCATCCAGGAAGAAAGAGGTCATTGTCTCCCTCTACTCTTCCCTCATTGGGCAATCATCGAGTACAATGCCCCATTTGGCATGTACCTCACTAGACACCTGCAACAACTGGAGAGGCCACAAAAGTACCTCAGAAAGAGGATCCTAGGCCTTAAACACTTGTCCTATATGGACAGACTCAAAAAACTCCAACTATTCTCTGTGTCATATTGCCTACTTAGAGGCAATCTCTGCTTGACGTACAAAGCCATGTCTGACCCAGTTCTGATAGAAATGCTACATCTAAAGAAATCCCAGTCCCTCCGTACCACACGCTCCAGAAACCTCAATCTCATTACCACAATTAACAGAACATGCTGGAGGGACAGGTTCATAACCCAGAGACTGGCCATGCTATGGAACAGACTTCCCATACATGTCAAGCAGAGCACCTCACTGACCCTCTTCAAGAGAAATCTTGATGACTGGATGGGAAACAGAAAATTAACCCCAGGAATAACACCAGTGGCTCTACTCAACAGAGGCACTGGGAACTAAGGTCGGGTGGCACTATGCCAGTGTAATCCTATGGCTAGGCTTGTAAAAGTCCCAGGTCCATTAACATAGTACACACCTATGAACCTATGAACCTATAAGATTTAGCCATGAGTAAGAACTATTTATATGCATACCCCGAACAGACACCAACCTGACTAATAACAGGAAAAACAATGCTCCTACTTAAGAGTGAACGTGCAAGCTACCCTAAAAACTATAGACCAGTAACTTGCCTTCTGACGACATATAAACTATACACCGGAATTGATGCCAACAGAGTCTATAGTCATTTAGAAGAAAACTCAATTATGGCAATAGAACAAAAGGGTAATAAAAGAAAGTCATCTGGAATAAAGGATCATTTGTTGTTAAATAAAATCATAGTGGAGAACTGGAAAAAAGGGAAGAATCTAAGTATAGCATGGATAGACTACAAAAAAGCATTTGACAGTATCCCACATTCATGGATAAAAGAGTGCTTATAAATGTATAAAATACATCCTACACTGATAAACTACATCACAGAGACCGTGAAACAGTGGCAAACCACTTTGCAGTTAAGCCATGATAAAGGACATTATTATTCCAGGGATAAAAATCCAGAAGGAGATATTCCAGGGTGATTCTCTGTCACCACTGCTCTTTTGCCTTGCCCTTAACCCATTAAGCTGTCTACTTAACAGATTAGGTCATGGCTATAACTTGGCTCCCAGAATGCAACAAAATGTAAACACTTCTCATCTTCTCTGTGTCGATCATTTAAGACTGTATAGCTCAACAGATGAGGAACTAAAAGCACAACTGCAAGTAGTCACAACTTTTTCAGATGATATAAGATTGTCATTTGGTCTTGATAAATGTGCAAAAGCAACCTTTAAAGCAGGAAAACTGCAGCACCAAGAAAACATCAGTTTGGGACAATAATATGATATAAAAGAACTTGAGCAAGAGAGTGTATAAATATCCGGGAAATGACGAAGAGTCAATAAAACATGAACAAATGCAAATAAAATTCAGTAAGAAATATTTAAATTAATCCTGAAAATAGCGTTGACATCTAGGAACAAAGTTCAAGCTATAAACCAATTTGCTCTTCCTGTCCTAACTTACAGTTTTTGAGTGACTGACTGGCCCCAAAAGGTGTTGGATAGATTAGAAAGTAAAACAAGAATACTGCTTCATGCTCATCAAATGATTTATAAAAATCAGTCCAAGATTATATATTCCTTGTTCCGAAGGAGGCATGGGCCTCCTTGAAACTGATTACATTTATAGATCTGCAATCATGAGACTACATACATATCTGCTGACTTCACAAGATCCAAACACAGAGAAAATTTTGAAACATGAGAATAAATCTAAGATGACTTCCCTGCTTAGTGTAGCAGAAGCATATAAATAATAAATAGTCACTCCCAAACTTATACAGTAGGGACACTATCCGATGATTTAAGTGACCATGCACTCACTTATCTAATCAGACATAAAACTACCTCCACTAACCTAACCAACTAGAAAATGGTCAGATCAAATAAAAACTTTAACCCTGAAAGCTTCCTTACAGAACTAAATGCATGCAACTGGTCTCCTCATAAACAACTGCCACTGGATGAACCTGTAACTTACTTCAATTCCAGATTCCTTTCTATCCTAGACTCTCACGCTCCCTTAAGATCTATTAGAATTAAATCAAAACCTCCCCCTTGGCTCTCAAAAGATACAAGGGATAAAATTCTCCTGAAAAAAAAACTCTGAACCAAATTTCGTAGCACAAAAGATCCCTCTGACCATCTTAACTTTAGACAAATAAGAAACTTCACTAAAAATGCTGTACTACTGGATAAAAGAAACTACTACTGCCATTTACAACAAGCTAACCAACATAATCCGCAAAAGTTAAACTACTACTGCCATTTACAGCAAAACAACATAATCCGCAAAAGTGAAACTATCACTGTCATTTACAACAAACCAAACAACACCATCTGCAAAAGTGAAACTACTACTGCCATCTACAAGCTAACCAACAAAACCCACAAAAGTGAAACTACTACTGCCATTTACAGCAAACCAACCAACATAATCCGCAAAAGTGAAACTACTACTGCCATCTACAACAAGCTAACCAACATAATCCACAAAAGTGAAACTACTACTGCCATTTACAGCAAACCAACCAACATAATCCGCAAAAGTGAAACTACTACTGCCATATACAACAAACCAACCAACATAATCTGCAAAAGTGAAACTACTACTGCCATTTACAACAAACCAATCAACATAACCCACAAAAGTGAAACTACTACTGCCATTTACAGCAAACCAAACCAACCAACATAATCCGCAAAAGTGAAACTACTACTGCCATCTACAGCAAACTAACCAACAAAACCCACAAAAGTGAAACTACTACTGCCATTTACAACAAGCTAACCAACAAAACCCACAAAAGTGAAACTACTACTGCCATCTACAACAAGCTAACCAACATAATCCACAAAAGTGAAACTACTACTGCCATTTACAGCAAACTAACCAACATAATCTGCAAAAGTGAAACTACTACTGCCATATACAACAAGCTAACCAACAAAACCCACAAAAGTGAAACTACTACTGCCATCTACAACAAGCTAACCAACAAAACCCACAAAAGTGAAACTACTACTGCCATCTACAACAAGCTAACCAACAAAACCCACAAAAGTGAAACTACTACTGCCATTTACAGCAAACCAACCAACATAATCCGCAAAAGTGAAACTACTACTGCCATTTACAGCAAACCAACCAACATAATCCGCAAAAGTGAAACTACTACTGCCATTTACAGCAAACTAACCAACATAATCCACAAAAGTGAAACTACTACTGCCATTTACAGCAAACTAACCAACATAATCCACAAAAGTGAAACGACTACTGCCATTTACAGCAAACCAACCAACATAATCCGCAAAAGTGAAACGACTACTGCCATTTACAGCAAACCAACCAACATAATCCGCAAAAGTGAAACTACTACTGCCATATACAACAAACCAACCAACATAATCTGCAAAAGTTAAACTACTACTGCCATTTACAGCAAACCAACATAATCCGCAAAAGTGAAACTATCACTGTCATTTACAACAAACCAAACAACATCATCTGCAAAAGTGAAACTACTACTGCCATCTACAAGCTAACCAACAAAACCCACAAAAGTGAAACTACTACTGCCATTTACAGCAAACCAACCAACATAATCCGCAAAAGTGAAACTACTACTGCTATTTACAGCAAAGCAACCAACATAATCCGCAAAAGTGAAACGACTACTGCCATTTACAGCAAACTAACCAACATAATCCGCAAAAGTGAAACTACTACTGCCATTTACAGCAAACTAACCAACATAATCCGCAAAAGTGAAATGACTACTGCCATTTACAACAAACCAACCAACATAATCCACAAAAGTGAAACTACTACTGCTATTTACAGCAAACTAACCAACATAATCCGCAAAAGTGAAACTACTACTGCCATCTACAACAAGCTAACCAACATAATCCACAAAAGTGAAACTAC
This sequence comes from Protopterus annectens, assembly GCF_019279795.1. Classification (NCBI taxonomy): domain Eukaryota; kingdom Metazoa; phylum Chordata; order Ceratodontiformes; family Protopteridae; genus Protopterus; species Protopterus annectens. Next base: position 85,272,218 of record NC_056735.1, read on the forward strand.
TACTGCCATTTACAGCAAACCAACCAACATAATCCGCAAAAGTGAAACTACTACTGCCATTTACAGCAAACCAGCCAACATAATCCGCAAAAGTGAAACTACTACTGCCATATACAACAAGCTAACCAACAAAACCCACAAAAGTGAAACTACTACTGCCATTTACAGCAAACTAACCAACATAATCCGCAAAAGTGAAACTACTACTGCCATTTACAGCAAACCAACCAACATAATCCGCAAAAGTGAAACTACTACTGCCATTTACAGCAAACTAACCAACATAATCCACAAAAGTGAAACGACTACTGCCATTTACAGCAAACCAACCAACAAAACCCACAAAAGTGGAACTACTACTGCCATATACAACAAGCTAACCAACATAATCCGCAAAAGTGAAACTACTACTGCCATTTACAACAAGCTAACCAACAAAACCCACAAAAGTGAAACTACTACTGCCATCTACAACAAGCTAACCAACAAAACCCACAAAAGTGAAACTACTACTGCCATTTACAGCAAACCAAACAACAAAACCCACAAAAGTGAAACTACTACTGCCATTTACAGCAAACCAACCAACATAATCCGCAAAAGTGAAACAACTACTGCCATTTACAGCAAACCAACCAACATAATCCGCAAAAGTGAAACTACTACTGCCATATACAACAAACCAACCAACATAATCTGCAAAAGTTAAACTACTACTGCCATTTACAGCAAACCAACATAATCCGCAAAAGTGAAACTATCACTGTCATTTACAGCAAACCAAACAACATCATCTGCAAAAGTGAAACTACTACTGCCATCTACAAGCTAACCAACAAAACCCACAAAAGTGAAACTACTACTGCCATTTACAGCAAACCAACCAACATAATCCGCAAAAGTGAAACTACTACTGCTATTTACAGCAAACCAACCAACATAATCCGCAAAAGTGAAACGACTACTGACATTTACAGCAAACTAACCAACATAATCCGCAAAAGTGAAACTACTACTGCCATTTACAGCAAACTAACCAACATAATCCGCAAAAGTGAAATGACTACTGCCATTTACAACAAACCAACCAACATAATCCACAAAAGTGAAACTACTACTGCTATTTACAGCAAACCAACCAACATAATCCGCAAAAGTGAAACTACTACTGCCATTTACAGCAAACTAACCAACATAATCCGCAAAAGTGAAACTACTACTGCCATTTACAGCAAACCAACCAACAAAACCCACAAAAGTGAAACTACTACTGCCATTTACAACAAGCTAACCAACATAATCCGCAAAAGTGAAACTACTACTGCCATTTACAACAAGCTAACCAACAAAACCCACAAAAGTGAAACTACTACTGCCATCTACAACAAGCTAACCAACAAAACCCACAAAAGTGAAACTACTACTGCCATCTACAACAAACCAAACAACAAAACCCACAAAAGTGAAACTACTACTGCCATTTACAGCAAACCAACCAATAAAACCCACAAAAGTGAAACTACTACTGCCATTTACAGCAAACCAACCAACATAATCCGCAAAAGTGAAACGACTACTGCCATTTACAGCAAACCAACCAACAAAACCCACAAAAGTGAAACTACTACTGCCATATACAACAAGCTAACCAACATAATCCGCAAAAGTGAAACTACTACTGCCATCTACAACAAGCTTACCAACAAAACCCACAAAAGTGAAACTACTACTGCCATCTACAACAAGCTAACCAGCAAAACCCATAAAAGTGAAACTACTACTGCCATCTACAGCAAACCAAACAACAAAACCCACAAAAGTGAAACTACTACTGCCATTTACAACAAACCAACCAACAAAACCCACAAAAGTGAAACTACTACTGCCATTTACAGCAAACCAACCAACATAATTCGCAAAAGTGAAACTACTACTGCCATATACAACAAGCTAACCAACATAATCCGCAAAAGTGAAACTACTACTGCCATCTACAACAAGCTTACCAACAAAACCCACAAAAGTGAAACTACTACTGCCATCTACAACAATTTAACCAACAAAACCCACAAAAGTGAAACTACTACTGCCATCTACAACAATCTAACCAACAAAACCCACAAAAGTGAAACTACTACTGCCATCTACAACAAACCAACCAACATAATTCGCAAAAGTGAAACTACTACTGCTATTTACAACAAGCCAACCAACATAATCCGCAAAAGTGAAACTACTACTGCCATTTACAAAAAACCAACCAACATAATCTGCAAAAGTGAAACTACTACTGCCATTTACAACAAGCTAACCAACAAAACCCACAAAAGTGAAACTACTACTGCCATCTACAACAAGCTAACCAACAAAACCCACAAAAGTGAAACTACTACTGCCATTTACAGCAAACCAACCAACAAAACCCACAAAAGTGAAACTACTACTGCCATTTACAGCAAACCAACCAACATAATCCGCAAAAGTGAAACTACTACTGCCATTTACAGCAAACCAACCAACAAAACCCACAAAAGTGAAACTACTACTGCCATTTACAGCAAACCAACCAACAAAACCCACAAAAGTGAAACTACTACTGCCATTTACAACAAGCCAAACCAACCAACATAATCTGCAAAAGTGAAACTACTACTGCCATTTACAGCAAACCAACCAACAAAACCCACAAAAGTGAAACTACTACTGCCATTTACAACAAGCTAACCAACAAAACCCACAAAAGTGAAACTACTACTGCCATCTACAACAAGCTAACCAACATAATCCACGAAAGTGAAACTACTACTGCCATTTACAGCAAACTAACCAACATAATCCGCAAAAGTGAAACTACTACTGCCATATACAATAAGCTAACCAACAAAACCCACAAAAGTGAAACTACTACTGCCATTTACAGCAAACTAACCAACATAATCCGCAAAAGTGAAACTACTACTGCCATTTACAGCAAACCAACCAACATAATCCGCAAAAGTGAAACTACTACTGCCATTTACAGCAAACTAACCAACATAATCCACAAAAGTGAAACGACTACTGCCATTTACAGCAAACTAACCAACATAATCCACAAAAGTGAAACGACTACTGCCATTTACAGCAAACCAACCAAAATAATCCGCAAAAGTGAAACGACTACTGCCATTTACAGCAAACCAACCAACATAATCCGCAAAAGTGAAACTACTACTGCCATATACAACAAACCAACCAACATAATCTGCAAAAGTTAAACTACTACTGCCATTTACAGCAAACCAACATAATCCGCAAAAGTGAAACTATAACTGTCATTTACAACAAACCAAACAACATCATCTGCAAAAGTGAAACTACTACTGCCATCTACAAGCTAACCAACAAAACCCACAAAAGTGAAACTACTACTGCCATTTACAGCAAACCAACCAACATAATCCGCAAAAGTGAAACTACTACTGCTATTTACAGCAAACCAACCAACATAATCCGCAAAAGTGAAACGACTACTGCCATTTACAGCAAACTAACCAACATAATCCGCAAAAGTGAAACTACTACTGCCATTTACAGCAAACTAACCAACATGATCCGCAAAAGTGAAATGACTACTGCCATTTACAACAAACCAACCAACATAATCCACAAAAGTGAAACTACTACTGCTATTTACAGCAAACTAACCAACATAATCCGCAAAAGTGAAACTACTACTGCCATCTACAACAAGCTAACCAACATAATCCACAAAAGTGAAACTACTACTGCCATTTACAGCAAACCAACCAACATAATCCGCAAAAGTGAAACTACTACTGCCATTTACAGCAAACCAGCCAACATAATCCGCAAAAGTGAAACTACTACTGCCATATACAACAAGCTAACCAACAAAACCCACAAAAGTGAAATTACTACTGCCATTTACAGCAAACTAACCAACATAATCCGCAAAAGTGAAACTACTACTGCCATTTACAGCAAACCAACCAACATAATCCGCAAAAGTGAAACTACTACTGCCATTTACAGCAAACTAACCAACATAATCCACAAAAGTGAAACTACTACTGCCATTTACAGCAAACCAACCAACAAAACCCACAAAAGTGAAACTACTACTGCCATTTACAACAAGCTAACCAACATAATCCGCAAAAGTGAAACTACTACTGCCATTTACAACAAGCTAACCAACAAAACCCACAAAAGTGAAACTACTACTGCCATCTACAACAAGCTAACCAACAAAACCCACAAAAGTGAAACTACTACTGCCATCTACAACAAACCAAACAACAAAACCCACAAAAGTGAAACTACTACTGCCATTTACAGCAAACCAACCAACATAATCCGCAAAAGTGAAACTACTACTGCCATTTACAGCAAACCAACCAACATAATCCGCAAAAGTGAAACTACTACTGCCATATACAACAAACCAACCAACATAATCTGCAAAAGTTAAACTACTACTGCCATTTACAGCAAACCAACATAATCCGCAAAAGTGAAACTATCACTGTCATTTACAACAAACCAAACAACATCATCTGCAAAAGTGAAACTACTACTGCCATCTACAAGCTAACCAAAACCCACAAAAGTGAAACTACTACTGCCATTTACAGCAAACCAACCAACATAATCCGCAAAAGTGAAACTACTACTGCTATTTACAGCAAACCAACCAACATAATCCGAAAAGTGAAACGACTACTGCCATTTACAGCAAACTAACCAACATAATCCGCAAAAGTGAAACTACTACTGCCATTTACAGCAAACTAACCAACATAATCCGCAAAAGTGAAATGACTACTGCCATTTACAACAAACCAACCAACATAATCCACAAAAGTGAAACTACTACTGCTATTTACAGCAAACCAACCAACATAATCCGCAAAAGTGAAACTACTACTGCCATTTACAGCAAACTAACCAACATAATCCGCAAAAGTGAAACGACTACTGCCATTTACAGCAAACCAACCAACAAAACCCACAAAAGTGAAACTACTACTGCCATATACAACAAGCTAACCAACATAATCCGCAAAAGTGAAACTACTACTGCCATTTACAACAAGCTAACCAACAAAACCCACAAAAGTGAAACTACTACTGCCATCTACAACAAGCTAACCAACAAAACCCACAAAAGTGAAACTACTACTGCCATTTACAGCAAACCAACCAACAAAACCCACAAAAGTGAAACTACTACTGCCATTTACAGCAAACCAACCAACAAAACCCACAAAAGTGAAACTACTACTGCCATTTACAGCAAACCAACCAACATAATCTGCAAAAGTGAAACTACTGCCATTTACAGCAAACCAACCAACAAAACCCACAAAAGTGAAACTACTACTGCCATATACAACAAGCTAACCAACATAATCCGCAAAAGTGAAACTACTACTGCCATCTACAACAAGCTTACCAACAAAACCCACAAAAGTGAAACTACTACTGCCATCTACAACAAGCTAACCAACAAAACCCATAAAAGTGAAACTACTACTGCCATCTACAGCAAACCAAACAACAAAACCCACAAAAGTGAAACTACTACTGCCATTTACAACAAACCAACCAACAAAACCCACAAAAGTGAAACTACTACTGCCATTTACAGCAAACCAACCAACATAATTCGCAAAAGTGAAACTACTACAGCCATATACAACAAGCTAACCAACATAATCCGCAAAAGTGAAACTACTACTGCCATCTACAACAAGTTTACCAACAAAACCCACAAAAGTGAAACTACTACTGCCATCTACAACAATCTAACCAGCAAAACCCACAAAAGTGAAACTACTACTGCCATCTACAACAATCTAACCAACAAAACCCACAAAAGTGAAACTACTACTGCCATCTACAACAAACCAACCAACATAATTCACAAAAGTGAAACTACTACTGCTATTTACAACAAGCCAACCAACATAATCCACAAAAGTGAAACTACTACTGCCATTTACAACAAACCAAGCAACATAATCTGCAAAAGTGAAACTACTACTGCCATTTACAACAAGCTAACCAACAAAACCCACAAAAGTGAAACTACTACTGCCATCTACAACAAGCTAACCAACAAAACCCACAAAAGTGAAATGACTACTGCCATTTACAGCAAACCAACCAACAAAACCCACAAAAGTGAAACTACTACTGCCATTTACAGCAAACCAACCAACATAATCCGCAAAAGTGAAACGACTACTGCCATTTACAGCAAACCAACCAACAAAACCCACAAAAGTGAAACTACTACTGCCATCTACAACAAGCTAACCAACATAATCCACAAAAGTGAAACTACTACTGCCATTTACAGCAAACCAACCAACATAATTCGCAAAAGTTAAACTACTACTGCCATCTACAACAAACCAACCAACAAAACCCACAAAAGTGAAACTACTACTGCCATCTACAACAAGCTAACCAACATAATCCACAAAAGTGAAACTACTACTGCCATTTACAGCAAACCAACCAACATAATTCGCAAAAGTGAAACTACTACTGCCATATACAGCAAACCAACCAACATAATTCGCAAAAGTGAAACTACTACTGCCATTTACAGCAAACCAACCAACAAAACCCACAAAAGTGAAACTACTACTGCCATTTACAACAAGCTAACCAACAAAACCCACAAAAGTGAAACTACTACTGCCATTTACAGCAAACTAACCAACATAATCCGCAAATGTAAACTACTACTGCCATTTACAGCAAACCAACCAACAAAACCGACAAAAGTGAAACTGCTACTGCCATTTACAACAAGCTAACCAACAAAACCCACAAAAGTGAAACTACTACTGCCATTTACAACAAACCAACCAACAAAACCCACAAAAGTGAAACTACTACTGCCATCTACAACAAGCTAACCAACATAATCCACAAAAGTTCTGGGCAGGCATAAACTCTCTCCTAAAGCCTGGCCACAATGACACCCCACACCCCCTAGGCACTTCCAAAAACAACCCAAAACAAACTGCTGATGCCTTCAATACCTTCTTCACTGAAACTGTCCAGTCTTTAGCTAACCAACTAGCCCCTAATACCTCCTCTCAGTCCCTCTCTACTAACACTTCTATTCCCACCTTTCAACTGCAACCTGTACCCACTTCACTTATTCATTCTTTCCTCCACAAACTTAAAATCTCCTCACCTTCTGCTGATCTTTTACCAGCTCAGTATCTAAAAATTGCAGCCAGTCCATTAGCCTATCCCATTTCCATCCTGATTAACAGAACCATTGTAGAAGGCTGCATTCCTTCACTTTGGAAAATTTCACATATCATTCCCCTGCATAAAGGAGGGATCTCTACAGAACTCTCAAACTACCGTCCCATAGCCTTACTGTCCCCCTTAGCTAAAATCATGAAGAAATGCATCCAAAAACAACTTCTTAAGCACCTATTAAACCACAACCTACTATCCGACTGTCAACATGGCTTCAGGCCTTACCACAGCACCACCTCAGCCCTTCTTTCTTTTACTGACTGTATCAACAAAAACCGGAACAATAACATACTAACCTCTGCTCTCTTTATTGACCTATCCAAAGCTTTTGATATGGTCAACCACCAGATACTATTTTATACTTAAAACTTTTGCTCTTGACTCTAGTGCAATAAAATGGTTCAAATCATATCTTCTTAACAGACAACAGGCAGTGCGCTGGGAAAACAGCTTATCCAACCTACTACCTATTACCCTAGGAGTCCCCCAAGGATCAATACTGGGCTCCCTTCTGTTCTCAATCTTCATCAATGACCTACATACCAGTCTGTCCTCTGCTACCTGTATACAATATGTTGATGATTCTATTTTGATTTGTTCTGCCACATCCCCCTCTGAATTACACTCTGTTACCCAACAGACTTTCCAAAATGTTGAAAAATGGTTCTTAAACAGATGCTTAATCTTAAACCCAAAGAAAATCAAATTATTACTTTTCTCCCCCACCCGAAAATCTTCTCCACTCAATTTCTCTGTCTTCTCTAATAATGGCACCTACATATCTCCTGACCCCTCCACCAAGCACCACGGAGTAGAGATAGACAACAACCTATGCTTTGACTTGCACATTAACAACACAATAAAACTAGTCAACAGAAAACTAGGCTCCTTGTTTAAAATTAAACCATTTCTTACACCACTTGCCAGAACTTCCATAGCACGTACCCATTTGATTTCTACCCTACTGTACGCCTCCCCCATCTATACATATCTGTCGAAAACTAACCTCTCCAAACTAACTGTTGCCTACAACAGTATTGCCAGATTTGCCTCTGGCTCTACCTTTAGAACTCACCACTGCCTAAACTTAAAACAACTGGGATGGCTAGAACTGCAAAATCTCATCTTATTTCACCAGCTCTCTTTAGCCCATAAAATCCTCTACAAACCCACCAGCACCCCTATACTCACAACTCTCATTAGCCCTTATTGTAATCTCAAAAGTCTGTATTCCTCTAACAAACTTCTAATATCTACCTGTAAATCCAACAACTTAGCAGGCGATTCCTTGTTTTCCAACACAATTGGAAAATCCTGGAACTCCCTTCCTTCCAGCCTCACTGCTCTCTCCACTCTTCCCAGCTTCAAATCCCAACTCAGAACTCACCTCCTAACTCACCGGCTCTGCCCCTGAACTCACCTCCTAACTCACCGGCCCTGCCCCTGAACTCACCTCCTAACTCACTGGCTCTGCCCCTGAACTCACCTCCTACCTCACTGACTCTGCCCCTGAACTCGCCTCCTAACTCACTGACTCTGCCCCTGAACTCACCTCCTAACTCACTGACTCTGCCCCTGAACTCACCTCCTAACTCACTGGCTCTGCCCCTGAACTCACCTCCTACCTCACTGACTCTGCCCCTGAACTCCCCTCCTAACTCATTGGCTCTGCCCCTGAACTCCCCTCCTAACTCACTGGCTCTGCCCCTGAACTCACCTCCTAACTCACTGGCTCTGCCCCTGAACTCACCTCCTAACTCACCGGCCCTGCCCCTGAACTCACCTCCTAACTCACTGGCTCTGCCCCTGAACTCACCTCCTACCTCACTGACTCTGCCCCTGAACTCCCCTCCTAACTCATTGGCTCTGCCCCTGAACTCCCCTCCTAACTCACTGGCTCTGCCCCTGAACTCACCTCCTAACTCACTGGCTCTGCCCCTGAACTCACCTCCTAACTCACCGGCTCTGCCCCTGAACTCACCTCCTAACTCACTGACTCTGCCCCTGAACTCGCCTCCTAACTCACTGACTCTGCCCCTGAACTCACCTCCTAACTCACTGACTCTGCCCCTGAACTCACCTCCTAACTCACTGACTCTGCCCCTGAACTCACCTCCTAACTCACTGGCTCTGCCCCTGAACTCACCTCCTAACTCACTGGCTCTGCCCCTGAACTCACCTCCTAACTCACTGACTCTGCCCCTGAACTCACCTCCTAACTCACTGACTCTGCCCCTGAACTCACCTCCTAACTCACTGGCTCTGCCCCTGAACTCACCTCCTAACTCACTGGCTCTGCCCCTGAACTCATCTCCTAACTCACTGGCTCTGCCCCTGCTCTAACCCTGACTAGATACCATTCTGCTCCTAGAACTCTCACTTATCTTGCTTCAAATCTTATCAAAAACTTACTACTAAATTCAAATTTGCTTTTTTCCATTTGATGTTCTTATTTTTGCTTATTGTAGACACTGTAAAAAAAACACTTTTTCTTCTCTGAACTATACGTATAACTTTTTTTACTGTTAAATGCTTTTAATGATTAATGCTCAATGTTTTTTGAACCTCACTTGGAGCTTTTCTTCCCGGGCCTCTGCTGAAAATGGACATGAATCCAGTTGGACCAGCCCAGTCAACAAATGTAAAATAAAATAAAAAAAATAAATAAATATCAACTTCAAGCAGGAATGGAAATCAAAACAGATGTAGATAAAAATCAGGCAGCAAATGAATGTGCCAAAAACAAAAGAAAGAATATAAGGTGAAGGACCAGATGAGAAGGCAAGAAATGTGGAAATTGCATAACTATAGTTGCAAGTATAGAAAACTTCTGGAAAAACCTCATGTTGAGCAGGATGAAATGCAGGAATGGTTAAGGAGAGGCAAAGTCAGACTAAAAGATGAAAGGTTAATATTGGTGGTCCAAGATAATGGACTACGTACACGTTGGTTTACAAAGTCCATTGAACATGTGGGAGAAACAGACAAATGTAGGTTTTGTAAAACAGAATTGGAAACAGTTGCATACCTTGTTGCTGGCTGTGACATACTAATGGCAGAAGGACTGTATACTGAAAGGTATAATAATGTGGCAAGACTGTTGTACTGGGGATTGTGCAAACATTATAATATTGAAGTAGCTGAAAAACAGTAAAAACATGAGCCACAAAGCCTCATAGGAAATAATTGTCTACATCACACAGGACCACCCATTACCAATAGTTTAAAAGATAGATGTGAGAAAACCAGACAAAAGTAGCATTGATCACTGAAATCACTACACCCAGTGACTACAGTGTCTTGTGTACAGGCAGACACTAAGTCATAAGATATTAGGATTTGCAGGCAGAAATGAGAGCCATGTGGAAGAAAGCTACACGGGCAGTTCCAGTAGTAGTAGGAGCAACGGGTCTTATAAAAAAAGACTCCATGATTGTATTTAGATATCTTACTGATAAATGTAACTCTGTACGAATTGCAGAAGGGGTCATTATTGGCCACATTGTGGGTGCTGAGAAGAGCACTTCTGGCTGATATCAAAGATTGAAATAATGCTAATTTCATGAACTTTGATCATACGTTGACTTAGGAATGGGGCCCATTCCCATTATGGTATTACAAACCCAAAAGATTTGGAGAAATTAAAAAAGAGGAGGTGTAAGGAAACACTTCTGCCATTCCACAGTCATACTAATTACTTTTGATCTATGCTAGTAATTAGCAATAAAGCACTGGTTTATTAATTATCGTCTAATGCTGTCACTATCAAAAGTTAAGCATTTTAATGACAGCATGTATACTCACTCCATTAGTCTGTTAGGAGCCCCACTCTGCTCCAGTGCATCTGCCTATTCCTTTTGATTTTCTGCAGAGGCAATAGACATAAAAAGAGCATATAATGTCATATTAGTGTATGGGATGCAGTGGCATGTTAAAGGTGTACCTAAGACAGGTGTACTGACAGTACATAGGTGCTGCCCACTCTTGGGATTCACCTTGCCTTTGGCCAAGGAGGTAAAGACTTTATCACTTTGTCACCATAATGGTGACAGCACTGTTCCCTCTGCATGGAATGTCAAATCATAGGCTCATATGAAGTCACTAGGCTAATGGCCCTAGGCCCTTACAAGCCTAGCCAAGTTCTACCCTTATTTCTATGATCATCACTTATTGCCCCTATCGAAGAAGGACACAGGTGGAACCCCAGGGGTGAATTTACGGTCACCCATCCAATAATTCAGACTGAGTTTGAATGGGTCCAATGAGGTGTTTTGTTTCACATGAAGTGGGAGTTGTGGTAACCTCTGGGAGACAAATCAGCAGGTTCTATTAATATCATATATCAAGTTAAGGTCTTTAGAGTGAGTAACCCTTGTACCATTTGACTTACGAAGATGCAGCATTCCCAGTAAAGCAAGGTCCGGCATTGTCTTTATGCCATTCCCAGTAAAGCAGGTCCGAGATTGCCTTGTATGCAAGGCAGAGGTCGCCTCTGAGTAGTCTGTATGACACAGATAAAGTGACAGTGATTTCAGTCGATCCACATAGGACAGATGCTGGACACCTTGAATTTTCCTTGTGAGGAACCTTTGTGGTCTCTCCAATTGATGCAGGTGCTTGGAAAGGTACATACCAAAAGGGGCGTTGTACTCAATTATTGGCCTGATGAGGGAAAAGTACAAGGAGGTTATAACTCCTTTTTTTCTGGAAGCAATGCCCTTACTTATGAGATGAGCAATATAGAATGCCCTTCATACCATTGTGGTGACATGATGGTCAAAGGTAAGGTTGCTGTCAACCTGTCTGCCCAGGTCTCACCACTGAGTGCGTACTTAAGGTGTTGCTGTTGATGTGGTAGTTATCAGGAACATCGCACTTATCAAAAGGAATGATAATACATTTTTTTGCATTGAGTTTAAGGCCATGACTTTGGCACCAATCATTTGTTTCTATAAGACCCTCTTGTAGGATGTAGACATCATTTGGAGATTCTATGACCTCTCCCAGTTTGTAGTTATCAGCAAAGTTTGTCAGCCACAGATGTTTAGTTTTTGCTTGTACTTCAGAGAAATAGTTTCCAAACAGCAGAGGTCCCAGGACTGATCCCTGTGGAGCACCACTGGTTACAGGTCTGCTGTTGGAGGTGAATTCCCCTATTTTGACTGTGTTCTATCAGTGAGACAGTTAGTGGCCCATCTAATGATATAAGGGTTGATACCTAGCTGGGTGAGTTTGTCAGTGATGCCTGAGTGGGCGATCGTATCAAACTTCTTGGCTAAGTCTAGGTAGGTTGTATGCACAGATTTCCCCTTGTCCAGGGTATTGGTGACTGTCTTGAAGAAGTCCACCAGGTTTAAAAGCTATGATCTCCCTTTGAGAAAACCAAACTGAGAAGGGTCAAGTGTTTGGAGATTTCTTATATATTTGTTGATGAGATCCATGATGATTCGCTCCATGGCCTTACAGATAAGGCTAGTCAGACTAATAGGTCTATAGTTCTTGGGGTCAGTAGAAGCACCATCCTTATGAAAATTAATGATTGTGGCTGTTTTCCATTAAGCCGGGGTGAAGCTGGTGCTTAGACTATGATTGAAATGAGTACCCAGTGGTGTTACCAATTCTTGTTGGAGCACATGTAGGAGACAGCCTGGGATGTTATCAGGTCCCATAGATGTTAGAGAGGGCCTTCATGACCTGCTCTTTAGAGATACAAGGTAGGGGGCAGGTGGCAGGGATGTCATGGGGTATGTATGACAGGGACAGGGGATTGAGGTTTTCACAGAACCTGTCAGCCAACAGGTTAGCAATGTCCACCGGCTTAGTATATGTGGTATCATTAACTACCAGTTCGGCACAAATCTGGGCCTTTCCTTTTAGGTTACGGATGTATCTAAAGAATGCCTTATGGTGGTCCTTAATTCAGGAAGCTAATTTGAAGTCATAGTTTGCTTTGGAGGACTTCACAAGGAGTCTTATTTGCTTATTTAAGCTGAAGATGGAGTGTTTCCAGTTTAGGGCTTGCTCCCTCTTACTCTTAGACAGCAATTTCTTCCTCTTATTGCATGCAACAGCCATGGCTAAGCTATTCTAGTCTTCACCTTTATACTGAGGTCCTGTACAACTCTCCTACATAAGCAGTTGTCTGTAATTTTTATGGTGGAGTTAAAGAAATATCATAGATTCCTTCTCACAAAACCTCTGTGCTCTGAAAGGAGCACTACGGTTACCTCTTCTAGCCATAATGTCTCTCCTAGAAGGATCTCAGGAAAAATAATAAAAAATGGTGCCCAAGAAGTTCACACATGTCCTATCTACCATACCATGCAATGATGGGCAAGTCATTTGTTGTATGAAAGGCAAACTGTGAAAATATAGGTACTATATTTTTATGGTTCTAATAGCAGTTTTAGGTGTGAAATGTGGCAGTCCTCCATACCTATTTATGTTGATATAAATGTGTGCTGTAAAGTGTCTCCCTCTAAAGATGGCTAAATTCAGGATGACAGTTTTCACACCCCTAAAATAGTCAGCTGAGTGCATGGGCCCAGAGCTGCCTGCAGGTGCTTGGGTGTGTGCATGGCATTTTGTAGAAACCATCATGATTTCAATCTGGTTTGCTCATTGTGAAAAGTAAGTAATTAAGAAGCAATAATGCAATGAGCCCTAAATTCTGTAATCATTGCTCCTAAATGAGTGAATCCACATGATGTAAGTACAACTAGAAGCATGAAGCCTCATCGCAGTATGGAAGAACATTTCTGTAAGCAGAGTTTGAATCCAGCTAAGGGTACTTTTGAAAAATGTTCCCTCTCAATGAGATATTTGCTTAAATAAGGTAAGTGCCACATTTTTACACATCCGTTTCTTTGTACACTTGTAACTTTTGGTCTTCGTTTTACTCCAAGGCCTATAATGGATGTCAGTTTGTCAGTACTTCTAAATGTGTGCACTTCTGAAAGTGTATGCAGGGGTATGTTGCCAATGTACTGAATATAGTAACATGCAGGATTGTTAAGGTAGATGGTAGCCATACAGAGCTCATACTGAGAGCTGTGTTCAATAGTCCTGCAGTAATGTGCGCTTTACACATATTTAACTTACCACAACATTGTTATCACGGATATTGTAATGGACAATTGCAGTTGTTCAGTTGCAGTTATGTGCCTGTTTTGTTGAGAATATGTGCTCAATATACCTTACATGCCTGGAATTTACTTAAAAAATGCAGATACAGATATCTTACGCTAAGGCACCAATACAGCATAGTAAATAGCTTAGTACAGTAGTATAAATACTGCTGGGGCACAAATACAGCATAATAAATAGCTTAGTACAGTAGTATAAATACTGCTCGGGCACAAATACAGCAGAATAAATAGCTTAGTACAGTAGTATAAGAACTGCTCGGGCACAAATACAGCATAGTAAATAGCTTAGTACAGTAGTATAAATACTGCTTGGGCACAAATACTGCATAATAAATAGCTTAGTACAGTAGTATAAATACTGCTCGGGCAGAAATACAGCAGAATAAATAGCTTAGTACAGTAGTATAAATACTGCTCGGGCACAAATACAGCATAGTAAATAGCTTAGTACAGTAGTATAAGTACTGCTCGGGCACAAATACAGCATAGTAAATAGCTTAGTACAGTAGTATAAATACTGCTTGGGCACAAATACTGCATAATAAATAGCTTAGTACAGTAGTATAAATACTGCTTGGGTACAAATACTGCATAATAAATAGCTTAGTACAGTAGTATAAATACTGCTCGGGCACAAATACTGCATAATAAATAGCTTAGTACAGTAGTATAAATACTGCTCGGGCACAAATACAGCATAGTAAATAGCTTAGTACAGTAGTATAAATACTGTTCGGGCACAAATACAGCATAGTAAATAGCTTAGTATAGTAGTATAAGTACTGCTCGGGCACAAATACAGCATATTAAATAGTAGGTGATAATATAATATACTATTGGCACAAATACACATAAATAGCTTAGCTTAGTACAGTAGTATAAACCTGCTCGGGCACAAATACAGCATAGTAAATAGCTTAGTACAGTAGTATAAATACTGCTCGGGCACAAATACAGCATAGTAAATAGCTTAGTACAGTAGTATAAGTACTGCTCGGGCACAAATACAGCATAGTAAATAGCTTAGTACAGTAGTATAAATACTGCTCTGGCACAAATACAGCATAGTAAATAGCTTAGTACAGTAGTATAAATACTGCTCGGGCACAAATACAGCATAGTAAATAGCTTAGTACAGTAGTATAAATACCACCTCAGATCCCTTGAAAAGAGACTGCTAATGACTAACCTGGTCAACAAAGGATAAATATATAAATAGAAATAAATTACTAGAATGTAGTGTGTAAGGAATCGTAATGTCCATGAAGGAACAAGGCTGCTAATCCCACTGTTTTTCCATGCTAACAGAGCAATGTCTAAAATATCAGACACTCAGGAGAAAAACTGCTACATATGCTGGATAATTGACATCCATCTGTAAGCTCAAATTACCAGATGCTGAGAAGAAGGTGGCACTCCAGGTCCCACCTCTATGACTGGCAGCTGTTTGACATCCATGCTGACAACCAGCCCTACTGAGACCCTGCCTGGGCTAAGGTTGCCATCAATGTGAATGTGATGAGTAGGCAGGGCTGGAAGTATGAAATGGTCTGGCACAAGGCTGCAGGTATGATATGGTCTGGCACAGGGTCACAAATATGGTCTGAAGTGACACCTGCAGAGTAGAAGCCCTGGCATGGGAATGTAGGGTCATCAACAGAACCACATGTTATAGAGACAGTGGAGTGTCTGCCCTCTCTAAAAGCAGTATGAACTCCACAGAGTCCCACAATGTGGTGATGGGTGTTGGGTCAGACCTGGGGTGGCCCCAGAGACTTTTAACTGCAAATGCCCAATGTGTATAGTCCTAGTTCATTATATTGACATCTGCAGGTCCTCCTTACCTCATAGTCTCTCTAAACATCATTAAATCTGTGTGACTTATGATAGACAGGCACACAAGGGTGTGATGAAAGGAGATACTTCCAGCATCTACCAGAGATCTGAGGAGAAGCCCTTGTCTGTATATTTTAACCGGTAGATGCTAAATACTGCCAGCTTCAGCAATGGAGATTTTGGCCTGAGAACTAGGGTCAGATGACAAGAAGTGATGTCATTCTGCAAGCTATCCCAGCAGTAATATTTTAGATATTATTTTGAGAAGTCTCTTAGTGAGACAAAGCATTCTGCATTGTGTCTTGGACCTGACAACAACAAGATCCATTCACCACATCTGCCTTGTTCTAATGAAGTAAGTTTCTAGGGAACAGTAAAATTCTCTTTGATACAGTCAGGAATATAGTGAAGTTTAGTTTAGTTATTTTTCTTTATTTATTTCAGACTGTCCTGCAATGTTGTTTTAAATATTTCCTGTGGCTTTGAGCTTTGACATCACTGTGAATGGTTCCCCTTTATAATCTTGAAATACTGAAATATCGAATTTCAGTATCCCGAGACCATAAAGGAGAACAATCAAAAATCCCGAAACCCAAAACCGCGAAACACAAAACCACGAACATACAAACAGCATATATCACACAACACATACACCATTCTACCCACACTATAAAAACTAAACAACCCTACACTACAGATAAGCAGGGGGGCAAGCCCCCCTGCACCCCCCATGTGGGAAGCTGCACCCCCCACCCCCTACTTATATATACTAACTCTGAGATTGCACAAAGAAACAAAGACAGCAAACTCTCACTCAAACATTCTACAGTTCCTCATGCACACACACACACACACACATACACACACACACACACACACACACACACACACACACACACACACACACACACATCACACATATACAAAGACCAACACATCCAACATTTACACACTCATACTTTCACCTGTCTACCCTAACCCACACATATAACTTACAAACACACTCACATACACTCACTTACCTGAAATTGCACATAAATTCACTCAGTACACCGAACACCATCCCAGCCAAACACTACCCATCACATAGCATAAATGCATAATCACAAATTCGAGATATCCTGATTTGCGATCATGCACTTTTGCTATTTTGAAGTTTTGCCTTTATGGTCTCAGGATACTGAAATTCGATATTTCAGTATTTCGAGATTATAAAGGGGAACCCTATGAATATATATTTAGTATTGTATCGTTCTTTTATTATTTATTATTAAATATATTTAAATCTTTCATTGTGGCTGATGTTTGTAGAGATATTTAAGTTTTGAGAGTACTTGCATATTTATTTGGTGACACTGTGTGGGTCACTCCTAACAGCCTTGCTCTTGGTCAAACTGCCATTTGTACTAGTATTAATATTACACACTAAAATTGGACAGCCTTTTTAAAGGGCTCAAAGTAGCTGATAAGAGGTTCTGATGGCAGTGGTAACTACCTTATAGTCTGGGCAGAAGGGGACATAGCCAGCCTTTTCCAGGTGCATGTGTGTGTGTGTGTGTGTGTGTGTGTGTGTGTGTGTGTGTGTGTGTGTGTGTGTGTGTGTGTGTGTAAAACAAATCTCCAAGAGTGTGTGTGTCAGTTACTTGGGTAGGAACATGAAGCACTGGCTGGACAGAGAGAGTGCTGGGGGACTCGGCTTGACTGCTCATCTGGGATCTCAGGTCTATAGCTGTGCCATTGGCGACCCTTACTGGGGATCTGAAGAAAGAGGGAGAAACTAACCCCAGACTGACTGTGGTCTCTGTGTGGTCTTAAGCAAAACTGCACTTGATGCAGAGAGCTGCATATGAAAATATGGTATGTGTACCTGTCATCCTCTCAGTGAATATCCCCCACTGTCGCCAGTGGTGAGGATTGAGGCTCCTTGATTCCTGGTCCAGTGGAGGTACATTATTTATTTATTTATCTGCACAAGGTATGAGCCAGGGTATTAGTTTTTTTTCATGTTTACAGTTGTAAAGATATCAGTCGCATGTGTAGTTGTTCTACTGGGTCAAACTTACTCTGGATATTTGCAGGAGAATACCATGCTGTAACTGATTCCTAACTATATTTACACTGATTCTTTATCCAACACCAGCATTGAGGAATTGTCTCCATCTGATGTTGAAGGATCTATAGCCTCTGATAATGATGATGGGGATGACCTGGAACAGTTGGAGGTGCAAGTTGTGTTTTCAACACAGAGATTATGACTACTGCATCCCCTACACAAAGGATAAGCACATTTTCTATACTTACAAATATGCAACATACAAAAATGTTACAAATCAGGGGATTGTGCTGTATTCCAGTAGATAGATATTTAATTTTTTTCCCTAGCAATCATGGGCAGAGAGGATCATACAGGGTAGTGGTGGTAGTAATGGTGTTCACTGGAGATGCGGTTACCACCCTCCCCACTGAGGCTGATGTGTTTGTGGCCACAACCTAAGTAGGTGCAGAGACATCATAGTGGCTCAGGCTAGTTCCCAGCAAACCACGGCAGAGATAGTAAAAGTGATGTAGGATGTGGGTGATGACCTAAGGGAGTTCATCTCCTGCTTGTGTGATCATTGAATAGACTGAATCACGCATAGGATTATGCATTGTTTTCAGTGTGTCATCTGGCAGGGCTGAGGAGATGTCCTCATGGTCAGTCATCTGCTACATCCGCAGGTGTTAGCCAACACGGCCATGAATGAACAAAATCCTGTGCCAGCTATGGTAAAAATTCCACAGCAACATCTGTTGTGGAGATGTGTACTTCCAACAAAGGGCATCCCTGTGGTCATGGCTGTTGTCATGCTGACACATCTCCTTTCAGACATCGGTCAAGGTCACTTAGCACAGCAGCATGTAGCCAAGGTCATGGTATAGCCAGTACAGCTGTTGGTAGAGGTAGCTCTTATAAGCGAGGGTGTGCATGGTACGTGGAACCCTCTACCATGCATGCCCTGAACCTGTCCAGTAGCTGAGCTACATTGCTGCAACAACCGCTGAGGCTGTGTGACTGCCTATACACACATATGCCACCATAGTCCTCTGCCCATCCCACACATGCACTCACCTAGCCCCTTCTCAACATTAACCCCCCCTTATCTGTTCTGACAGTTCCCATAGAAGTGCATCTTCTTTTGCAACAGGTCAGCACTCAGAATCACACACTTCCCTGTGAAAGACACGCACTTCTGTATTCCCTTCTCCACCTATGGAAATGATGATAACTGTGCTCTGCCTTACACATTCTGACTTGGGTTGCCCATGTCTGATGCACAGCATGGCCAGCCTATCTATGGGTAAGCACAACCTGGTCTTTCTGCATGCATCATTTGTACTCTAGTGTATCTACTTACCTCTTATATAGTTAAGTTATAAAGCTATGTGCAATCCAATGTCTCTTTGCTAGTGTCATTTTGTATTGCATCTGCCTTCAACTACCATGGCCATCCCCTACTGCTGGCTCCTCTTCTGACTCCGCCTTCATCTAGCATGGACATCCCCTGCTGCTGGCTCCTCTTCTGACTCCGCCTTCATCTGGGATTGCCATCCGCTGCTCCTCTGGCTCCGCCTTCATCTAGCATGGCCATCCCCTGTTGCTGGCTCCTCCTCTGACTCCGCCTTCATCTAGGATTGCCATCCCCTGTTGCTGGCTCCTCCTCTGACTCCGCCTTCATCTAGCATGGCCATCCCCTGTTGCTGGCTCCTGCTCTGACTCTTTTGCTGTCTCAGCTTCCACTGACCATTGTGCTGGGAACAGCTGGCCCTACAAGAGGTTACTCTGCTGTAGCTGCTTCCTAACTATAACATTATACACTCAGTCAGTATTTTAGCACACATGGTGGAGTTGTACTGCAGGTAACCACCAGATGAATCTTGGCAATGACAGCTTACCTCCAGTAACCCAAAAAATGCTCCATAATGTTTCTGATTTGCAGTAGTGCATGGTTGTACCCCTGGTCAGTTTATATGGATTTCTGATGGGTGTCATGAACCTGAGTTCCAGGGCATATATGGCATCACCATCAAGACACCTCTGTGGGAAGGCATCCCTGGTAAGAACTAGTAACAGGTCACATGCATGCCATATATGGAAGTCATGAAAACTACCTGGGTGTCTTGTGCACACATTATAGATGATACCCTGGACATTGCAGACCACCTGGCAGTTGATGGAGTGAAACCTTTTGCAGTTCACACACCTCCTTCCCAATTCACCGGGTGGAGCCTTTATTTCAATGTGGGTACAGTCTATGGTGCCCAGAACCTCATGGAAATAGGCAATATCATGCAGCTTCCCCTTAGTGCTGTCTCTCTCCTCTGGGATATGTGGTAACCACATATGCTCCCCTACATGCTGAAGTGTGACATCAAGAAACAGATTCTTGATCTGGAGGTGGAAGCCAGAGGTACCCCCACTGTGTCTTCCATAGGTCACTGAAAGGTCGCTGTAGCTAATATATGTAAAGCTGCACATACCTTGATATCCAGTCAGACGGGTCATTCAAGATTATCATGGGACTGCAGATGTGGCTGACATATTTCTAGCTTGTTGCATAATGTTTTTGTCCACATGGTACCAGTCCATTATACTGGTGTTGTGGAGGGCATGAAATATTAATAGTGGTTGACTGAACCTGTACCTCTGTGGGTGATACTGTGCACTGTCAGACAAAATGGCTGCAATGAGAGCCTCCTGCAGATATACATTTACTATGGCTGCATCGCCCCACAGCATGTTTCTCCTAGGCACTGCGCCTGAACATGGACATATGGCTGAGTTCAAATCTAAAGCGAGTGCCGCATCACTGAGCTGTATTTAGCAGTTTCTGAACTGCTCCGGCCTCTTGTTTTATATCACTATCATACATCGAGCTTCATTATTAAGGCATTAGCATTTCCTGTGTCTGATCACTCTTCTTGGCCTAACCACGTTGTGTAGCTATGTTTTCTGAATCACACACAGGGTGCGCCTGGCTGCTCATCACACAAATTCATTTAGCATGAAGTGACAACGTTTTCTGAATCCAGCCTATGGAGACCATTGGGGTTGAGGTTTATAAATTAAGGGAAACAAGCAAATTAAACTTAATACTCAAAAGGAGAGGGGTTAGTGAATATTATATGAAACAGGCAAAAACGGCAACACTACTATACAATGTACAGTGAATGAAAATTCACAACACTGGTGAAAATAAAGAGTAAACTCTGTCTTCTCTTGTCTTTTCTTTGATAAATCAAAGCAAAGTCTAAATATAAGTACAGCCAGTGACACTAGAGTAGGACTTGGAACCATGTTTGACATTCATATGTATTTTTCCAACAATAATGAGAATCTATTCTTTGTCTCTCCTCCCTGAGGAAGAAACTTTACACTTTACTCCCTCATATGACGAGTGGGTAAATGGGGCGTTGTGACACTTTAGTAATGGAGAAAGATTATATCTAGTCCTTGTGTGAACTGACTTTAAGACTAGGCTATTTGTGGGGCTATGTCTACCATATTTTGGACAGAGTTTTGGTATTGAAAAACAGGACCCAGCCATGCTGGCGGTGAGCTCCATCAGTGGCATCACCTGAAATGACAAATGTGCCACTGGAGATGGTCAGACATGCAATAGAGGGATCCAGATGCTGCAAACTTTAAAAGAGAGGGAGAGTGCACACCCAGAAAGGGCACCATGTAAATATCGCAACACCATATTTCACCTTAGCCACATGATGCTGCTAACTACGTTGTATTTTTGTTCACTAGCTCACCCAAAGACATAGGCAACAGCACCTGTCCATTACTGATGGTGTACTCCTTCCTGTTTCATATGACCCAGTGTGTGTGTGTGTGTGTGTGTGTGTGTGTGTGTGTGTGTGTGTGTGTGTGTGTGTGTGTGTGTGTGTGTGTGTGTGTTTGTGCGTGTGTGTTTATATATGTGTGCTGTGTGTGTATGTGTGTGTTTATATGTGTGTGAGTGTGTGTGTTTATATGTGTGTGTGTATGTGTG
This sequence comes from Protopterus annectens, assembly GCF_019279795.1. Taxonomy (NCBI): domain Eukaryota; kingdom Metazoa; phylum Chordata; order Ceratodontiformes; family Protopteridae; genus Protopterus; species Protopterus annectens. Next base: position 85,294,533 of record NC_056735.1, read on the forward strand.
TGTGCATGTGTGTGTGTGTGTGTGTGTGTGTGTGTGTGTGTGTTTATATGTGTGTGGTTGTGTGTGTGTGTTTATGTGTGTGTGTGTGTGTGTGTGTGTGTGTGTGTGTGTGTGTATGTGTTTGTGTGAGAGAGAGACAGCAGAAACATTTGTGTGTGTGTGTTTATATATGTGTGTGTGTGTGTGTGTGTGTGTGTGTGTGTGTGTGTGTGTGTGTGTGTGTGTGTGTGTGTGTGTGTGTGTGTGACAGAGACATCAGAAACATTTGTGAGTGGGTGTGTATGCTCATACGCACATGCATGTATATGTGTTTTGTAGGTATGACTTGCTTAAGCAGCACCCTGTCATTCTGCCTGTTTGGTTTACTAATTCACCCTGGTGCTGTTGTCTTACAGCATCCTCTGAAGATGTGTGCTGACAATGCAGTCAATGCCTATTAGAACCATAGAATACACCTTGGTACCATATAACTAGAGTGCAGTTCGCAGTCAGAAGCAGCATGTGACTTGTGAAAAGTATTGCCTTTGAACAGTACACAACTCTTGGATACTATACAACTTTTTTGTAGTGCGCTCTCTTTCTCCTGTATCATGCCCTTTAATGTTATTATTTAATAAACTCTTTACTCCATTTATGGTGCGTCCCACTCTTCCTTATACTTTTTTGCATTTATGTATTGTACTTCTGCTGACTTTGAATATGAGTTCCTTATGCTCATTTTTGTATTATTTTTGTTCAGGCTATGCATTTTGATTTTTAAATGTAATTGATATATTTGACTGCAATTCAGATAATTAGTGTAGTATGCTCCTTTCACATTTTTAAATAAAGAAAGAATTCCATCTTTCTCTTTATGTACTGGGGATAAAGACGCCCTTTTGATGATAGTCTACCTTAATATACTGGGCACAGCATTATGCCTTTTATCTTCTTGCATGTAGTTTTGGTTGGATATTACTTGTGACTGTCTTCTTTTATATTGTGATGAAATGTTTTTGTGACTCTACAGTACATGATTCATGCTGTGTGCTACTATGTCTTTCCTTAGTTAAAGTATATCAGCCCCATTTCAGAAATATCTGACACTGGCAAGTCTAATTAGTGAATGAAGCTCAGAAAGGCTTTAGCTGCTTAAGTAGCAGATAAAAAAACAGCACCTGTGTGTAGGTGTGCATGGGCATATGTGTGTCTGCATACGCTTGTGAGCATATGTGTGTGTGTGTTTGTGTGTGTGCGTGCGCATGTGTGTGTGTGTGTGTGTGTGTGTGTGTGTGTGTGTGTGTGTGTGTGTGTGTGTGTGTGTACGTGTACTGTAGAATCTGACTGACATTCTAACTCTCTCTCTCTCTCTCTCTGGTCAGTACTGTTTACACATTGTCCTGCCATCAGGAAAATGATTTAAGGTTCCATGAACAAAGGACACAGTTGATGAAGCTCAAGGAAGCCAGGTTAATAAGTAAAAGACAAGTGCCCTGTTATAGCAATTAAACTGCACTAGTTGAAGTACAAAGTTCACATTGCTGAGTGCAGCTGTTGTTCTGCTTCTAACCCCTGTATGGCAGCTCACACAACCCTGGGTCAAAGTCTGTCTCCAGACCTTCCTGTCAGTAAGCTGATGAGTGCAAGGTCCAGTTACGGCTCAGAGTTCAGTGTCACAAGACAGGCAGCCTGCCTTCTGTACGCTGAGCACATCATTCAGAAACAAAGACTTAACTAGCTTGTGTAAAACAGCTGTCCCTGACATTCCAGAAAGTGCTTCATCATAATTTTCAGCAAAAGTGCTTCCCTGCCTTCTTTATATTCAGTAGCATGTGGTTTTAAATGTCACACTGCATATTTACAATATAGCTTTCTTCTGCAGTTTTGTCATTAATGATTGAAACCATCAAATGTGTTTTTATGTATTAGTTTGCATCAAGTATGTGTTTAAGTTCTGAGTAACTACTTTCCTGTGAAGGAAAAAAGCTGGTGTGTGATTATTTTTGAAGTGGTGAACAGAACAGCTCAACAATAAACCACACTGTGTGTGTGTGTGTGTGTGTGTGTGTGTGTGTGTGTGTGTGTGTTTTTTTAAGAGCTGGTACTTTTATCTTCTTCCTTTGATACAAATATAGAAATACACACACATATGAACATGCATACACATATGCACACATAAACATATGCACTAATACTGTCTCTCTCTGTCTCTCTCTCTCTCACACACACACACACACACACACACACACACACACACACACACACACACACACACACACACACACACACACACACACTTGCTTCTGGGGCATGTTGTGGAAATGTTCTGACACTGAAGCATCCAAAAAGACAACCAAACATTAACTTGTTAACAGAAATAAAAATCAGACAACAAGTATTTTTGTTGTTTTGGTAGTTGTTAACACATCTATCAAAAATGACTGATAGATATGCAGGCTTTATACACGGTGAGAGAAGGAAGCAACGTTGTTGTGTCTACTCAGCTATGCAAGTGCTGAAGAGTGTTTACCAATCGGATACTTCATATGTGAAACACAGCATTTGTGAGTAAAGGCACACATTGTAGCATCGCCATCATCATCATCATCATCTGTGTATTTATTAAAGTTTTACTGTGAAAATAGTTTGACGACAACTACACAACATATGATGATTTGGTCAGCTCATCAATGCAGGAGTAATGTACATTTAAAATACATTAAACGTTTATGAAAAAGGTAGTGAAATAGTGTGCAATGTGAGGAAAAATATCTTCATACCACTCAAAATGTCAAACAAATAGTTAAGTGAGTAAAAAATACATAAACAGGGACTAAACTGATTCTGTATAACATAACGAACATTTGGAAACATTTTTGTGACTTTTGGAGACACAACTAACTGATTTTAATAAACAGAGTATGAATGTTTAATAAAGGTGTGCATGAATTTTTATAATTAAACATATTAGTAGAATGTCATAATGATCAATATGCTGTGAATGTATGTATGTATAGTACAAAATAGTTTATTGGTAAAGGAAATTATTGGACAACCACTTGAAATGCTGAGACTTTTTATTGTAAGTCCCAGAATTCTGAAATTGAATAATTGAAAATTGGATTTATGTATATTAAGTCAAAGACTGCCATTTCTTGCAATATTCCCTTTACTATGAGGTATGGTGATCTTGTAACTGGTATGTTTAAGTTTAGGGGGCTTGCTCCCTCACATCGGGAGGGAAAGGGGTCTTGCTCCTGCAAAAACAACTTCAATGGAGAAAAGAGATGATCGCTAGTCATTGTTCTCCTGTATTTTTGGGATTTTTTCCCAGTATTTTTGGCTCAGTGTTGCAAGTCTCAACGTTTCACCAGAGAGCTAAACTGTGCATCAAAGTACATAAAATTACATGTAATAATCTTAAAAGAAACTGAATAGTGTTCAGCAGTTTTCATAACAGTGTAAATGAAAAGCTCTATGGTGATATGCAGTAAATATTGCTCTAAAATGGGCATTTTAATGACTGAATATCAAAACGAGCAAAAAGTTGTATTTTGGAAAATAACTAATGGTGCAAGCACACCAAATCAAGACTCACACATTACAGAATATAAAGCACACCAAATCAATACTCACACATTACAGAATATAAAGCACACCAAATCAAGACTCACACATTACAGAATATAAAGCACACCAAATCAAGACTCACACATTACAGAATATAAAGCACACCAAATCAAGACTCACACATTACAGAATATAAAGCTGTATTAACTGTTGCATGTTTACTGCAGGTGCTCAGACAAAGGAAACTATTTCCTCAGTTGCATAGCAGCAATTAGAGACATTTTTTCTTATTAAGTGAATATAAACCTGCATGGAGACATTTGATTGTGACATCTTGAATCATAAAGGACTCAGCCTTCGGATGCAAGATTATACCAAAAGAATAAACACTGGTTTTGTCTTAAAGAAGGAAGAAGAGGGTTGGGATGTTGTGTAGAAGATGCTGTTAGCCAAATATGAATGTGCTGCTGTTGGTTTAAAGTTGACAGGAAGAGTGAGAGTGTGAGGATAATGTTGCACGATTTCAGGATGTTTGATTAAGCTGAGCTGTTGGGAGAGAGTTAAAGATGAATTAAAGAACTTGAAGCACAGTGAGAGATGAATAAGCCATGGAAATGGGTCAAGGATGCAATACTCAGTGCTATGAACAAGAGTTTTAGGAAGAGGCCAAAACAGGGAAAACAAAAAGTAATGCCTTTACATGATAATGTAATGTTAGTGACTAGGGCAAAAGAAAGGCGTACAAGTAGAAGGGACGAAGCGTAACTAGAGGAGGGCAAAGGGGGCGGCTACCCAGGGCACAAACTGTTGGGGGGGTAATCATGCTGAGACTGCATTTGTAGTCTTGGCCAAAGTTCTCTGTGTGATAGCTTGACTGTAACAAGCTGCTTGTTACATTAGTAGTCAGCAACTTGCTACAGTTTTACAGCAGAAGACCTTCTTTTTCTTCCAATTTAGGAAGCCTCTCCCTCCGTCTCTCTCTCTCTCTATATATATATATATATATTTGTATCTATATCTATAGCTATATTTGCAAAGATGCAGGAATTGTACTGCTTTTGCAGTCGTGGCTGAAGTACTCTTTATTTGTTGTTCCTTCGCAACTTAGCACCAGTTTGGGGATCTGTTCAGGGTGCAGGATGACCTAATTATAATTCTGGAGATGGACCTAGTGAGGAGGTGAGGGAGTAGCAGTGGGGTAACAAAGGAGGTGAGGGCATGAGGGAAAGAGAAGCTGGTAAGAGGAGCCATGCAGGGTAAATGATTATTTGTATTTGTATTGTAAAACAAGGATTGGATAGACAAGGAAAACTGTGAAAAATAGATACTAAATAAAAGCTTTACTTTGGTCTTCACAAAGAAAAAAAAAAAGAAAGGAGTGCCATGCTGAGAGGGGGTTCCTATTATATGATCGAAGACGCATTCTTTCGAATGCATCTTGATTGAACTTGAAAGCACGAAATGGCAAAATAGCTAAATGGCGTATAAGCGATTTCTTTCAATGGGAAAGAAATTGCTTGGCTGCCTCCATTACTTTGCCGTTTTCATCACTGTATTGTGATCTTGGAGTTGGTATATTTAAGTAGGGGGGTGTGGGGAGGTGAAGCCCCCCACTTTATGTAATGTTTTAAAGTTTTTTTTTTTTTTTGTGGAACAGCGATTGTTTTCCCTTGGAAAGAAATTGCGTTCTAAGTGTTCGAATTGTAAGCTTTGGCTTACATGGGGTCGATAAATCAGCATTCACTTTTTTATGCGTTTGCTAATTTAATATAGACCTGCTGAGAGAAAGGAAGATCAGAGCAGGAGAACAGCAGGGGACATATCAACGCACAGTGATGGAGAAGAAGGGCAGGGAGCAGGTTGTGATAATTAGAAATGAGATGCAAAGACCTGATGGGCTATCTTCCAGGATCCTAGGAATCTGTCCACTATGCTAGCAGACCTACAGACTAGATCTTGAAGAGTTTATTGGTCAGTTTAGAACTGCCTGATGAAGGGAAGACTGAAAGTGTGGTACCTTTGCACAAAGGTACAGAACAGGACAAAAATCCATAGAGTTATAGGGCTATTAGTTTAACAGCAGTGGCAGGAGAAAGCATCAACAATGCACATAAGAACAGGTGGGCTGTTTATATTTCCCATGGCATTAAACAGTATAGAAGTCACTATATGATCCTTACCCCACTTTTGTGATGGGGCTACAAAAGAACTTGTTGAAAGTACTAGTAAATGTGGTCTACCTTGAATTCAGCAGATCCATCCAAGTTCAAGTTAATTATCCATCATGCACCCACTTCAAAACTTTACTAAAAGCACAACTAAAAGCATGCTGGCTATGCCCTTGCAACTCCCACTCTAATATCATCCACCCCATCCAACCACTACCTTTCTTTCCACTCCACTAACTACCTTGATTATAGCAAGCTCAGATGCTCATAAGCCAGTACTTATTATACAGCAAGAACTTCTTCTTCTTGTAACATTTGTTAATGTCTGGTATGCACTTCACAGATAAAGATTCTAGGTGTCTACTGATGTACTATGTTCTTCATCTGTAAATATGTTGTAAGTAATTGTTATGTAAATTGTTAATCGCTATGTAATCCAATGTAACTACTGTCTGTTTATTTTAACTGTGGAGCTTTTCTCCCCGGGCCTCCGCTGAAAATGGACCTACGTCCAGTCGGACACTCCCGGTCAACAAATTTAAATAAATAAATAAATAAATTATAGTTCTTTATTAAAAGGCACTTTCAGAATCACAGGAAACTAAATAATGAATAATGTATTAATAACCAAAAATGTAAAAAATAGACAAAATAAAATCAACTATAGACTTGTTCCTTGACAAAAGATTCAAGAAATGTTTCACAGGATTATTACTTTTAAAATTTTAGAAAAAAATACTAAAATTAAAACAGGTAACCACTGCATTTTGAAAGATATGCAAAATCTACCCCCCCCCCAAAAAAAAATAAAAATAATGGGAGATACAGATGTTATAATAAACAATGTGTCCAAAGTTCTAGAAAAGTACTTCCATTATTGTAACCACAACTACCAGGAACAGTTAGGAACAGCCTCAAAAACAGAATGACTCCTCAAATTCACAGTCCTGCATAGAAATGCTGAACTGCAGCCATGAGGTCCAGGAAGATCTCCAAAAGTAGGATAACTATATTCATTCTTCTGGTTAGACTACTGAATATACCAAAGAACAAATTCAACAATGGTGGGAGCATCACCATCTATCCTTACATTAATCTCCCGAAAAGAAGAAGTGTTGATAAATAATCTTAAGAAGATTTTACACATTTGCAGAAAACCAGAAGATAGTAGCAGTGCACATTGGTCTGTCATCCTTTTAATGCCAATCTGGCTGTACTGCTACATTACAGGAAACAGGAAGTGTCAGGAGAAATTACAGGAAATAGGAAGTGTCAGGAAAACACCAAACAGGAAGTGTCAGGAGAACACCAAGACTGAAGAACTGGCATGCTGCTAGTTTGAAGGAAAGGACATGGAGGGTTGAGGTGAAAGGGAAAACAGAGGAACAGAAACCAAGATGGTCCTCTTCAGTGATGATACTATAATAGGTGCAGCAGTGGTGGGTGGGCAGAGTCTAAGGATTTATAATATTTTGTTAACCAGGTTCTCCACTAGGACTCATTTTCCAGAAGAAAAGCTTTACCAGTAATGAAGCAATACACAGAAGGAATTGTAAACCACAGAGAATATTTACACAATATTATTCTTTGCAGATGATAAGACCGCTATAGAAACTCAAAAATAAGTAACAGTCAAACAGGCAAAAAGCAACAGTAATTATAGAGAACTCTACATCTATATACAGAAATAATGCAATAGATTGTAGCAGATTATAGTAAAGAAAAGGTAACATGGATTTGGAAGGGCTAGCCATGGGGACAGAAAGGTGGTAGTTAAGGTTTATTGCAAGCAAATGCTGAGTATCCCTTTGTGCAATTTTTTAACTGGGGACAGTAAAACTAATGGGACACAACGGGAGCAAAGTAAAAAGGCAATGAAAGCAGCAAACAAAATGCTGGGGTACATCTTTTGAGAACAGACTCCAGAAGCAGAGTGCTAATGCTTTTGCTTTACTAGAGCTGATCAGGTCAAATCTTGACTTCTGAGTGCAATTCTGCAGACAACACACAAAAATTTTCTGCAAAGAGACCAAGGAAAAGCCAAACGAAAGGTATTGGGAGAGGAAAGAGTATGGCCAGAGACTAGAACTGCTGTATTTTTTTTTGTCACTAGACAACAGAAGACTCATATGACCATAATATAATTGGACAAAATCAGTTCAGGAGTGTGAAGGTGTCACCTGATAAGAAACAGCAGGAGAAGGCGGTGGAACGAACCATGCATAGGACACGTTGAAGTACTTCTACGCAGACAGAGAAGGGAAACCACAGCAGAATTCAGTAGGACATGAGACAGGTAGAGAAAAGGTGATGGAAAAGTGAGGGATGGATGTGAACTAAAGTGTTAAATACACTCAAAGGGCAGATTAAGTAAGTTCATGGCCTCTTTCTGCCATCAGACTGATGTAATTTGACACATAAATGATAACTGGCTATTTAAACAAGTGAAATGGAGTAAGAAATGTTTTAAACTTAGTGAAGACATTATAAAATACTGAATTAGGTAGACAATGACAACTGTTTCAAAGCCAGTGCATAAATAAATCTTACATTTCTTGTGGCAGAACATTCTGAACAAGCTGAACATGTGGATGCTTCTAAAACTGATGAGCAAGTGAGACATAAGAATGCTTGTATGGTTGCTAGAGGGTATTGGGCAACTCATATTGTACAAGAGAATCTGCACTATTGACAAATGATATTTCAGAGGATAAGAAAGTGCTGATGGTGTTAAATGTAATGGGAACCATTATCTGTAGATTATTATGTAGTCTGACAGGGCCACCTAACCCATGTGAAAAGTCAGTCACCATTTTTTTCAAAGAAATTATAAAAAAATTATGGAAAGATTTTACCTTGAAACTATTGATAACTGCAAATAGTTTTAGAATTCTTTAAAGACATCTAATGAGACATGAAAGTACTTTGGACTATAAGACAGAGGTGCACAACTTAGCAGAAAAATGTAAGTTTGGAGAAGGACAGTGGCGCAGGCTGTGAAAGTATAAAAACATAAGACATTCTGTAAGTATAGTGTTGAGAGAGAGCAGTGAACACAGAGACAACAATGGAAATAGTGGCCCAACACCATATGACTCCATCAAGAGGACAATGACTGTGGTGGTACCAGATTGCCTATCAATTCCCGAAAGAAGCAAGAATCTTTTAAATGGGACATAGTATCAGAAAAGCAGATATGTGCTAACGTAAACAAAAAGATATATTGTAACATTTCTGATTAGCTGGGTTTAGAAATAGACCTACAAAATTATATATTTTAACATTTCTGATTAATTGGGTTTAGAAATGGACCTACAAAAAGATATGTTGCAACATTTCTGATTATTCGTTATGGAAATGGACCTACAAAGCAATATGTTGTAGCATTTCTGATTAACTGGGTTCAGAAATGGCCATACAAAAAGATACGTTGCAACATTTCTGATTACTTTGGTATGGAAATGGACCTACAAAGCAATATGTTGTAGCATTTCTGATTAACTGGGTTTAGAAATGGACCTACAAAACAAATATGTGGTAACATATGATCATAGGATCATAGAGGATTACTAGGCCATCGATCTAGATTTCATTTTAAGCCTAGCCATTTCATCCCAATGTAATACCGTAGAAATGCTAGTCAATATCCAGGATTGCATTTAGTAATGGCTGCCCATGTCCAGGAAGGTTGTGGAAGTTGTTCCCGGTAAGAATTTACAGTGCCCCATCTACTCGTCCAGGTTCCTCTTGAACAGTGTCATAGAGGTGCTCTGTTTCACATGAATTGGTAGCTTGTTCCAAAGAAGCAGCAGTTACTGGGAGATAAATCTGTTCCTCCAGCATATCCTATTTAAGTTGCAAGCCATATTTAAGTCCCTGGCATGGGTAGCCCTAGTCCCATTTGATTTATGGATATGCAGCAAGTTCATTAGGTTTGGATCTTGGATTGCTCTGTAGGCCAGGCATAAATCTCCCCTAAGAAGTCTATATAACATGGAGTATAGTGACAGGGATATTAGTCACTCTGTGTAAGGCACATGCTGGAGCCCCTTGATCTTCTCTGTTAGACACCTCTGAGGTCTCTCTTGTTTGTCTTTTCGGCTTTTCCCGGTTAGGGTTCGCCACAGTGGAACTCCAGTCTGCTAATGATTGGCAGTTGATTTTATGGTGCGGAGTTGCCAGCCCAATGCCCAACCTTTAGCAAAGGCATGCCCATTCACGCATGTCTTTTGGAGGCCACTCGACCGTGGGGTGGACATGCAGACTCCACACAGAAGGCACTCCAGCCGAGAATCGAACAGGAGAACCTCTTGCTGTGAGGCAACAACGCTACCACTTTACCACTTCGGTTCTACCTCTGAGGTCACTCTAATTGCTGCAAATGCTTACTACAGTACATGCCAAACCGGGCATTATACTTAATTATGGGCTGGATAAGTGTCAAGTATAGGGGGTTATAACTTCTTTTGCTCTTGAAGAGATGTCTTTAATAATCAAATGTGCTACATAGAAAGCTTTCCTTACTACACTCAACACATGGTGGTTAAAGTTAAGGTCACAGTCAACATGTGATCCCAGGTCCCTTACCACTTCATGGGTACTTAGGGTATTGTTGTTGATTGGATAGTGTGAGGGGACATTGTTTGTGCTGAAGGGAATGATGATGCATTTCTTTGCATTTATTTTGAGACCATGACTAACACACCGGTCACTGGTCTGAGTGAGACCCTCCTGGAGTATACTGACATCATTTGGGGATTCAATGACTGTACCTAGTTTGCAGTCATTTGCAAACTTGGTCAGCCACAATCCCTTAATTTTGACCTGAACTTCTGAGAAGTATATATCAAATAGTAGGGGGCCCAGCACTGACCCCTGTGGCACCCCACTTGTAACAGGTCTGCTGGTAGATGTGGAGTCACCCACTTTGATAGTGTGTGTCTAGTTTGTGAATCATTTTGCAGCCCATCTTACAATGAAGGGGTTTACATTCAGTTTGTTAAGTTAATCGGTAATGCCTGAATGTGGGATTGTGTTGAAATCCTTTGCCAGGTCAGGGTATGGTGTGTGCACAGACGTGCCCTCGTCAATGGCCTTGTTCACACTTACAAGGAAATCCACCAGATTTAACAGGCAGGATCTGTCCTTCATGAAGCCAAATTGGGTAGGATCCAGGGTTCAGATGTTACCTATGTCTTTATTTATGAGGTCCATAATGATATATTCCATGGCCTTACAGATGAGACTGCTCAAGCTAATGGGTCTGTAATTCCCCAGGTCTGTTGCTAGGCCATCTTTGTGGAGGGGAATAACTACTGTTGTTCTCCATTCTGTAGGAACAAAGCCTGTGGTTAGGTTATGATTGAAAAGGGTACTTAGTGGTGATGCTAGATCATGTTTTAGCCTGTTTAGAAGACAGCCTAGGATGTCATCTGGACCCACAGAGGCTGTGTTTTCTGCCCTGGACAAGGCTTTGAGGACCTGTTCTTCAGATATGTAGGGTGGGGGGAAAGTTTGGGGGAAAGTTTGTTGTAAGTTAGGAGGGGATAAGGGGTGGAACATTTCTAATTAACTGAGTTTAGAAATGGACCTACAAAAAGATATGCTGCAACATTTCTGATTACTTGGGTTTGGAAATGGACCTAAAAAAAGATGCATTGTAACATTTCTGATTACTTGGGTTTGGAAATGCACCTCCAAAAAATACGTTGTAACATTTATGATTAACTGGGTTGGTTTGGAAATGGACATACAGAAAGATAGGTTGTAACATTTCTAACTACTTGGGTTTGGAAATGTACCTAGACCACTTGTGCAGCTGGCTGGTGGAGGCAGATGCAAGATGAACTGGCCTGCATCCAGCTCTACTTTTTCTTGCAAAGGGTTTCTGGAGGTTTCTGCTGATGTAACTCCTCACTAAAGGCAAAAACCTTCACTCATGCAGATGCATTAGCCAGAGTGAGTGCCGTGATGTGCTCACTCAGTTGCAAAACTCTCCGATTCAGAGTAGTAAGAAATGTAAGAACCATTCCACATGCTGCATAAGTACTAATAACATGATACAGAGGGATCCTCAAAGGTCATTGGATGATCAGGCTTGGGATGGACCACAGGGAGGTGGGGCTCCTGAAAAATATTAGAATATCAAAGTATAAACTAAGAGGATGTGCGACTGGAAAAATAACAGGAAGAAAGTAATTTTCAGGCATAAGGTGCATAGTTGCAAGTATGAATCACAGGGTGTGCATAAAATGGTGGCTGTAAGAAGTGAAGCAGTGACACAGGATGGAGGAAGACACAGATAAGTAAGTAGTGTAGTGTGGGTTTCTCTATGTCTTATAAAGTTACAACAGAATGAGTTTCATTGCTCTGAAATTTCAAGACTAAAAAGTGTAACTTAAAACATATAAAAATAATACTCACAAAAATGTTGACTCCACCCATGGCTTGGGACCCCTTAAAGGGAAAAAATACTAAAAGTGAGCCACTGACTTGCACAATCCAACTATCAGCTATTTCTCATGCAGTGATATTGAAAATTCAATCAACAGCCACTTGATCACATATGCCTCAAGGTAGTTTAGGTATACAGGTGCTACAGACTGATACATTTGAGGTTGCACAATGTAAATCAGTGTAGACTTGACAGGAGTAATGCTCACTATAAATTAGATACAAGAGATACTTCATATATAATTTCCATGAAAGAGCATAGGGAACTATTCACATATGCACCATTATATGATTCTGATGTGGGTGCTAATAGCGATATTTATGTTTTAGAAAGTTACCACAGTAGGTCAGTGGACATATCGTGTGAAGTTAAAATAAAACAGGTGAACTAGTGTGTATGTGATACCAGTTAAAAAGGATTTTGGGGCACAGACTGAATAAACATCTCAGAGAAACTAGACATTTGTCAAACAGAAAAACTGTCAGGTAAAGACCATAATTAATGCACTGTCAATGAAACCCAACACACTTACTCACCAAAGCAAATATTTACATAAGACATGCGAACATTGACAGACAAAAAGCCAAAAGTTTTACTAGAACTACGTGCTAGTCAAAAATGAATTGAGGGAAGAGTACCACATTTACCACATTTATTGTTTAAAATGGTGTATAAAGTAGCCGGTTTGATAAATGCTTGCCTGTTCCCCAAACCAAAAAGTAGTGAATTATTCTACAGAACACGTAACGAAAAATGACAGATCAAAGGAACTTGGCATAAGGGGATATTTTTAAAGTTATTGTCAGTTTAGTTCTAAGAGCTGTGCAATTTCTTCTTAGCCAACAGTCAAGAGATTTTTTTTCATTTCCAGTATGTATTATCATGGCTAACTCAGTCAAAGCTTCGCCTGCATGAAAACATACCTCTCAACCTCTTAGCACAAGAAATCTGGACAAAGCCAGAAATGATGGGGGACAAAGACAAAAAAATAGGGACAATTTTTTAATATTGTTTGTATAAACTTAGAAAATTGCTAGGAAAAAAAGGATTAGCATTACCATGCATTTTCTGAATGATATAAAGTCTGATTTAAGTTTTTTTCCCCTCAATCAAAAAAGCATAGTCTCTCCATCCCAGTCATCATGCCGTCCCTGCAGTCCATACTTGCCGCTAGCAAAAGCCACTGTCCTGAAATGGGTGCCCTCCTGCTAACTGAATCCAAGTCCTGCAACATCTCCTAAACTGAAATTCCACAAAACCTCCCTTCATTCTGCAAGGACAACTAAGCTCTAGAAATTGAGAAGTTAAGCAAAAGCCACTGTCCTGAAATGGGTGCCCTCCTGCTAACTGAATCCAAGTCCTGCAACCTCTCTTGAACTGAAATTCCATAAAACTTCCCTCCATTCTGCAAGGACAACTAAGCTCTAGAAATTGAGAAGTGTAGGTTATAGCTGGATAAAGCTATGTTTCAGTACTATAATAATTATATTATTATCTCTACCGACAAGCACAAACACACAGACCAGTCATACTACCAACGTATATTTCTCCTCTCCAGCTTTTATTACTGTATTACTGGGGCACGTGTTTCCCAACTTAGCCATTAGATGGCATTACAACCCAAGACATCCACCCCCTAATTTGACCATCCCTATACTTTAAAGTCTTATTCCTACTGAATTTCCCCAAACACTACCTGTTTTTAGCCCAGTCCATACCTATAACGTGCCAGTACAAATTATTGGCCTCTTACTAAAGTCTCTGTATAAAGAAACTAGAGATAAGAAAAGGTCAATTACCAGCACCGTCTGTTAATGTTGAATGTGAACTGACCTGCCTGGTAGATTGAACAAGCTGATCCTGATTGTTTTTTGTATGCACATCTTTCAGTTCAGCTGGGCCCTGCTCCGTTCACCCTCGCTGGGCTCGGGCTCACTCTGCTCCTCTACCCTACCACATTCCCACCCACCTCCACATCAATTACCTTTATACCTGTACACCACACCCAACCCAAACCACTCCCACCTCCCTCACACCTTCCAACCTATAAATTCAACCATCCAATTAACCCTCAATTCACCATTGAAACCAGGACACCCCTCTTCCCTGCTCTTGCCATTCATCACCACTTACTAATCCCACCTACACTACAACATGACTCCATCAAAACCCTCTCACCCACAACTCCTGCTATACACCATAAGTATCTCTTTACTACTAGTGCTGTCCTCCATTACCTGCTATCAAACTCAACTTAATTACACCCTAATCACCCACAACAAATGTACATCCTTTAACAATCTATACCCCACACCTTACACTCAACTAGCCCCGTACCTCTACCAACCTTCAATACTCCACTTCCTAGCACACAAAATACACCCAACAAAAAGGCAATCCCACAATTCTTTAAAACGCATAAAAGCCTTCAATAAACTAATCAGATTCTATTTACAACTGAAAACTAAACTTTTGCGCTGTGGTGACATACATCCCAACCCAGGTCTACTAAATCTTTACACACCTAACCCCGACCTGAATAATACCCTACTCCATAGAAACAAAAACTCACTCCTCATTATAAATCTAAATGTTACAAGTATCCTGAACAAAGTCGATGACCTCCATACCTTATTCTCCCTTTATCAACCTGATATTGTCATACTAACTGAGACCTGGCTTAAACCAGAAATCCATGATAATGAAATCACAGTACCAGGCTACAATATAATTCAGAGTGACAGATTAGGAAAGAGGGGTCGGGGTAGTAGCCATTCTCTTTAAAAACCACCTCATCCTAGATAAGCTAGACATTACAACCCCAGACCTAGAAAACATTGAACTCACCCTCACTAGATTAAAACTTAACCCAAACAAATATATCAATATTATAGGGTGCTATATCCCTCCAGGCAACAATATTTCCATTACAAAAATTCTGCTAGAATGAATATCTAATGCCCTCCCCCAAGAAAACATCCTTTTGGTGACCTTAACATTGACTAGAACAACTGCACCACTCAAAACCCACTCTCCCACATCAACCTATATGGATTAACCTAACTTATAACTTCCCCCAGTAGAACAGACAAAAGAACCAAACATTGATCCATACTGGACTGGATACTTGTATGGCATCCTTCCCTAATATCCCTAGCAGGGTGTATGCCAGACACCCTCAGCGACCACCAAGATACTTTTCTACTAAGATAAACTAATCTCACTAGATATTCAAATCACGACCCCAGACCCTGCCCAGAAAACCACAGTGAAAAACTTCTCTAAAGCAAATTTCACACTCCTCAAAACTGAGGTGGAATCCTTCAAAGCCCCTGGGCCTGTGGAAAATATGACCCAGACCGCAGAATCCTTTATAAACGCATTCTATGAACACCTTCAGGAATGCATGGATCATGCAATCCCAAATAAAACCAAGACCCAATCCTCCAAAGTTAGGTGACCTGTCTGGTGGACCCCAGCCATAAACAAACTATACAATAGAAGGAGGAAGCTATACATGATAGAGCAAAATCCCAAAAAGGGAAGGCATCTCTGATCAGTATTAGCAAAAAACTATGGGCACTCATAAAATCGTCTAAGGCCAGCTTAGAGAGAAAAATTGCACAGGACACTAAGGATAATCACAAGGCTTTCTTTAGTAATGTTAGGAACCTGGGTGGAATTTCCAGATATGCTCAGAATTAGTCCAAAATGACAAAAAATACACTGAACCCACAGACATTGCCAACATCCTAGCTGACAGGTTCAGCGCAAACTTCTCCCCCCCTTCCCCACCAAAAGGGCAAATATCTATCCCAGCAGAGTGCTGCCCCCCTGACATCTCAGATGCTCAGGTAAGAGCTGCCCTCTCCAAAGCAAAAAACACAGCATCAATGGGACCAGATGGCGTCCTGGGCTGCGTCCTACATGAACTCCAAGAAGAGCTAAACCCAAACTAAAACTACTGTTCAATCTCAGCCTTACTACAGGATATGTACCCAAAGAGTGGCGTACAGCAACAGTGGTCCCTCTCCACAAAGGTGGTGCCTCAACAGATCCTGGAAACTATCGCCCCATAAGCCTGACTTGCTTGGACTGCAAAGCTATGGAAAGGATCATCATGGACCTCATAAATAAAGATATTGGGGACCTACAGACACTGGATCCTACCCAGGTCGGCTTTGTTAAGGGCAGATCCTGCCTCTTAAACCTGGTTGATTTCTTTGAAACAATCACCAAGGCCATTGACGAGGGGAAGGTGGTCCTCACAGCCTACCTGGACCTTGCAAAAGCCTTTGATACAATACCCCACTCGGGCATTATAGATAAGCTCACCAGCTTAAATATAAACCCCTATGTCACTAGATGGGTTGCAAACTGGCTCAAGGACAGAACCCACATGGTTAGAATTGCTGGAGCCATGTCAGACTCCAAACCAGTTACAAGTGGCGTCCCACAAGGCTCAGTCCTGGGACCTCTCTTGTTCGGTATATATTTCTCGGAGGTACAGGCTAACACAGAAGGACTGCGGCTGACCAAGGTCGCAGATGACTGCAAACTGGGCGCCATAATTGACTCTCCAGCCGACACAAGCATCCTACAAAAGGGCCTCATAGAAAGAGACAACTGGTGCCAGAGCCATGGCCTCAAGCTAAACGCCAAAAAGTGTATAGTCATCCCCTTTGGCAAAAACAAAGTACCCACAAATTACCACATAGGTGGTAATTCATTAAGTACGGAAGAAGTAATTAGTGACCTGGGGACCCAAGTTGATAGCAATCTCTCATTTGACAACCACGTGGCCAAAGTGGTTAGAAAAACATTTTATATAGCCCACCTAATCATGAAGGGATTCACATCTAGATCAGGGGAGATCATCGTGCCTCTTTACTCATCCCTCATCAGGCCCATAATTGAGTACAATGCCCCTTTTGGGATGTACCTTACCAGACATCTGCAGCAACTGGAAAGACCCCAAAAGTACCTCACCAAGAGGATCAAAAGGCTCAAACAGGTGCCATATGCTGCCCGGTTAAAGAAACTCCAGCACTACTCAGTGGCATACCGCCTGCTCAGAGGCGATCTGTGCCTGACGTATAAAGCCATGTCCAACCTGGAATTAATGGACATGCTGCACCTCAGAAAATCCAAATCTCATCGAGCTACGTGCTCGAGAGACTTGAACCTCAGCACTGAAATAAATAGGACATGCTGGAGGGACAGATTCATAACCCAGAGGCTCCCTTCACTCTGGAATAAAATCCCAGTCCAGGTTAGGCAGAGTCCCTCATTGACTCTCTTCAAGAGGAATCTTGATGAGTGGATGGGAGATAGTAGGTTTACCCCGGGTATCACTTCTGTGTCACTGTTAGACAGAGGCATAGTATACTAACCTCGAAAAAGGGCATAGCAAAATTCATTTAAAATGGGTGGCGAAAGCCAAACACACTCTAGCTAGGCTTATAAATGCCCTAGGGCAGATAGCCTAGTATGAACCTATGAACCTATGAACCTATAAAACACCCCAACTGACCCAAGTAACTGTGTGAGAAATTAGGAACAAGAGACATTTTAACCTATCCAACTTTAACAATGAGCTAAAAATGTGTAACTGGACCCCCCAAAAAACATAGACCTCAATGAAACAGTACTATACTTCAACACAACCTTCACAAATATACTTAACCGTCATGCCCCACCCAGAACCACTAGAATTAAGACCAAACATGCCCCCTAGCTAACTCCAGACACTAAAACATTCCTGAAAAATAGAACCAAAGCCTGGACAAACTTTCGTAACAGCAAATCCCAAGTAGATAAACAAAAATACCTTGCACTAAGCAACAAAGCCAAAACACTTATCAAAACAGACAAAATCTCCTTCTACCAAAATATACAGAATAAACATATAAACAACCCAAAAAAAAGTTCTGGGCAGCAATCAACTCTGTATTACAACCAGGGAAAACATCCACCCCCATTCCAAAAACAACAAATAATTATGACAATATCCCCACACAGTTCAACAAATTCTTTACAGAAACAATCCAAGCCCTTGTAAATAACCAACCTAGCTCCAACAACCCCACTTCAACAACAACCCTCCCTCCACCAGAAATATTGATCAATGGCCTCAACTTTAGCTTCAACACAGTACCCACCAAGACCATACTAAAACTACTACTTAAACTCAAAACAACCACCCTAGCCGCTGATAAACTACTTACTGAATACCTTCAACTAGCCACAGAAGCTATAGCCTACCCAGTCTCCATCCTAATAAATAGATCCATCTCCAAGTGTAAGGTACCCCAGCTATGGAAAATATCCCATATAATTCCACTGCACAAAGGTGGTAGCTCTTTTGAGCTCAATAACTATCGCCCTATAGCAATACTACCCCCCTTATCAAAACTTCTTGAGAGAGTCGTACATATGCAACTGATGAAGTACTCCTAGAAAATAAACTACTATCCACACAGCAGCACAGCTTCAGACCCTTCCACAGCACCTCCACCACACTTACCTCATTTACTAATACCATCAATAATCACAGAAATAACGGACTGCTCATATCAGCTACATTCTTAGATTTATCCAAAGCTTTTGACATGGTCAGCCATGCAATGTTCCTTCACTCACTATCCACCCTAAACCATAGTAACTACTATTTCTTGGTTTAAGACCTATCTAGATGGCAGGCAGCAAGCTGTAATATGGCAAAACCAAATCTCTCCCTTATTGCCTTTCTTCCTAGGAGTTCCCCAAGGCTCCATCTTGGGTCCATTGCTCTTCACTCTATTTACATATCAACTCCCAGCCAACATTCCTAAAGCCTCAGTAGTGCAATATGCAGATGATACCACCATAATATGCACTGCCAAGTCACTAGACATCCTCCTTTCCCAAACACAAGAATGCTTTTCCCTAGCCAAAACTTGGATCACCAATCAAAGCCTCATTCTTAACCCAGCTAAAACAAAACTACTCCTTTTTAGCTCCCACAGATCTATACTCCCCTCAGATAGCTTCATAATCTCCTCAAATAACAATACTACCATTACCCCTAGCAATCACACCAAACTGCTAGGCATGGAAATTGACAACCATCTTAGATTTGACCTACACATTTCCCTAACCATAAAAAAGTACATAAAAACTTGGTACACTCTATTGAAATAAACAATTTCTCTCTAACCACTCCAAAATAACAATAGCCAGAACACACCTATTATCTACCTTGCTCTATGCCTCCCCTGTTCTTACTAATCTCCGCAAAACTGACCTAAACAAACTTGACAGCTGTTATAACAAGATAGCTAGATTTGCTAATGGTTCATCCTTTAGAACGCATTACTGTGAATGCCTCAAAACACTCAGTTGGTTAGAACTCTCTGTAATACTCCAATTCAATCAACTATCACTGTCTCACAAATTACTGCATCACTCAGACAACACTCCAGCTCTACAACAACTACTTCAACCCTACACCACCACTAGAACCCTAAGATCTAGCACCAAAACCTCCTTATAATTACCAAATTTAACAACGAGGAAGGAAAATTCATCTACAGCCAATATATTTCTAAAATTTGGAACTCCCTTCCTGCCCATATAACAAGCAACAACTCCTCAACCCAATTCAAAAAACTACTTAAAACTCACTTCAGGAATAACAGACTATGCTCCTGTCTCACCCCTGGCTAGCTTAGCTGCAGACCTATCATAAACACAAAGCAAGTAGTAATGCTTTATATCCAGACTGCTGCACAACTTGTACTTCCAGCCTCCCTAGTCAGGAATGAAATGTATCTCATAAATATTGTCTATTGTACTGTCTTCCATTTTGCTCTACTATGTCTCATTATAATTACCATATGATTGTCTTATGCTAACATTTGTGTAACCTGACTATTACTAGCATTTAATTTACTGACTGTATTATCTGTTAACCTTAAAATTGTATCTCTTGGAGATTTTCTCCCAGGGCCTCAGCTGAAAATGGACTAATATCCAGTCGGACTTTCCTGGTTAACAAATGTAAACTAAATAAATAAATCAATAAAAATTAGTTTAGAAGAAAATATAAGGAAAGGACAGATGAGGGGGTAAATTCTGGTGCAAGGGGCTTCCCCCTGGCATTTGTCTTTTAGTTCACCATATTACAAAGCTTTTTTAAACACTTTTATTGATGAGTTTCTTTCATGCATATCTCTCATCTGTCCATATTTTCCCAGAATGTCTAGATATTGCCTCATATTTTTGGTCTATTCCTCATAAAACTTGTGGTTCTCTGGCAAATCAGTGAGGACTGAATTCACTTAATAATGACAGGCATATGCATACATGGATGTGAAAGAGATCTATGACAAGTACCTGACAATGCAGATACAGAAATGATTGTTAAACTGTGATAGACTAGTATTTAGATATTGGGATGGCATCTGTAATATCGATTTGGCAACAAGCAATACACAAAGTGTGATAAGAAAATTGAGCTATGCAATATAATCAAAACATTAGTCTGCATGACAGAGAGAGTTAAAAGGAACCCCCAGTAAACTCAGAGAAACTTCCAGGCAAACTAAGAAAATATTAACTCAAAAATAAAGAATTCTAAATGTTTTCAAATACAGTTTACTTTATTTTTGGTTTATTATTGACAATAATATATTGTGCAAGTCACAAGACAGAGTAAAGGTACTACCACAATCACTCAGGTCTTGGAAGGAGATGCAAAATGATTGTTTAGCAAGAACTGGTTAAACGAACATTGAAAGTTTCCATGAAACATCTGAAAAGTATTGTATCCACATAAATATTAATTTAGGACAGTTGTACAGGAAATATATGCCTTAAAACATTGATTAATTACATCAGACAAGGTGCTTATATTTACTTTGATGCATCACTCTCTGTTGGGCTGGCCTGTTAATGTTTTTCTGATGGAACCAAGATTGTTCTGTCACACAAACTCCAGCAGAATAGGAAAAGGTCCACATCATTTGTCTCAAATCTATGGACTAAAGCTGGTTGTGATTATACATAAACAGAAAAATCCCTTAGGAATGGTTGCACGCTTATTGTGTGTGATTTTTATTATTCTGTATACACAATTCTAAATTCTACATTTTTGTATCGGTATATTCACTCTACAGGGGAAATGAAACACAAAATAATCAGATTTATTTGTAAGTGCTCTGCAGTTGTTTACATCTCTTAGAACAGAATGTTGATCTTAAGTACATCATAGTGTAATTCCATATACCCTCATCCAAAAGCTATTAATGACTGAGAAAATCATACCAACTCTTCTTAAAAATCAATGAAGTGTAGAAATCTATTTCTGAATAAAGTTCAAACTAACAACTTTTGAAACTCTGATGACAAAAACTCTCTGGGATTTTGCTGTAAGGGGGTTTTGACCTAGTCACGCTATCTTGATTGACAGAAAGACGTTATGTATAGATAGATAAATGCTTTCTACATCATTGTAAATAATTTAATAATTTGAAGCTAAAACATGTGTTATTATAGTTACATTTGGCTATTCAAAAACGTGGCAGCTGTAAAATGGTGAAGATACTTATTCAGCAGCAACACAATGAGAATAATAAGTGTGCAAATAGTGTGGCATTGTGGAGGTTTTGCCTCTGCCCCCCTCAGTGTGATGGTTGTTCCACCATACCCACATTACTAGATATACTAATACATGAGACATGCTGTGTCACAGTTGGAATACTCAGTTTTGCTGAAAATTAAAATGTTTTCCCTGTCTCAGAGGCAATGTGACTTCATAATTAGTATCCCCACACAGATATAACCAATTGTGTAACTTACGTTTACATGTTTTTGCACTGTTTGTGCAGCTTAACACTTTTACTTTTGCTCTGAAAATCAGATCTGAGCTCACAGTAACTGCACAAGTCATATGTTATGATCAGCGAGATTCTGCTCCTAGACTGGTCTGGGAAGTACTGATGTTTAATCAGTACATAAACAAAAGGAGATTTGCACTAATTAGAGACCAAATGTCACTAATAACATCATTTGCAAAGTTTTCCTGTAGCTAGCCTACTTGAATAATTTGTATAACTGTATAAGTTTGTCGAATACGTTATCATTTCCATCCAGTTTGTCAAGCCAGCCATACCAGAGTTATTAATATGCAGTATTCAGTCATTATTTTAAAATTCCTTTTGTAAAACAGAAAATGTTGATTTATTATACCTACCCTTCAGAACAGACAGTCTAATTTCAGTTTACATTCTCCACATCTGCATACTATATTTGCTGTTTATTTTGTCTTTAAGGGGATGGCAGCCCCTTAATCTCCCTATCCATTAGTTGTAAAGAAAAGGAGTGTTAAGGGGTGCCACTCTCCCCTTGTAGAGCTAATGGAAAATGTAGTTTGTCATAACTCACTGGGGCTTTGTGTCCTAGTCATTGTAAAAGTCGTTCAACTGGGATCCTTACTGAAATGATGGCACAAACTATGACTCATTCTGCTTGAGTTGATAATTGCTCAAGGGGATGTAAAAGATCCCACTGCACTTAATGGAAAGAGTAGGGCAAGTTCCCTGATGTTCTTGCCAAATTTCCTATAGTAGGATAAATGCTACCTTGGATCTTTCCTGGAAAGAAGTTACTAGCCTAGTGGAACAACCCAGTCAACAAAGGAAAGATAGATAGATAGATAGATAGATAGATAGATAGATAGATAGATAGATAGATAGATAGATAGATAGATAGATGGAAAAAAGACCAAAAAAAGAAGACTAGATATCAAGCATCACTTTTCTCCTTTTATGTATGCCAACACCAAGATCACCATATCTCAGAGAAAAGAGAATATTCTAAAAATGGCAATGTCAGACATAATATATGCAAGCCCAGACTTAACACTACTTGGCCATTCATTGATAACAGTACAAGATAACTGATATAACAAATCGTATTCTCAAAATATTTTTTTTGGGGGAGGGTGCTCGGTACTGCAAACTAGTTCCATGTTCTTGTATTAGTAAATGGGGTTAAATGCAAACAAGTTACAACAGCGGTCCCTATTCCTATGGGACACCTACATGAACCTGAATACAAGGAAGCAAGACAGCATGGTAATGGTGGAGCAGTGTCATGACTCGTAATGGTAGGGAAGTGTCACGACACTTAATGGTAGGGAAGTGTTACAACTCGCAATGGCAGGGAAGTGTCACAACTCATAACAGTAGGGAAGTGTTGTAAATGTTAATGCTGGGGGAGTGTCATGACTCGTAATGGCAGGGAAGTGTTGTAACTGGTAATGGTAGGGGTCTGTCATAAATTGTAATGATAGGGAAGTGTTGTAACTGGTAATGCTAGGGGGCTGTCATAAATCATAATGGCAGGGAAGTGTTATAATTGGTAATGCCACATAATGCACACACTCAGGTCCCTCAACAACAGGTACAAATATGACTTCATCATTGCACATGTGGGTGTGAATGACCTGAGCTGTACCTCCCTGGACTACATGAAAAGAGACATGGAGGAGCTCTTGGATTATGTAGCCCAGACGGGTATGACCCTAGCCCTGACAGCATCCTACCATCACTGAGAATGATACCACAGTACAAGCAGAAAATGATCGATTTCAAGAACTGGCTAAGTTTCTGGTGTCATTCTAAGGGGATCCAGTATCTGTCTACCTGGGATGATATGACTGACAGACCTCAATGCTTTGCCAGAGATGGCCTGCATCTGTCACCCCTGGGCTCCTGGATACTGGCCAAGGCTCTTGCCACCCCTATAGTGCCTTTTTTTAGGTGGTGTTCCAAAGACCAAATTACCACCATAACAGCTACAAACAAATGCAATCTGAGGGTCATGCTGCTCAATGGTAGAAGTCTAAATCTCAAAATGTACTTGCTCGAAGCACTCCTTGAAATGGAGAACATCAACATTTGTGCTGTAACAGAGACGTAGTTCAAAGCAGCAGAAAGCACCTCTGCACTACCAGGCTAGAACTCATTCCACACCTTTTGGCCCCAGAACTTTGACCAAAGCTCCAAAGGTGGTGGTGTTTCCATATTCATAAAGGATGCACACATTTCCAGACTGGTAGCCCAATATAACGCATCAGAGATACTTCAGGTACAGCTAACATTGGGTAAGACAGTGATTCAGGTTGTAGACTGCAATAGGTCCCCGACCATGTCCCAAGACTCACACTCCACAGTCCTAAGCACTTGGAGAATATTAGGGTCCAACCTAACACTCTCATTCTGGGTGACTTCAACTACCCCTCTATTAACTGGGAAAACTACTCATGTACCAATACACTTGCCTAACATTTCCTGGAATTCATTAATTCCAATGACCTGGACCAGCTCATTCTTAACCCCACTAGAGGTAGGAACATCCTTGACCTGATCATTACTAACATGGGTGATCGTTGCTCTACACCAATAGTCAACTCCTCCCTGGTTAGATCCGACCACAAAGTAATCACCTTGGAAATCCACATCCTTCCCACCCCCCACCCCTCGCAAAGGTAACCACCATAAAAAAACTTCTCCAAAGCTAACTTTGGGCTCCTAAAAACAGAGATGGCTAACTTCATGGCACTCATGCAAATGGAGAATAGTTGCATGACCGCCGAATCATACGTACACAAATGCATGGCTCTCGCCATACCCACTGTAATCAAGACGCTTTCCTCCAGAAAAAGAAAGCCAATCTGATGGCCCACTTCCATAAACAAACTCTACAACAGAAGGAGGAAACTGATGTGGAATAAGGTGAAGTCCCAAGACTGGAAAAGCTCCCTTATCAACCACACCAAAAGTTGAGATCCCTCATCACATCCTCTAATGCTAGCTATGAAAACAGAATTGGAGAAGATAGTAAAGACAACCACAAGGCCTTCTATAGTTATGTAAAGGATCTCCATGGCAATACCTAGATTTGCTCTGAGCTACTACACAATGGTAACTCCTATACCGAGCCTACAGATATTGTCAATATACTGGCCGACAGATTCAGTGCCAACTTTACCCCTCTCCCCCCCAAAGGACCAATCACAATACCAGTAGATTGCCAGGAACCCAGTATTACTGCTGCACAGGTTAAAACAGCACTGTCTAAGGCCAAGAATACAGCTTCTATGGGACCTGACAATATCCCTGGGTGGGTTCTACAGGAGCTACAAAATGAACTGGCACCACATCTGTGTGCCCTGTTCAGTCACAGCCTTACCTCAGGATGTGCCTCTAATGAATGGTGTACTGCTACAGTCATCCTACTCCATAAAGGGGGAGCAACTACAGAACTATTGCCCCATTAGCCTGATGAGTCTAGTATGCAAAGCTATGGAGCGCATCATCATGGACATGCTTAACAAAGATATATGCAATCTCCAAACTCTTGACCCCACACAGTTTGGCTTTGTCAAGGGAAGATCCTGACTGCTGAACCTGTTTGACTTCTTCGAGGCAGTCACCAAGGCTGTGGATGCAAATAGCCTACCTCAACCTGGCCAAGGCCTTTGATACCATTCCCCACTCAGGTATCATTGATAAACTCACCAAACTAGTCATCAATCCTTACATCACTAGATGAGTTGCAAATTGGCCCACAGACAGGACCCACAGAGTGAAAGTTGTGGATTCCAAGTCAGACTGTTGACCAGTGTGGAGTCCAACAGAACTTGGTCCTGGGCCCTCTCCTGTTTGGCATCTACTTCTCAGAAGTCCAGGCCAACACAGAAGGACTCTGGCTGACCAGGTTCACTGATGACTGCAAACTAGGAGTCATTATCAACTCCCCAAGTGATGAAGACATCCTACAAAAGGGCCTCTCTGAGACCAATGACTGGTGTTGGAACCATGGCCTGAAGCTTAACACCAAAAAATGCATTATCATCCCCTTTGTAAAAAACTCAGTTCACACAAATTACCACATTGATGGGAGCCCACTGAACACTGAAGAGATCTGGGCACCCAGGTCGACAGCCACCTCACCTTCGACCACCACATTGCCACTGTGGTCAGAAAGTCCTTCTGCGTGGCACATCTTATAACCAAAGGTTTCAGATCCAGGAAGAAAATGGTCATCATCTGTCTCTACTCATTCCTCATTAGATCAATCATCAAATATAATGCCCCATTTGGCATATACCTGACCAGACATCTACAACAGCTGGAGAAGCCACAAAAGTACCTCACAAAAAGGATCCTAGGCCTTAAACACATGTCCTACATAGACAGACTCAAGAAACTTCAGCTGTTCTCAGTCTCTTATCGTCTACTTAGAGATGATCTCTGCTTGACTTACAAAGCCATGTCTGACCCAGCCCTACTTGAAATGCTACATCTAAAGAAATCCCAATTGCCCCATGCCACACACTTCAGAGATCACAACCTCATTACCACAATTAACAGAACATGCTGGAGGGACAGATTCATCTCCCAAAGACTGCCCATACTCTGGAATAAACTTCCAATTCATGTCAAGAAGAGCACCTTGCTGGCCCTCTTCAAGAGAAATCTTTACAATTGGATGGGTAACAGAAAGTTCACCCCAGGGATCACTTCAGTTGTCTACTGGATAGGGGCACTGGGAAGTAACATCAGGGGGCACGGTGCCTGGGCAATTTATCTGAGCTAGGCTTGTAAAGGCTCCAGGGCCATTAGCCTAGTACACACCTATGAACCTATGAACATAAAAGCTCATCATTCCCCAGATATGAATGCTGTTCACTAAATGCTTCATCATGCCTTCCAGCTGTCCCTACTAGTACCCTGGGCAGGTTCATGAACCTTTGACACCACTGGTGCAAACAAATATCTTATCTCTGTGGCAGTGGGCTGGCAAACTTTATTTATGCACATGCATGTTTCACAAAGATGATGTAGACTTTTGCAGTGCTGCAAAGGCTTCCAATGAAGAACTTAAATAAAACAGTAGAATTAAAAATCACAAAATCTGTTTAGATGTGTTTGCTGACCCACCCATCTGAACAAACAGCTTGGATTTGATGATGAAATCAGATCATTAAGAACTTCAGAAATCATCTGGCAACAAATTCTTGACTAATTAAGAGGTCGTTTTTTTTCTTTTCTATAGGGGAAAGAAGTGGTATGATCATTGTTTAGGAATACGTGGCATTTATTTCATCTGAAGTCTAAGCATGTGTGGCATCAGGGATGTGTGTCAGTGTGGATAAGTACCATGATGCCATTGCATTTGTTTAAGAATACGTGGCATTTATTTCATCTGAAGTCTGAGCATGTGTGGCATCAGGGATGTGTGTCAGAGTGTGGATAAGTACCATGATGCCATTGCATTTGTTTAAGAATACGTGGCATTTATTTCATCTGAAGTCTGAGCATGAGTGGCATCAGGGATGTGTGTCAGAGTGTGGATAAGTACCATGATGCCATTGCATTGTTGCTATGTTACAAGAAGATCTCAACCAGGATCTAAGCAAAGGTTTCCTCATTGCAAGTGGACCACCACACTGAAGCTGCAAGCAGCCCAGTAAAGGACATGGATTACATCTGTGTATGGGGGCAGCAAGAGGCACCCACCAGTTCCCCACTTCTTCCAATAACTATCTTACAAAGCATGATCTATTCTCCTGTAACTTTGAGATAAATGTCTGGAATCCATGGATGACTTTGTTACTCCATAACAGACTGGAGAGGGCAGACCTGGAAATTCAGAAAACAGAGCAGAATAACTGCAGCAATCCTTCTCCCACATGACAAAAAATGTTATATTTATATATATAAACCTTTAAAAAGAGTTTGTATGCTGGATTTAATGCTGATTCTGTTTCTTTTTCCTTTGCAGATCAAGTGTGTGTCCATAGGTTCTGCTTACTAGGCCATTGATATGTGAGGATCTTACGATGCCTTACATTCCCATGAGCGTATTTTTGCCCTTGTCTTTTGTGTTTGTGTAATCCAGAGGAGAGCAGAAAAAGGGATATGTTGGGACATTTACTTGTTTCCCCTATCCATGTGGGACATGGGTGCTAAACTGGTGACATAGATAACATCTGTGAATGGGGTAACTAGAGGCATATGATGCGTGATTCGCATATGATGTAATGTTTCTGGGTCTCCTTTGAAGGGAAGAAAAATATTCCCAGGAAAAAAAATTATTAACAAAACATAAACTAATAGGTAGACAGGCCATCAGATAGAGAGTTTGGCATGCATTCACAGTGCAAGTTGCCTGCTTTGAGTTAGAAATTGTTAATACCCGAAAAGCCTGCCATAGTGTGACATAAATGGAAAATCAAAGATACGTAAAGAATAATTTAATTTTGGATGTTGGAAGGTGCTTAAATAAGTAATTATGTTTTATGCTACCTGCTACTTGCAATCTTTTTACTAGCAAGGGCTTATTTCACCATTTATTAAAATGCTAAAACTGGTCAGTCATTATCATTCTGCTCAGCATATAAAGCATGGGTGGTCTTCCACTGAAGCCATTATGGCTCAGATACCATGGGTTGTACAGAGTATGTTGGACAGCATTTCAAAGTGAGGTCCATAGATCCAGAAAGTTCTGATCACATTTATGTAAAGTTTAACATCTCAAATATAAGAGCAACTTATCTGGCCAGTTAATGGTACATCTCCACACCACTGCAGAAGTGAAATAATAATATTAGCATAACTAAAATACATGCCAGATAATGTAGTTCTCATCCGTGAGTGATGCATTTACCCCCGCAGATCACAGACCTTTGATGCAGATATGACAGACATTTTATTCTATGTTTACTACATTCCATTCGTGAGACAGATAGTTATTTGCAAGCTGCTGAACTGGAAATTACAGATTTCATATGTTTGCTGTACCTCTCATATAGTAATTATGGTAACTGCCGTCTTTAAACTTTGGCTGAAGCAGCATGACTCCAGTGGGAATCAAGCACCATCTAAGCCAGTTTGAATTCTGTCCAAAATATTAATCTCATACAAAGATGCACTTACAGTGTAACAATTTTAGGGACTGTACAGTTTTCTTAATTCAAGGCTACTGATTTATGACAATATGCAAACAACAAATTCAATACTAAATTTCATTAAAATAAAGCAATGCACTTGTGGATGTAAAAGATAGCTTAGGCTCATTGTCAAGAATTGGAGTGATTTATTGTGGCCATGTTTGTAAAACTGCAGTTTGTTGCAAGTGTTATATTTAGAGAATGGTACTACATCTTTCAGTATTTAACAATTATCCCATAACGGAGTCAATGCAGCTGTCCATTGCAGTTATATGTCTCTCCCATCCCTACACTTGCTTCCCTTGCTAATAAACTGCCCAGGAATCTATCGCCTTCCCTCTTGTCTCCCAGCATGTCCAGTGATTACTGCCTCTGATCTGCACTGTACAAAATGTACAGCCTGTCAGGCTGTTCTGTTCTGGCACTCACCTTGACATCATGTGATCTGTATTATTTACTCATTTGTGACCCTACTGCACTCACCTTGACATCATGTGATCTGTATTATTTACTCATTTGTGACCCTACTGCACTCACCTTGACATCATGTGATCTGTATTATTTACTCATTTGTGACCCTACTGCACTCACCTTGACATCATGTGATCTGTATTATTTACTCATTTGTGACCCTACTGCACTCACCTTGACATCATGTGATCTGTATTATTTACTCATTTGTGACCCTACTGCACTCACCTTGACATCATGTGATCTGTATTATTTACTCATTTGTGACCCTACTGCACTCACCTTGACATCATGTGATCTGTATTATTTACTCATTTGTGACCCTACTGCACTCACCTTGACATCATGTGATCTGTATTATTTACTCATTTGTGACCCTACTGCACTCACCTTGACATCATGTGATCTGTATTATTTAC
Organism: Protopterus annectens; assembly: GCF_019279795.1. Classification (NCBI taxonomy): domain Eukaryota; kingdom Metazoa; phylum Chordata; order Ceratodontiformes; family Protopteridae; genus Protopterus; species Protopterus annectens. The sequence continues at coordinate 85,324,596 of NC_056735.1, forward strand.
TCATTTGTGACCCTACTGCACTCACCATGACATCATGTGATCTGTATTATTTACTCATTTGTGACCCTACTGCACTCACCTTGACATCATGTGATCTGTATTATTTGCACATTTGTGACCCTACTGCACTCACCTTGACATCATGTGATCTGTATTATTTGCACATTTGTGACCCTACTGCACTCACCATGACATCATGTGATCTGTATTATTTGCACATTTGTGACCCTACTGCACTCACCTTGACATCATGTGATCTGTATTATTTACTCATTTGTGACCCTACTGCACTCACCTTGACATCATGTGATCTGTATTATTTACTCATTTGTGACCCTACTGCACTCACCTTGACATCATGTGATCTGTATTATTTACTCATTTGTGACCCTACTGCACTCACCTTGACATCATGTGATCTGTATTATTTGCACATTTGTGACCCTACTGCACTCACCTTGACATCATGTGATCTGTATTATTTGCACATTTGTGACCCTACTGCACACACCTTGACATCATGTGATCTGTATTATTTACTCATTTGTGACCCTACTGCACTCACCTTGACATCATGTGATCTGTATTATTTACTCATTTGTGACCCTACTGCACTCACCTTGACATCATGTGATCTGTATTATTTACTCATTTGTGACCCTACTGCACTCACCTTGACATCATGTGATCTGTATTATTTACTCATTTGTGACCCTACTGCACTCACCTTGACATCATGTGATCTGTATTATTTACTCATTTGTGACCCTACTGCACTCACCTTGACATCATGTGATCTGTATTATTTACTCATTTGTGACCCTACTGCACTCACCTTGACATCATGTGATCTGTATTATTTACTCATTTGTGACCCTACTGCACTCACCTTGACATCATGTGATCTGTATTATTTACTCATTTGTGACCCTACTGCACTCACCTTGACATCATGTGATCTGTATTATTTGCACATTTGTGACCCTACTGCACTCACCATGACATCATGTGATCTATATTATTTGCACATTTGTGACCCTACTGCAGATCTATTTTATCATGAAGGTCAGAATCCAGAAGGTCAGACACTATTAGACATTACATCACTATTTAGATGCTGCCTTCATTGTGTTTTTATTCAGTTTGTTACACTGTTTTAACTCTTCCCTTTGGTCAGTTCTAAGAAGTGGACAAAATGTATTTATTTATTTATTTGACATTTGTTGACCAGGATAGTGCAACTGGGCCTTTTCCCTTTTTCAGCGGAGGCCCTGGGAGAAAAACTCCAAAGTACAAGAATCCAGAAGAATATATGAAAAAGTAAAGTACAATACAATAAATAAGCAAATTTCCATTACAGTGTAAGAGAAAAAACAGCAAAGGAGGCATTTATATAATCCAGTAAGTAAAGTAACAGAAATAACAAAAAAACTGGGAAAACACATTTGAATTCAGTTAGTGGAGAGCAGTACAATTCCAAGCAGTTTGTTTATCAAATCTACAGGAGGTGAAGATATTTAATAAAGAAGCAATATTGGAAAATAGGATGCAGGTAGCAGGTTACCAGGACTAAGAAGTGAAGGAGCATGGAGAGTGCTAAGTGACTGTCTTGTCACAATCGAGGGTTAATTTTGACAAGATAATTATTGGAAAGGGAGGACTAGGAAGGAAAGGCGGGATTGGAGAACGTTATGGAGGAGAAAGGAATAGGTTCAAGTGGGATGATTACAGTCACAAGTCCAGATGCTGTTTAGGTCATTCCTGAGCTTTTTCTTGAATTTGTGGATATGGGTGATATTTCTGTTATCCATGGATGATTCCAAACCAGACAACATTTTGTGAGGCATGTGTAATGATGTATAGGGGTCAGAGAGGGGAGCCCTACACCTGATCCTGTGAATAGTTCTATGTAGCAAACAGAAGATTGTACCATCCAGCTCTATCAGCCAGGTATAGAACCTGGTTGAAGCAAAATCTGTGCTAGAAAAGAGATGTTATCTTCAAATTGTATCAATTCTAGTAAATGCATATATAGTTGTGGGAAATATGTGTAACACTCAGGTATGTCATTGGCACAAAACAAGTGAGACATAAGAATGCTTGTATGGTTGCTAGAGGGTATTGGGCAACTCATATTGCACAAGAGAATCTGCACTATTGACAAATGATATTTCAGAGGATAGGAAAGTGCTGATGGTGTTAAATGTAATGGGAACCATTATCTGTAGATTATTATGTAGTCTGACAGGGCCACCTAACCCATTTGAAAAGTCAGTCACCATTTTTTTCAAAGAAATTATAAAAAAATTATGGAAAGATTTGACCTTGAAACCATTGATAACTGCAAATAGTTTTAAAATTCTTTAAAGACATCTAATGAGACATGAAAGTACTTTGGACTATAAGACAGAGGTGCACAACTTAGCAGAAAAATGTAAGTTTGTAGAAGGACAGTGGCGCAGGCTGTGAAAGTATAAAAACATAAGACATTCTGTAAGTATAGTGCTTGAGAGAGAGCAGTGAACACAGAGACAACAATGGAAATAGTGGCCCAACACCATATGACTCCATCAAGAGGACAATGACTGTGGTGGTACCAGATTGCCTATCAATTCCCGAAAGAAGCAGGAATCTTTTAAATGGGACATAGTATCAGCAAAGTAGATATGTGCTAACTTAAACAAAAAGATATATTGTAACATTTCTGATTAGCTGGGTTTAGAAATAGACCTACAAAATTATATATTTTAACATTTCTGATTAATTGGGTTTAGAAATGGACCTACAAAAAGATATGTTGCAACATTTCTGATTACTTCTGTATGGAAATGGACCTACAAAGCAATATGTTGTAGCATTTCTGATTAACTGGGTTCAGAAATGGCCATACAAAAAGATACGTTGTAACATTTCTGATTAGTTGGGTTTAGAAATGGACCTACAAAACAAATATGTGGTAACAGGATCATAGGATCATGGAGGATTACTAAGCTATCGATCTAGATTTCATTTTAAGTCTAGCCATTTCATTCCAATGTAATACCGTAGAAATGCTAGTCAATATCCAGGATTGCATTTAGTAATGGCTGCCCATGTCCAGGAGGGTTGTGGAAGTTGTTCCCGGTAAGAATTTACAGTGCCCCATCAACTCGTCCAGGTTCCTCTTGAACAGTGTCATAGAGGTGCTCTGTTTCACATGAATTGGTAGCTTGTTCCAAAAAAGCAGCAGTTACTGGGAGATAAATCTGTTCCTCCAGCATATCCTATTTAAGTTGCAAGCCATATTTAAGTCCCTGGCATGGGTAGCCCTAGTCCCATTTGATTTATGGATATGCAGCAAGTTCATTAGGTTTGGATCTTGGATTGCTCTGCAGGCCAGGCATAAATCTCCCCTAAGAAGTCTATATAACATGGAGTATAATGACAGGGATTTTAGTCACTTTGTGTAAGGCACATGCTGGAGCCCCTTGATCTTCTCTGTTAGACACCTCTGAGGTCTCTCTCGTTTGTCTTTTTGGCTTTTCCCGGTTAGGGTTCGCCACAGTGGAACTCCAGTCTGCTAATGATTGGCAGTTGATTTTTATGGTGCGGAGTTGCCAGCCCAATGCCCAACCTTTAGCGAAGGCACGCCCATTCACGCATGTCTTTTGGAGGCCACTCGACCGTGGGGTGGACACGCAGACTCCACACAGAAGGCACTCCAGCCGAGAATCGAACAGGAGAACCTCTTGCTGTGAGGCAACAACGCTACCGCTGTACCACTTCAGTTCTACCTCTGAGGTCACTCTAATTGCTGCAAATGCTTACTATAGTACATGCCAAACTGGGCATTATACTTAATTATGGGCTGGATAAGTGTCAAGTATAGGGGGGTTATAACTTCTTTTGCTCTTGAGGAGATGTCTTTAATAATCAAATGTGCTACATAGAAAGCTTTCCTTACTACACTCAACACATGGTGGTTAAAGTTAAGGTCACACTCAACATGTGATCCCAAGTACCTTACCACTTCATGGGTACTTAGGGTATTGTTGTTGGCTGGATAGTGTGAGTAAACATTGTTTGTGCTGAAGGGAATGATGATGCATTTCTTTGCATTTATTTTGAGACCATGACTAACACACCGGTCACTGGTCTGAGTGAGACCCTCCTGGAGTATACTGACATCATTTGGGGATTCAATGACTGTACCTAGTTTGCAGTCATTTGCAAACTTGGTCAGCCACAATCCCTTAATTTTGACCTGAACTTCTGAGAAGTATATATCAAACAGTAGGGGCCCAGCACTGACCGCTGTGGCACCCCACTTGTAACAGGTCTGCTGGTAGATGTGGAGTCACCCACTTTGATAGTGTATGTCTGGTTTGAGAGCCATTTTGCAGCCCATCTTACAATGAAGGGGTTTACATTCAGTTTGTTAAGTTAATCGGTAATGCCTGAACGTGGGATTGTGTTGAAAGCCTTTGCCAGGTCAGGGTATGGTGTGTGCACAGATGTGCCCTCGTCAATGGCGTTGTTCACACTTACAAGGAAATCCACCAGATTTAACAGGCAGGATCTGTCCTTCACGAAGCCAAATTGGGTAGGATCCAGGGTTCAGATGTTACCTATGTCTTTATTTATGAAGTCCATAATGATATATTCCATGGCCTTATAGATGAGACTGCTCAAGCTAATGGGTCTGTAATTCCCCAGGTCTGTTGCTAGGCCATCTTTGTGGAGGGGAATAACTACTGTTGTTCTCCATTCTGTAGGAACAAAGCCTGTGGTTAGGTTATGATTGAAAAGGGTACTTAGTGGTGATGCTAGATCATGTTTTAGCCTGTTTAGAAGACAGCCTAGGATGTCATCTGGACCCACAGAGGCTGTGTTTTCTGCCCTGGACAAGGCTTTGAGGACCTGTTCTTCAGATATGTAGGGTGGGGGGAAAGTTTGGGGGAAAGTTTGTTGTAAGTTAGGAGGGATAAGGGGTGGAACATTTCTAATTAACTGAGTTTAGAAATGGACCTACAAAAAGATATGCTGCAACATTTCTGATTACTTGGGTTTGGAAATGGACCTAAAAAAAGATGCATTGTAACATTCCTGATTACTTGGGTTTGGAAATGCACCTCCAAAAAATACGTTGTAACATTTATGATTAACTGGGTTGGTTTGGAAATGGACATACAGAAAGATAGGTTGAAACATTTCTAACTACTTGGGTTTGGAAATGTACCTAGACCACTTGTGCAGCTGGCTGATGGAGGCAGATGCAAGATGAATTGGCCTGCATCCAGCTCTACTTTTTCTTGCAAAGGGTTTCTGGAGGTTTCTGCTGATTTAACACCTCACTAAAGGCAAAAGCCTTCACTCATGCAGATGCATTAGCCAGAGTGAGTGCCGTGATGTGCTCACTCAGTTGCAAAACACTCCGATTCAGAGTAGTAAGAAATGTAAGAACCATTCCACATGCTGCATAACTACTAATAACATGATACAGAGGGATCTTCAAAGGTCATTGGATGATCAGGCTTGGGATGGACCACAGGGAGGTGGGGCTCCTGAAAAATATTAGAATATGAAAGTATAAACTAAGAGGATGTGCAACTGGAAAAATAACAGGAAGAAAGTAATTTTCAGGCATAAGGTGCGTAGTAGCAAGTATGAATCACAGGGTGTGCATAAAATGGTGGCTGTAAAAAGTGAAGCAGTGGCACAGGATGGAGGAAGACACAGATAAGTAAGTAGTGTAGTGTGGGTTTCTCTATGTCTTATCAAGTTACAACAGAATGAGTTTCATTGCTCTGAAATTTCAAGACTAAAAAATGTAACTTAAAACATATAAAAATAATACTCACAAAAATGTTGACTGCACCCATGGCTTGGGACCCCTTAAAGGGAAAAAATACTAAAAGTGAGCCACTGACTTGCACAATCCAACTATCAGCTATTTCTCATACAGTAATATTGAAAATTCAATTAACAGCCACTTGATCACATATGCCTCAAGGTAGTTTAGGTATACAGGTACTACAGACTGATACATTTGAGGTTGCACAATGTAAATCAGTGTAGACTTGACAGGAGTAATGCTCACTATAAATTAGATACAAGAGATACTTCATATATAATTTCCATGAAAGAGTATAGGGAACTATTCACATATGCATCATTATATGATTCTGAGGTGGGTGCTAATAGCGATATTTATGTTTTAGAAAGTTACCACAGTAGGTCAGTGGACATATCGTGTGAAGTTAAAATAAAACAAGTGAACTAATGTATATGTGATACCAGTTAAAAAGGATTTTGGGGCACAGACTGAATAAACACCTCAGAGAAACTGGATGTTTGTCAAACAGAAAAACTGTCAGGTAAAGACCATAATTAATGCACTGTCAATGAAACCCAGCACACTTACTCACCAAAGCAAATATTTACATAAGACATGCGAACATTGACAGGCAAAAAGCCAAAAGTTTTACTAGAACCACGTGCTAGTCAAAAATGAATTGAGGGAAGAGTACCACATTTACCACATTTATTGTTTAAAATGGTGTATAAAGTGGCCGGTTTGATAAATGCTTGCCTGTTCCCCAAACCAAAAAGTAATGAATTATACTACAGAACACGTAACGAAAAATGACAGATCAAAGGAACTTGGCATAAGGGGAGATTTTTAAAGTTATTGTCAGTTTAGTTCTAAGAGCTGTGCAATTTCTTCTCTGCCAACAGTCAAGAGATTTTTTTTCATTTCCAGTATGTATTATCATGGCTAACTCAGTCAAAGCTTCGCCTGCATGAAAACATACCTCTCAACCTCTTAGCACAAGAAATCTGGACAAAGCCAGAAATGATGGGGGACAAAGACAAAAAAATAGGGACAAATTTTTAATATTGTTTGTATAAACTTAGAAAATTGCTAGGAAAAAAAGGTTTAGCATTACCATGCATTTTCTGAATGATATAAAGTCTGATTTAAGTTTTTTTCCCCTCAATCAAAAAAGCATAGTCTCTCCATCCCAGTTGTCATGCCGTCCCTACAGTCCATACCTGCCGCTAGCAAAAGCCACTGTCCTGAAATGGGTGCCTTCCTGCTAACTGAATCCAAGTCCTGCAGCCTCTCCTAAACTGAAATTCCACAAAACCTCCCTTCATTCTGCAAGGACGACTAAGCTCTAGAAATTGAGAAGTTAAGCAAAAGCCACTGTCCTGAAATGGGTGCCCTCCTGCTAACTGAATCCAAGTGCTGCAACCTCTCTTGAACTGAAATTCCACAAAACTTCCCTCCATTCTGCAAGGACAACTAAGCTCTAGAAATTGAGAAGTGTAGGTTATAGCTGGATAAAGCTATGTTTCAGTACTATAATAATTATATTATTATTAAGGGCTTAATAAGGGCTGGGTAAAATGGGACAATGACATTCCCAGATCTGGAGTCAATACCTTTGTTTATCAGCTGTGCAAAACAGAAGAACTTTCTTACAACAATAGACACATGCTGGTCAAATGTTAGTTTTGAAAAGTTTTGAAAGTTCCTAATCCCAGAACAACTGTGTCCTTTCTTAGAGGTGTATCTTTGTCCTACTTATTGGACCCTAAGGGATCCAGCAGTCCAAGAGCTCTAATACCTCCAGAATTCAAAGAATCTAACTAACACCAGGACCACAGATCTCACTCTTCTCCAAAAAACAAATAAGACAAGGAAGAGAGACAGATTTGTCTCACAGTGCCTACCCCTTCTATTGAAAGCACTCTCTTTCCAAGTTAAGCAGTGTGACACACAGTCTAAGACAACTAGATGAGTGTTCATACATTCATCCTTTAACCCCCCCCTTTCTCCTGTACCCCTAATTAGCTGCCAGCTCTACTATTAGCTGTCAACAGGTTATCAGTATTTCATTACTATTTCACATCCTTTAACTAGCATATGATTGCAGTACAGTGTTTACTCTTTTCTCTATGTGAGAAATTAATACTACTAGGCAAATGTCTTGCACCTTATATTGTTATTATACTCTGACATATGTCATTACCTGTCAGACTGTGACTTTGCTATAAATACGCTGTTTTTCTTCCTCTGAAATGCTAGATTATACTCTTATATTATGTGAAATTTTGCTTGTCTGAATATATGGAGCCTTCCTTGTGATATTATACTCTGACATATAGGTCATTTCTCCTGTTGAACTGTGGCTTTACTTTAATTATACTGTTTCTTTTTTCATCTGATATGCTAGATTGTACTCTTATATTATGTAAATCTCATATGTCTGAATATATGGAGCTTTTCTCCCCAGGTCTCCGCTGAAAATGGGCATATACCCAGTCGGACTTTCCTGGTCAACAAATGTAAAATAAAATAAATAAAATAAAATAAATAAAATTATCTCTACTGACAAGTACAAATACACAGACCAGTCATACTACCGACGTATATTTCTCCCCTCCAGCTTTTATTACTGTATTACTGGGGCACGTGTTTCCCAACTTAGCCATTAGATGGCAGTAAAACCCAAGACATCCACCCCCTAATTTGACCATCCCTATACTTTAAAGTCTTATTCCTACTGAATTTCCCCAAACACTACCAGTTCTTAGCCCAGTCCATACCTATAGCATGCCAGTACAAATTATTGGCCTCTTACTAAAGTCTCTGTATAAAGAAACTAGAGATAAGAAAAGGTCAATTACCAGCACCGTCTGTTAATGTTGAATGTGAACTGACCTGCCTGGTAGATTGAACGAGCTGATCCTGATTGTTTTTTTGTATGCACATCTTTCAGCTCGGCTGGGCCCCGCTCCGTTCACCCTCGCTGGGCTCGGGCTCACTCTGCTCCCCTACCCTACCCCATTCCCACCCACCTCCACATCAATTACCTTTATACCTGTACACCACACCCAACCCAAACCACTCCCACCTCCCTCACACCTTCCAACCTATAAATTCAACCATTAAATTAACCCTCAATTCACCATTGAAACCAGTACACACCTCTTCCCTGCTCTTGCCATTCATCGCCACTTACTAATCCCACCTACACTACAACATGACTCCACTATTAAAACCCTCTCACCCACAACTCCTACTATACACCATAAGTATCTCTTTACTACTAGTGCTGTCCTCCATTACCTGCTATCACACTCAACTTAATTACACCCTAATCATCCACAACAAATGTACATCCTTTAACAATCTATACCCCACACCTTACACTCAACTAGCCCAGTACCTCTACCAACCTTCAATACTCCACTTCCTAGCACACAAAATACACTCAACAAAAAGGCAATCCCACAATTCTTTAAAACACATAAAAACCTTCAATAAACTAATCAGATTCTATTTACAACTGAAAACTAAACTTTTACGCTGTGGTGACATACATCCCAACCCAGGTCCACTAAATCTTTACACACCTAACCCCGACCTGAATAATACCCTACTCCATAGAACTAAAAACTCACTCCTCATTATAAATCTAAATGTTAGAAGTATCCTGAACAAAGTCCATGACCTCCATACCTTATTCTCCCTTTATCAACCTGATATTGTCATACTAACTGAGACCTGGCTTAAACCAGAAATCCATGATAATGAAATCACAGTACCAGGCTACAATATAATTCAGAGTGACAGATTAGGAAAGAGGGGTGGGGGGAGTAGCCATTCCCTTTAAAAACCACCTCATCCTAGATAAGCTAGACATTACAACCACAGACCTAGAAAACATTGAACTCACCCTCACTAGATTAAAACTTAACCCAAACAATAATGCCCATCCTTTTAGGTGACCTTAACATTGACTAGAACAACTGCACCACTCAAAACCCACTCTTCCACAGCAACCTATATGGATTAACCTAACTTATAACTTCCCCCACTAGAACAGACAAAAGAACCAAACATCGATCCATACTAGACTGGATACTTGTATCGCATCCTTCCCTAATATCCCTAGCAGGGTGTCTGCCAGACACCCTCAGCGACCACCAAGCTACTTTTCTACTAAGATAAACTAATCTCACTAGATATTCACATCCCGACCCCAGCCCGTGCCCAGAAAACCACAGTGAAAAACTTCTCTAAAGCAAATTTCACACTCCGCAAAACCGAGGTGGAATCCTTTAAAGCCCCCGGGCCTGTGGAAAATATGGCCCAGACCACAGAATCCTTTATAAACACATTCTATGAACACCTTCAGGAATGCATGGATCATGCAATCCCAAATAAAACCAAGACCCAATCCTCCAAAGTTAGGCGACCTGTCTGGTGGACCCCAGCCATAAACAAACTATACAATAGAAAGAGGAAGCTACTACATGATAGAGCAAAATCCCAAAAAGGGAAGGCATCTCTGATCAGTATTAGCAAAAAACTATGGGCACTCATAAAATCGTCTAAGGCCAGCTTCAAGAGAAATATTGCACAGGACACTAAGGATAATCACAAGGCTTTCTTTAGTTATGTTAGAAACCTGGGTGGGAATTCCCAGATATGCTCAGTATTAGTCCAAAATGACAAAAAATACACCGAACCCACAGACATTGCCAACATCCTAGCTGACAGGTTCAGCACAAACTTCTCCCCCCCTTCCCCACCAAAAGGGCAAATATCTATCCCAGCAGAGTGCTGCCCCTCTGACATCCCAGATTCTCAGGTAAGAGCCGTCCTCTCCAAAGCAAAAAACACAGCATCAATGGGACCAGAAGGTGCCCGGGGCTGTGTCCTACATGAACTCCAAGAAGAACTAAATCCAAACATAAAACTACCGTTCAATCTCAGCCTTACAACAGGATATGTACCCAAAGAGTGGTGTACAGCAACAGTGGTCCCTCTCCACAAAGGTGGTGCCTCAACAGATCCTGGAAACTATCGCCCCATAAGCCTGACTAGCTTGGTCTGCAAAGCTATGGAAAGGATCATCATGGACCTCATAAATAAAGATATTGGGGACCTACAGACACTGCATCCTACCCAGTTCGGCTTTGTTAAGGGCAGATCCTGCCTCTTAAACCTGGTTGATTTCTTTGAAACAGTCACCAAGGCCATTGACGAGGGGAAGGTGGTCCACACAGCCTACCTGGACCTTGCAAAAGCCTTCGATACAATACTCCACTTGGGCATTATAGATAAGCTCACCAGCTTAAATATAAAACCCTATGTTACTAGATGGGTTGCAAACTGGCTCAAGGACAGAAGCCACATGGTTAGAATTGCTGGAGCCATGTCAGACCCAAAACCAGTTACAAGTGGCACCCCCAGAAGGCTCAGTCCTGGGACCACTCTTGTTCGGTATATATTTCTCGGAGGTACAGGCTAACACGGAAGGACTGTGGCTGACCAAGTTCACAGATGACTGCAAACTGGGTGCCATAATCGACTCTCCAGCCGACACAAGCATCCTGCAAAAGGGCCTCATAGAAACAGACAACTGGTGCCAGAACCATGGCCTCAAGCTAAACACCAAAAAGTGTATAGTCATCCTCTTTGGCAAAAACAAAGTGCCCACAAATTACCACATAGGTAGTAATCCATTAAGTACGGAAGAAGTAATTAGGGACCTGGGGACCCAAGTTGGTAGCAGTCTCTCATTTGACAACCACGTGGCCAAAGTGGTTAGAAAAACATTTTATTTAGCCCACCTAATCATGAAGGGATTCACATCTAGATCAGGGGAGGTCATCGTGCCTCTTTACTCATCCCTCATCAGGCCCATAATTGAGTACAATGCCCCTTTTGGGATGTACCTTACCAGACACCTGCAGCAACTGGAAAGACCCCAAAAGTACCTCACCAAGAGGATCAAAGGGCTCAAATAGATGCCATATGCTGCCCGGTTAAAGAAACACCAGCTCTACTCAGTGGCATACCGCCTGCTCAGAGGTGGTCTGTGCCTGATGTATAAAGCCATCTCCAACCCGGAATTAATGGACATGCTGCACCTCAGAAAATCCAAATCCCATCGAGCTACGCGCTCGAGAGACTTGAACCTCAGCACTGAAATAAATAGGACATGCTGGAGGGACAGATTCATAACCCAGAGGCTCCCTTCACTCTGGAATAAAATCCCAGTCCAGGTTAGGCAGAGTCCCTCATTGACTCTCTTCAAGAGGAATCTTGATGAGTGGATGGGAGATAGTAGGTTTATGGCGTTTACCCCGGGTATCACTTCTGTGCCACTGTTAGACAGAGGCACAGTATACTAACCTCAAAAAAGGGCATAGCAAAATTCATTTAAAATGGGTGGCGAAAGCCAAACACACTCTGGCTAGGCTTATAAATGCCCTAGGACAGATAGCCTAGTATGAACCTATGAACCTATAAAACACCCCAACTGACCCAAGTAACTTTGTGAGAAATTAGGAACAAGAGACATTTTAACCTATCCAACTTTAACAATGACCTAAAAATGTGTAACTGGACCCCACCTAAAAACATAGACCTCGATGAAACAGTACTATACTTCAACACAACCTTCACAAATATACTTAACCATCATGCCCCACCCAGAACCATTAGAATTAAGACCAAACATGCCCCCTAGCTAACTCCAGACACTAAAACATTCCTCAAAAATAGAACCAAAGCCTGGACAAATTTTCGTAACAGCAAATCCCAAGTAGATAAACAAAAATACCTTGAACTAAGCAGCAAAGCCAAAACACTTATCAAAACAGACAAAATCTCCTACTACCAAAATATACAGAATAAACATAAAAACAACCCAAAAAACAGTTCTGGGCAGCAATCAACTCTGTATTACAACCAGGGAAAACATCCACCCCCATTCCAAAAACAGCAAATAACTATGACAATATCCCCACACAGTTCAACAAATTCTTTACAGAAACAATCCAAGCCCTTGCAAATAACCAACCTAGCTCCAACAACCCCACTTCAACAACAACCCCCTCTCCACCAGCAATATTGATCAATGACTTCAACTTTAGCTTCAACACAGTACCCACCAAGACCATACTAAAACTACTACTTAAACTCAAAACAACCACCCTAGCCGCTGATAAACTACCTACTGAAAACCTTCATCTAGCCACAGAAGCTATAGCCTACCCAGTCTCCATCCTAATAAATAGATCCATCTCCAAATGTAAGGTACCCCAGCTATGGAAAATATCCGATATAATTCCACTGCACAAAGGTGGTAGCTCTCTTGAGCTCAATAACTATCGCCCTATAGCAATACTACCCCCCTTATCAAAACTTCTTGAGAGAGTCGTACATATGCAACTGATGAAGTCCTCCTAGAAAATACACTACTATCCACACAGCAGCACAGCTTCAGACCCTTCCACAGCACCTCCACTGCACTTACCTCATTTACTAATACCATCAATAATCACAGATATAACGGACTGCTCATATCAGCTACATTCTTAGATTTATCCAAAGCTTTTGACATGGTCAACCATGCAATGTTCCTTCACTCACTATCCACCCTAAACCTTAGTAACTACTATTTCTTGGTTTAAGACCTATCTAGATGGCAGGCAGCAAGCTGTAATATGGCAAAACCAAATCTCTCCCTTATTGCCTTTCTTCCTAGGAGTTCCCCAAGGCTCCATCTTGGGTCCATTGCTCTTCACTCTATTTACAAATCAACTCCCAGCCAACATTCCTAAAGCCTCAGTAGTGCAATATGATGATGATACCGCCATAATATGCACTGCCAAGTCACTAGACATCCTCCTTTCCCAAACACAAGAATGCTTTTCCCTAGCCAAAACTTGGATCACCAATCAAAGCCTCATTCTTAACCCAGCTAAAACAAAACTACTCCTCTTTAGCTCCCACAGATCTATACTCCCCTCAGATAGCTTCATAATCTCCTCAAATAACAATACTACCATTACCCCTAGCAATCACATCAAACTGCTAGGCATGGAAATTGACAACCATCTTATATTTGACCTACACATTTCCCTAACCATAAAAAAGTACATAAAAACTTGGTACACTCTATTGAAATAAACAATTTCTCTCTAACCACTCCAAAATAACAATAGCCAGAACACACCTATTATCTACCTTGCTCTATGCCTCCCCTGTTCTTACTAATCTCCGCAAAACTGACCTAAACAAACTTGACAGCTGTTATAACAAGATAGCTAGATTTGCTAATGGTTCATCCTTTAGAACGCATTACTGTGAATGCCTCAAAACACTCAGTTGGTTAGAACTCTCTGTAATACTCCAATTCAATCAACTATCACTGGCTCACAAATTACTGCATCACTCAGACAACACTCCAGCTCTACAACAACTACTTCAACCCCTACACCACCACTAGAACCCTAAGATCTAGCACCAAATCCTCCTTATAATTACCAAATTTAACAACGAGGAAGGAAAATCCATCTACAGCCAATATATTTCTAAAATTTGGAACTCCCTTCCTGCCCATATAACAAGCAACAACTCCTCAACCCAATTCAAAAAACTACTTAAAACTCACTTCAGGAATAACAGACTATGCTCCTGTCTCACCCCTGGCTAGCTTAGCTGCAGACCTATCATGTACACAACGCAAGTAGTAATGCTTTATATCCAGACTGCTGCACAACTTGTACTTCCAGCCTCCCTAGTGAGGAATGAAATGTATCTCATAAATATTGTCTATTGTACTGTCTTCCATTTTGCTCTACTATGTCTCATTATAATTACCATATGATTGTCTTATGCTAACATTTGTGTAACCTGACTATTACTAGCATTTAATTTACTGACTGTATTATCTGTTAACTATAAAATTGTATCTCTTGGAGCTTTTTTCCCAGGGCCTCAGCTGAAAATGGAATAATATCCAGTCGGACTTTCCTGGTTAACAAATGTAAACTAAAGAAATAAATCAATAAAAATTAGTTTAGAAGAAAATATAAGGAAAGGACAGATGAGGGAGTAAAATCTGGTGCAAGGGGCTTCCCCCTGGCATTTGTCTTTTAGTTCACCATATTACAAAGCTTTTTTAAACACTTTTATTGATGAGTTTCTTTCATGCATAGCTCTCATCTGTCCATATTTTCCCAGAATGTCTAGATATTGCCTCATATTTTTGGTCTATTCCTCATAAAACTTGTGGTTCTCTGGCAAATTAGTGAGGATTGAATTCACTTAATAATGACAGGCATATGCATACATGGATGTGAAAGAGATCTAAGACAAGTACCTGACAATGCAGATACAGAAATGATTGTTAAACTGTGATAGACTAGTATTTAAATATTGGGATGGCATCTGTAATATCGATTTGGCAACAAGCAATACACAAAGTGTGATAAGAAAGTTGAGCTATTCAATATAATCAAAACATTAGTCTGCATGACAGAGAGAGTTAAAAGAAACCCCAGTGAACTCAGAGAAACTTCCAGGCAAACTAAGAAAATATTAACTCAAAAATAAAGAATTTTAAATGTTTTCAAGTACAGTTCACTTTATTTTTGGTATATTATTGACAATAATATATTGTGCAAGTCACAAGACAGTGTAAAGGTACTACCACAATCACTCAGGTCTTGGAAGGAGATGCAAAATGATTGTTTAGCAAGAACTGGTTAAACGAACATTGGAAGTTTCCATGAAACATCTGAAAAGTATTGTATCCACATAAATATTACTTTAGGACAGTTGTACAGGAAATATATGCCTTAAAACATTGATTAATTACATCAGACAAGGTGCTTATATTTACTTTGATGCATCACTCTCTGTTGGGCTGGCCTGTTAATGTTTTTCTGATGGAACCAAGATTGTTCTGTCACACAAACTCCAGCAGAATAGGAAAAGGTCCACATCATTTGTTTCAAATCTATGGACTAAAGCTGGTTGTGATTATACATAAACAGAAAAATCCCTTAGGAATGGTTGCACGCTTATTGTGTGTGATTTTTATTATTCTGTATACACAATTCTAAATTCTACATTTTTGTATGGGTATATTCACTCTACAGGGGAAATGAAACACAAAATAATCAGATTTATTTGTAAGTGCTCTGCAGTTGTTTACATCTCTTAGAACAGAATGTTGATCTTAAGTACATCATAGTGTAATTCCATATACCCTCATCCAAAAGCTATTAATGACTGAAACATTCATACCAACTCTTCTTAAAAATCAATGAAGTGTAGAAATCTATTCCTGAATAAAGTTCAAACTAACAACTTTTGAAACTCTGATGACAAAAACTCTCTGGGAATTTGCTGTAAGGGGGTTTTGACCTAGTCACGCTATCTTGATTGACAGAAAGACGTTATGTATAGATAGATAAATGCTTTCTACATCATTGTAAATAATTTAATAATTTGAAGCTAAAACATGTGTTATTATAGTTACATTTGGCTATTCAAAAACGTGACAGCTGTAAAATGGTGAAGATACTTATTCAGCAGCAACACAATGAGAATAATAAGTATGCAAATAGTGTGGCATTGTGGGGGTTCTGCCTCTGCCCCCTCAGTGTGATGGTTGTTCCACCATACTCACATTACTAGATATACTAATACATGAGACATGCTGTGTCACAGTTGGAATACTCAGTTTTGCTGAAAATTAAAATGTTTTCCCTGTCTCAGAGGCAATGTGACTTCATAATTAGTATCCCCACACAGATATAACCAATTGTGTAACTTACGTTTACATGTTTTTGCACTGTTTGTGCAGCTTAACACTTTTACTTTTGCTCTGAAAATCAGATCTGAGCTCACAGTAACTGCACAAGTCATATGTTATGATCAGCGAGATTCTGCTCCTAGACTGGTCTGGGAAGTACTGATGTTTAATCAGTACATAAACAAAAGGAGATTTGCACTAATTAGAGACCAAATGTCACTAATAACATCATTTGCAAAGTTTTCCTGTAGCTAGCCTACTTGAATAATTTGTATAACTGTATAAGTTTGTCGAATACGTTAGCATTTCCATCCAGTTTGTCAAGCCAGCCATACCAGAGTTATTAATATGCAGTATTCAGTCATTATTTTAAAATTCCTTTTGTAAAACAGAAAATGTTGATTTATTATACCTACCCTTCAGAACAGACAGTCTAATTTCAGTTTACATTCTCCACATCTGCATACTATATTTGCTGTTTATTTTGTCTTTAAGGGGATGGCAGCCCCTTAATCTCCCTATCCATTAGTTGTAAAGAAAAGGAGTGTTAAGGGGTGCCACTCTCCCCTTGTAGAGCTAATGGAAAATGTAGTTTGTCATAACTCACTGGGGCTTTGTGTCCTAGTCATTGTAAAAGTCATGCAACTGGGATCATTACTGAAATGATGGCACAAACTATGACTCATTCTGCTTGAGTTGATAATTGCTCAAGGGGATGTAAAAGATCCCACTGCACTTATTGGAAAGAGTAGGGCAAGTTCCCTGATGTTCTTGCCAAATTTCCTCTAGTAGGATAAATGCCACCTTGGATCTTTCCTGGAAAGAAGTTACTAGCCTAGTGGAACAACCCAGTCAACAAAGGAAAGATAGATAGATAGATAGATAGATAGATAGATAGATAGATAGATAGATAGATAGATAGATAGATAGATAGATAGATAGATAGATGGAAAAAAGACCAAAAAAAGAAGACTAGATATCAAGCATCACTTTTCTCCTTTTATGTATGCTAACACCAAGATCACCATATCTCAGAGAAAAGAGAATATTCTAAAAATGGCAATGTCAGACATAATATATGTAAGCCCAGACTTAACACTACTTGGCCATTCATTGATAACAGTACAAGATAACTGATATAACAAATCGTATTCTCAAAATATTTTTTTGGGGGGAGGGTGCTCGGTACTGCAAACTAGTTCCATGTTCTTGTATTAGTAAATGGGGTTAAATGCAAACAAGTTACAACAGCGGTCCCTATTCCTATGGGACACCTACATGAACCTGAATACAAGGAAGCAAGACAGCATGGTAATGGTGGAGCAGTGTCATGACTCGTAATGGTAGGGAAGTGTCACGACACTTAATGGTAGGGAAGTGTTACAACTCGCAATGGCAGGGAAGTGTCACAACTCATAACAGTAGGGAAGTGTTGTAAATGTTAATGCTGGGGGAGTGGCATGACTCGTAATGGCAGGGAAGTGTTGTAACTGGTAATGGTAGGGGTCTGTCATAAATTGTAATGATAGGTAAGTGTTGTAACTGGCAATGCTAGGGGGCTGTCATAAATCATAATGGCAGGGAAGTGTTATAATTGGTAATGCCACATAATGCACACACTCAGGTCCCTCAACAACAGGTACAAATATGACTTCATCATTGCACATGTGGGTGTGAATGACCTGAGCTGTACCTCCCTGGACTACATGAAAAGAGACATGGAGGAGCTCTTGGATTATGTAGCCCAGACGGGTATGACCCTAGCCCTGTCAGCATCCTACCATCACTGAGAATGATACCACAGTACAAGCAGAAAATGATCGATTTCAAGAACTGGCTAAGTTTCTGGTGTCATTCTAAGGGGATCCAGTATCTGTCTACCTGGAATGACATGACTGACAGACCTCAATGCTTTGCCAGAGATGGCCTGCATCTGTCACCCCTGGGCTCCTGGATACTGGCCAAGGCTCTTGCCACCCCTATAGTGCCTTTTTTTAGGTGGTGTTCCAAAGACCAAATTACCACCATAACAGCTACAAACAAATGCAATCTGAGGGTCATGCTGCTCAATGCTAGAAGTCTAAATCTCAAAATGTACTTGCTCGAAGCACTCCTTGAAATGGAGAACATCAATATTTGTGCTGTAACAGAGACGTAGTTCAAAGCAGCAGAAAGCACCTCTGCACTACCAGGCTAGAACTCATTCCACACCTTTTGGCCCCAGAACTTTGACCAAAGCTCCAAAGGTGGTGGTGTTTCCATATTCATAAAGGATGCACACATTTCCAGACTGGTAGCCCAATATAACACATCAGAGATACTTCAGGTGCAGCTAACTTTGGGTAAGACAGTGATTCAGGTTGTAGACTGCAATAGGTCCCCAACCATGTCCCAAGACTCACACTCCACAGTCCTAAGCACTTGGAGAATATTAGGGTCCAACCTAACACTCTCATTCTGGGTGACTTCAACTACCCCTCTATTAACTGGGAAAACTACTCATGTACTAATACACTTGCCCAACATTTCCTGGAATTCATTAATTCCAATGACCTGGACCAGCTCATTCTTAACCCCACTAGAGGTAGGAACATCCTTGACCTGATCATTACTAACATGGGTGATCGTTGCTCTACACCAATAGTCAACTCCTCCCTGGTTAGATCCGACCACAAAGTAATCACCTTGGAAATCCACATCCTTCCCACCCACCACCCCCCCCACCCCTCGCAAAGGTAACCACCATAAAAAAACTTCTCCAAAGCTAACTTTGGGCTCCTAAAAACAGAGATGGCTAACTTCATGGCACTCATGCAAATGGAGAATAGTTGCATGACCGCCGAATCATACGTACACAAATGCATGGCTCTCGCCATACCCACTGTAATCAAGACGCTTTCCTCCAGAAAAAGAAAGCCAATCTGATGGCCCACTTCCATAAACAAACTCTACAACAGAAGGAGGAAACTGATGTGGAATAAGGTGAAGTCCCAAGACTGGAAAAACTCCCTTATCAGCCACAACAAAAAGTTGAGATCCCTCATCACATCCTCTAATGCTAGCTATGAAAACAGAATTGGAGAAGATAGTAAAGACAACCACAAGGCCTTCTATAGTTATGTAAAGGATCTCCATGGCAATACCCAGATTTGCTCTGAGCTACTACACAATGGTAACTCCTATACCGAGCCTACAGATATTGTCAGTATACTGGCCGACAGATTCAGTGCCAACTTTACCCCTCTCCCCCCCAAAGGACCAATCACAATACCAGTAGATTGCCAGGAACCCAGTATTACTGCTGCACAGGTTAAAACAGCACTGTCTAAGGCCAAGAATACAGCTTCTATGGGACCTGACAATATCCCTGGGTGGGTTCTACAGGAGCTACAAAATGAACTGGCACCATATCTGTGTGCCCTGTTCAGTCACAGCCTTACCTCAGGATGTGCCTCTAATGAATGGTGTACTGCTACAGTCATCCTACTCCATAAAGGGGGAGCAACTACAGAACTATTGCCCCATTAGCCTGATGAGTCTAGTATGCAAAGCTATGGAGCGCATCATCATGGACATGCTTAACAAAGATATACGCAATCTCCAAACTCTTGACCCCACACAGTTTGGCTTTGTCAAGGGAAGATCCTGACTGCTGAACCTGTTTGACTTCTTCGAGGCAGTCACCAAGGCTGTGGATGCAAATAGCCTACCTCAACCTGGCCAAGGCCTTTGATACCATTCCCCACTCAGGTATCATTGATAAACTCACCAAACTAGTCATCAATCCTTACATCACTAGATGAGTTGCAAATTGGCCCACAGACAGGACCCACAGAGTGAAAGTTGTGGATTCCAAGTCAGACTGTTGACCAGTGTGGAGTCCAACAGAACTTGGTCCTGGGCCCTCTCCTGTTTGGCATCTACTTCTCAGAAGTCCAGGCCAACACAGAAGGACTCTGGCTGACCAGGTTCACTGATGACTGCAAACTAGGAGTCATTATCAACTCCCCAAGTGATGAAGACATCCTACAAAAGGGCCTCTCTGAGACCAATGACTGGTGTTGGAACTATGGCCTGAAGCTTAACACCAAAAAATGCGTTATCATCCCCTTTGTAAAAAGCTCAGTTCGCACAAATTACCACATTGATGGGAGCCCACTGAACACTGAAGAGATCTGGGCACCCAGGTCGACAGCCACCTCACCTTCGACCACCACATTGCCACTGTGGTCAGAAAGTCCTTCTGCGTGGCACATCTTATAACCAAAGGTTTCAGATCCAGGAAGAAAATGGTCATCATCTGTCTCTACTCATTCCTCATTAGATCAATCATCAAATATAATGCCCCATTTGGCATATACCTGACCAGACATCTACAACAGCTGGAGAAGCCACAAAAGTACCTCACAAAAAGGATCCTAGGCCTTAAACACATGTCCTACATAGACAGACTCAAGAAACTTCAGCTGTTCTCAGTCTCTTATCGTCTACTTAGAGATGATCTCTGCTTGACTTACAAAGCCATGTCTGACCCAGCCCTACTTGAAATGCTACATCTAAAGAAATCCCAATTGCCCCATGCCACACACTTCAGAGATCACAACCTCATTACCACAATTAACAGAACATGCTGGAGGGACAGATTCATCTCCCAAAGACTGCCCATACTCTGGAATAAACTTCCAATTCATGTCAAGAAGAGCACCTTGCTGGCCCTCTTCAAGAGAAATCTTTACAATTGGATGGGTAACAGAAAGTTCACCCCAGGGATCACTTCAGTTGTCTACTGGATAGGGCACTGGGAAGTAACATCAGGGGGCACGGTGCCTGGGCAATTTATCTGAGCTAGGCTTGTAAAGGCTCCAGGGCCATTAGCCTAGTACACACCTATGAACCTATGAACATAAAAGCTCATCATTCCCCAGATATGAATGCTGTTCACTAAATGCTTCATCATGCCTTCCAGCTGTCCCTACTAGTACCCTGGGCAGGTTCATGAACCTTTGACACCACTGGTGCAAACAAATATCTTATCTCTGTGGCAGTGGGCTGGCAAACTTTATTTATGCACATGCATGTTTCACAAAGATGATGTAGACTTTTGCAGTGCTGCAAAGGCTTCCAATGAAGAACTTAAATAAAACAGTAGAATTAAAAATCACAAAATCTGTTTAGATGTGTTTGCTGACCCACCCATCTGAACAAACAGCTTGGATTTGATGATGAAATCAGATCATTAAGAACTTCAGAAATCATCTGGCAACAAATTCTTGACTAATTAAGAGGCTGTTTTTTTTCTTTTCTATAGGGGAAAGAAGTGGTATGATCATTGTTTAGGAATACGTGGCATTTATTTCATCTGAAGTCTAAGCATGTGTGGCATCAGGGATGTGTGTCAGTGTGGATAAGTACCATGATGCCATTGCATTTGTTTAAGAATACGTGGCATTTATTTCATCTGAAGTCTGAGCATGTGTGGCATCAGGGATGTGTGTCAGAGTGTGGATAAGTACCATGATGCCATTGCATTTGTTTAAGAATACGTGGCATTTATTTCATCTGAAGTCTGAGCATGAGTGGCATCAGGGATGTGTGTCAGAGTGTGGATAAGTACCATGATGCCATTGCATTGTTGCTATGTTACAAGAAGATCTCAACCAGGATCTAAGCAAAGGTTTCCTCATTGCAAGTGGACCACCACACTGAAGCTGCAAGCAGCCCAGTAAAGGACATGGATTACATCTGTGTATGGGGGCAGCAAGAGGCACCCACCAGTTCCCCACTTCTTCCAATAACTATCTTACAAAACATGACCTATTCTCCTGTAACTTTGAGATAAATGTCTGGAATCCATGGATGACTTTGTTACTCCTTAACAGACTGGAGAGGGCAGACCTGGAAATTCAGAAAACAGAGCAGAATAACTGCAGCAATCCTTCCCCCACATGACAAAAAATGTTATATTTATATATATAAACCTTTAAAAAGAGTTTGTATGCTGGATTTAATGCTGATTTTGTTTCTTTTTCCTTTGCAGATCAAGCGTGTGTCCATAGGTTCTGCTTACTAGGCCATTGATATGTGAGGATCTTACGATGCCTTACATTCCCATGAGCGCATTTTTGCCCTTGTCTTTTGTGTTTGTGTAATCCAGAGGAGAGCAGAAAAAGGGATATGTTGGGACATTTACTTGTTTCCCCTATCCATGTGGGACATGGGTGCTAAACCGGTGACATAGATAACATCTGTGAATGGGGTAACTAGGGACATATGATGCATGATCCGCATATGATGTAATGTTTCTGGGTCTCCTTTGAAGGGAAGAAAAATATTCCCAGGAAAAAAAATTATTAACAAAACATAAACTAATAGGTAGACAGGCCATCAGATAGAGAGTTTGGCATGCATTCACAGTGCAAGTTGCCTGCTTTGAGTTAGAAATTGTTAATACCCGAAAAGCCTGCCATAGTGTGACATAAATGGAAAATCAAAGATACGTAAAGAATAATTTAATTTTGGATGTTGGAAGTTGCTTAAATAAGTAATTATGTTTTATGCTACCTGCTACTTGCAATCTTTTTACTAGCAAGGGCTTATTTCACCATTTATTAAAATGCTAAAACTGGTCAGTCATTATCATTCTGCTCAGCATATAAAGCATGGGTGGTCTTCCACTGAAGCCATTATGGCTCA
Source organism: Protopterus annectens (assembly GCF_019279795.1). Lineage (NCBI taxonomy): Eukaryota > Metazoa > Chordata > Ceratodontiformes > Protopteridae > Protopterus > Protopterus annectens. Next base: position 85,347,902 of record NC_056735.1, read on the forward strand.
GATACCATGGGTTGTACAGAGTATGGTGGACAGCATTCCAAAGTGAGGTCCATAGATCCAGAAAGTTCTGATCACATTTATGTAAAGTTTAACATCTCAAATATAAGAGCAACTTATCTGGCCAGTTAACTGTACATCTCCACACCACTGCAGAAGTGAAATAATAATATTAGCATAACTAAAATACATGCCAGATAATGTAGTTCTCATCCGTGAGTGATGCATTTACCCCCGCAGATCACAGACCTTTGATGCAGATATGACAGACATTTTATTCTACGTTTACTACATTCCATTCGTGAGACAGATAGATATTTGCAAGCTGCTGACCTGGGAATTACAGATTTCGTATGTTTGCTGTACCTCTCATATAGTAATTATGGTAACTGCCGTCTTTAAACTTTGGCTGAAGCAGCATGACTCCAGTGGGAATCAAGCACCATCTAAGCCAGTTTGAATTCTGTCCAAAATATTAATCTCATACAAAGATGCACTTACAGTGTAACAATTTTAGGGACTGTACAGTTTTCTTAATTCAAGGCTACTGATTTATGACAATATGCAAACAACAAATTCAATACTAAATTTCATTAAAATAAAGCAATGCACTTGTGGATGTAAAAGATAGCTTAGGCTCATTGTCAAGAATTGGAGTGATTTATTGTGGCCATGTTTGTAAAACTGCAGTTTGTTGCAAGTGTTATATTTAGAGAATGGTACTACATCTTTCAGTATTTAACAATTATCCCATAACAGAGTCAATGTAGCTGTCCATTGCAGTTATATGTCTCTCCCATCCCTACACTTGCTTCCCTTGCTAATAAACTGCCCAGGAATCTATCGCCTTCCCTCTTGTCTCCCAGCATGCCCAGTGATTACTGCCTCTGATCTGCACTGTACAAAATGTACAGCCTGTCAGGCTGTTCTGTTCTGGCACTCACCTTGACATCATGTGATCTGTATTATTTACTCATTTGTGACCCTACTGCACTCACCTTGACATCATGTGATCTGTATTATTTACTCATTTGTGACCCTACTGCACTCACCTTGACATCATGTGATCTGTATTATTTACTCATTTGTGACCCTACTGCACTCACCTTGACATCATGTGATCTGTATTATTTACTCATTTGTGACCCTACTGCACTCACCTTGACATCATGTGATCTGTATTATTTACTCATTTGTGACCCTACTGCACTCACCTTGACATCATGTGATCTGTATTATTTACTCATTTGTGACCCTACTGCACTCACCTTGACATCATGTGATCTGTATTATTTACTCATTTGTGACCCTACTGCACTCACCTTGACATCATGTGATCTGTATTATTTACTCATTTGTGACCCTACTGCACTCACCTTGACATCATGTGATCTGTATTATTTACTCATTTGTGACCCTACTGCACTCACCTTGACATCATGTGATCTGTATTATTTACTCATTTGTGACCCTACTGCACTCACCTTGACATCATGTGATCTGTATTATTTACTCATTTGTGACCCTACTGCACTCACCTTGACATCATGTGATCTGTATTATTTACTCATTTGTGACCCTACTGCACTCACCTTGACATCATGTGATCTGTATTATTTACTCATTTGTGACCCTACTGCACTCACCTTGACATCATGTGATCTGTATTATTTACTCATTTGTGACCCTACTGCACTCACCTTGACATCATGTGATCTGTATTATTTACTCATTTGTGACCCTACTGCACTCACCTTGACATCATGTGATCTGTATTATTTACTCATTTGTGACCCTACTGCACTCACCTTGACATCATGTGATCTGTATTATTTGCACATTTGTGACCCTACTGCACTCACCTTGACATCATGTGATCTGTATTATTTACTCATTTGTGACCCTACTGCACTCACCTTGACATCATGTGATCTGTATTATTTACTCATTTGTGACCCTACTGCACTCACCTTGACATCATGTGATCTGTATTATTTACTCATTTGTGACCCTACTGCACTCACCTTGACATCATGTGATCTGTATTATTTACTCATTTGTGACCCTACTGCACTCACCTTGACATCATGTGATCTGTATTATTTACTCATTTGTGACCCTACTGCACTCACCTTGACATCATGTGATCTGTATTATTTACTCATTTGTGACCCTACTGCACTCACCTTGACATCATGTGATCTGTATTATTTACTCATTTGTGACCCTACTGCACTCACCTTGACATCATGTGATCTGTATTATTTGCACATTTGTGACCCTACTGCACTCACCTTGACATCATGTGATCTGTATTATTTGCACATTTGTGACCCTACTGCACTCACCTTGACATCATGTGATCTGTATTATTTGCACATTTGTGACCCTACTGCACTCACCTTGACATCATGTGATCTGTATTATTTGCACATTTGTGACCCTACTGCACTCACCATGACATCATGTGATCTGTATTATTTACTCTTTTGTGACCCTACTGCACTCACCTTGACATCATGTGATCTGTATTATTTGCACATTTGTGACCCTACTGCACTCACCTTGACATCATGTGATCTGTATTATTTGCACATTTGTGACCCTACTGCAGATCTATTTTATCATGAAGGTCAGAATCCAGAAGGTCAGACACTATTAGACATTACATCACTATTTAGACGCTGCCTTCATTGTGTTTTTGTTCAGTTTGTTACACTGTTTTAACTCTTCCCTTTGGTCAGTTCTAAGAAGTGGACAAAATGTATTTATTTATTTATTTGACATTCGTTGACCAGGATAGTACAACTGGGCCTTTTCCGTTTTCAGCGGAGGCCCTGGGAGAAAAACTCCAAAGTACAAGAATCAAGAAGAATATATGAAAAAGTAAAGTACAATACAATAAATAAGCAAATTTCCATTACAGTGTAAGAGAAAAAACAGCAAAGGAGGCATTTATATAATCCAGTAAGTAAAGTAACAGGAAATAACAAAAAAACTGGGAAAACACATTTGAATTCTGTTAGTGGAGAGCAGTACAATTCCAAGCAGTTTGTTTATCAAATCTACAGGAGGTGAAGATATTTAATAAAGAAGCAATATTGGAAAAATAGGATGCAGGTAGCAGGTTACCAGGACTAAGAAGTGAAGGAGCATGGAGAGTACTAAGTGACTGTCTTGTCACAAACGAGGGTTAATTTTGACAAGATAATTATTGGAAAGAGAGGACTAGGAAGGAAAGGCGGGATTGGAGAACGTTATGGAGGAGAAAGGAATAGGTTCAAGTGGGATGATTACAGTCACAAGTCCAGATGCTGTTTAGGTCATTCCTGAGCGTTTTCTTGAATTTGTGGATATGGGTGATATTTCTGTTATCCATGGATGATTCCAAACCAGACAAAATTTTGTGAGGCATGTGTAATGATGTATAGGGGTCAGAGAGGGGAGCCCTACACCTGATCCTGTGAATAGTTCTATGTAGCAAACAGAAGATTGTACCATCCAGCGCTATCAGCCAGGTATAGAACCTGGTTGAAGCAAAATCTGTGCTAGAAAAGAGATGTTATCTTCAAATTGTATCAGTTCTAGTAAATGCATATATAGTTGTGGGAAATATGTGTAACACTCAGGTATGTCATTGGCACAAAACTAAACAAAACTAATTAGTACCCTCATTTACCTGTGCTCTTTTCCCCTCAATAATCTAATTAATATAGACATTATGCATAATAATGAGTTACTACATTTACAGTTTGTGGAGAGACAATTGTCACTCTCAAACAGCAAGGAGTCGTGGCAGTGGGGCATTAAATAACAGAAGAGAAGGATATGGGGGTGGGGGCAGTGAGATATTGTGACGTGGAGGCATTGGAGACATGGGGTGAAATGAAAGGAAAATGCTAAAACTCATGGTGTGTACAGAAAGTGATTAGAGAAATGTTATATGGGAGTAATGAATGAACCATTACAGAAATGTTAATTGGGAGTAATGAATGAACGATTAAAGAAATGTTAATACAAAAATCCAAATGCAGGGCTGCTTTCCGTCGAGGCAGGAAACTCACGCTGTATCAATACATAAACTCAAACCAAGCATCAGTGCGCGGCTCCAATGACAATAAAACGAAAGTGAAAATCCAAGGAATCAAAATTCACTGCTTAATTTGATCCGATTCTAACATCTGCCCAGACATCTCTCCGTGATAGTCAAGATTTCTCAGTTTTCTCAGTTGCGGTCACAACATAAAATGCCTGAAGTAAAATAATAACTCCTCTCAAACTGGTGATGCTTGGTTTGAGATTAAAGAAATGTTGTTAAATGGGAGTAACGAATGAATGATTGCAGAAATGTTGTTAAATGGGAATAATGAATAAGCAATTTTAGAAATGTTGTTTAATGGCAGTAATAAATGAACGATTACAGAAATGTTGTTAAATGGGAGTAATGAATGAACCATTACAGAAATGTTAAATGGGAGTAATAAATGAATGATTACAGGAATGTTAAATGGGAGTAACAAATGAACGATTACAGAAATGTTGTTAAATGGGAGTAACAAATGAACAATTAAAGAAATGGGAGTAATGAATGAACGATTACAGAAATGCTGTTAAATGGGAGTAATGAATGAACCATTACAGAAATGTTAAATGGGAGTAATAAATGAATGATTACAGAAATGTTAAATGGGAGTAATGAATGAACGATTACAGAAATGCTGTTAACTCATTCCCTCCAGTAGAGCTCTTTTGAGTGTGTACCTTTAACTCCTAGTGGGCGTGGCTTCAGCATTTAAAAATTGAAGTTATCACCTTACATTTTTAACAAATACCCATTGACAGAGGTCATATATCAATACAATTGTGTTTGCCATCCTGTATGCTTTAAGATAAAATTTTCCGATACATTGTGTGTAACACGGTTTTGGAATTATTAATGGAAATATGAACAGGCAATATTCGACGCCTAGAGGAGCAGTAGGATGTAACTGCAGAAACGCCTGGAGATGTCACTCGGCTGTAATGAGTTGGGAGTAATGAATGAACGATTACAGAAATGCTGTTAAATGGGGGTAACAAATGAACGATTACAGAAATGTTAAATGGGAGTAACAAATGAACACTGTGATGGTGAGAACCTGGAGAATCCTGATGAACTAGGACCATGAGAAGTAGACAGCCATGTCGAATGTGGGAGACGGAGCATTAACAAAAGTAGCATGAACCAGCAGCTGAGAAAGCATATAGAGGCTGTGATAAGTAGGAGTTGAAAGTGAGCACAGGGATGGTGTGAATATGCAGACAGCACACAAATTATAACTAGGAGCAGATAGCAAGCATAGACATGATGTGAACACAAGTGAGGACAGGGGTTTTATGAACCTGGAGGAGGCTACAAGCACATGGATCGAGTGAACCAGAACAGGAAGTCATTGAAGACATAGTATGAACTAGGATAAGGCAATTCAGAAATGGTATAAATATTTAGCATAGAGAGAACACAGATTAACCTGAGAGGGAGATATCAAAGAATGTGTTGCTTAACAGCAGACATGAACATGCCATGTAAGAGCAGATAGAACATAGACAATGTGTTTAATGGAAGTAGCCAGTACGGCATCCCTATATATTAAGCCAAATACCATTGTTCTGGGAGATTTCAACTATCTCACCATCAACTGGGAGACTTATATGTCCTCAAACACGTATGGCCAGAGATTTATGAGCTTCATAAATACAAACTCCCTTGACTAGTTAGTCCATATCCCAACCAGATAAGATAAAATCTTGGACTTGATTCTTAGCAATATGGGACAACTCTCCTCCATGGCTACTGCAACCTCCCTCCTGGTCAAATCATAGCACAAGCCAGTCACATTCACCTTTAAGACTGAAGCCAGAATAATCCTCCAATATACCTTACTATTCAGAGACTATGTGACTGCTAATCTACTAAAACTGAGTGATGACCTAACAACATTGAAAAAATGTTCACCTTGACAATCCTATTGCTTATGTGGAATCCTTTTACTGCCAAGTCATGTGCACATGTAAATAATTGCATAGATTCATCTGTCCACCTCAGGAATAAATGCAATATCAAATTAAAAAAAAATCAACCCCTATGGTAGAACATTAAAATAATCAGGTTCTGTAACAAAAGAAAAAAAAAAAAACTTATAGCTCACAAAAATAAATCTAACTCTCAAGAAGCCAAAAATGTTCTTGATAAACTTAAGTAGACTAAAAAACTTCTCCAAGGCCAATTACAACCTCTTACGTGATGGCATAAATGGTTTCACAGCCCCTCCCCCCATTGATGAAACAGACACCTATGCTGGGTTATACACTAATGCTTTATACAAGCATCTGTACAATTGTATTGACTCTGCCACGCCTGATAGAAACAAAGCAAGATCTTCAAGGAAAAACAAATCTGCCTGGTGGACAACTGCCATTAACAGGCTATAAAAGAGGAGAATGAAATTGCTGTCTAAAAGTAAGAAGGAACGGTCTCAAAACTGGAAATACTCCCTCCTCAACTTAAACAAGCAAATAAGACTCCTAGTGAAGTCCTCCAAAGCTAACTATGAATCCAAATTTGCTTCCCTGATTAAGGATAACCACAAGGCATTCTTTAGTTACATCTGTAACCTCAAAGGTAAGGCCCAGATTTGCACTGAGCTCATAGTTAATGGTACTGCATATATAGAACCCATGTATATAGCGAACCTGCTGGCTGACAGGTTCAGTGAGAACTTCACTCCCCTGTCCCCACCACATATACCCCAAATCATCCCTAACACCTGTCCCCCACCTAGTATCACTGAGCAGCAGGCCTTAAATGCCCTCTTCAAGGCCAAAAACACAGCCTCTATGGGACCAGACAACCTCCTGGGCTGTGTTCTACGTGGGTTAAAACAGGAAATATCATCACCATTGGGCATGCTTTTCAATCACAGCCTAAGCACTGGCTTCGTCTCAGCAGAATGGAAAACAGCTACCATCATCCCTTTGCACAAAGGGGGTACATCAATGGACCCTGGGAACTATAGACCCATTAGCTTGACCAACCTTATCTGCAAGGCCATGGAATAAATTATCATGAACCTTATTAACAAAGCTGTAGGAAATCTCCAAATGCTCAACCCCACCCAGTTTGGCTTTGTCAAAGGGAAATCATGCCTGTTAAACATGGTGGACTTCTTCGAGACAGTCACCAAAGCCCTACATGATGGCAAATTTGTTCATATGGCCTACCTAGACTTAGCCAAGGCCTTTGACACAATTTCCCACTCAGGCCTCATTGATAAACTCACTCAGCTGGGTATCAACCCATATATTGTCAGGTGGGTTGCAAACTGACTCACTGATAGAACTCATATGGTCAAAATAGGGGACTCTACCTCCTCCAGTAGACCTGTAACCAGTGGTGTTCCACAAGGATCAGTTCTGGGACCCCTACTGTTCGGAATCTACTTCTCCAAAGTACAAGCTAAAGCTAAAGGACCGTGGCTGACAGAGCTTGCTGATGATTGCAAACCGGAAGTGATCATTGAAACCCCTAACAACGTCAACATCCTGCAAGAAGGTCTTACACAGACTAATGACTGATGCCAAAGTCATGTTCTTAAGCTTAATGCAAAAAATGCATTATCAACCCCTTTGGCAAGGGTGATGTTCCTGCAAACTGCCACATCAATAGCAATACCCTAAGCACACAGTCAGTGGTGAGAGATCTGGACACACAGGTTGACAGCAACCTTAACTTCAATTACCATGTCTCCACACTGGTAAGAAGGGCATTTTTTATTGCTCATCTGATAAGTAAGGGCATTACCTCCAGAAAAAATGAGGTTATAACCCCCCTGTACTCTTCCTTCATAGGTTCATAGGTTCATAGGTAGGTAATAGTCAATTGGCCCTAGGGCCTATATAAGCCTAGCCAAAAAGGTACCCTTGCTTTTGCCACCCAAGAAAATTATTTTCCTGCGCCCCTGTCGAGCAGAGCCACAGGAGTGATCCTGGGGTGAATTTCCTATCTCCCATCCAATCATCAAGATTTTTCTGGAAGAGTGCTAATGAGGAGCTTTGTTTGATATAGATAGGTAGTTTGTTCCACAGTATGGGAAGTCTCTGGGACAGGAATCTATACCATCAGCATGTTTGGTTTATTGTTGTGACAAGGTTTAGGTCCCTAGAGCATGTAGCTCAGAGGGATTGGGATTTCTTTAAGTGGAGCATGTCCAGCAGCTCTGGGTTTGACATAGCTTTGTATGTTAGTCAGAGATCGCCTCTGAGTAGGCGATATGCGACAGAGTAAAGCTGGAGTTTTTTGAGACAGTCTGTGTAGAGCATCTGTTTGAGGCGTGTAATCCTCTTTGTGAGGTATTTCTGTGGCCTTTCCAGTTGTTGTAGATGTCTTGTGAGGTACATACCAAAAGGGGTGCTGTATTCTATAATGGGTCTAATGAGTGACGAGTAGAGGGGAACAATGACCTCTATTTTACTGGATGAGAAACCTTTTGTGATGAGGTGTGCCACGTAGAAGGATTTCCTGACTGCTGTGGAGATGTGATTATCAAAGGAGAGACTACTGTCAACCTGTGTCCCAAGGTCTCTTATCACACTTTCGGTGATAAGTATTCTACTGCCTATGTGGTAGCTCATGGGTACAGAGTTTTTACCAAGGGATGACAATGCACTTTTTGGCATTGAGCTTGAGGCCATGGCTTTGACATCAGGCATCTGTCTCAGTGAGGCCCTTTTGTAGGATGTCCACATTGTTAGGAGTTTCGATTATGGCTCCTAGTTTGCATTCATCTGTGAACTTCATTAGCCAAAGACCTTCTGTGTTAGCCTGTACTTCAGAGAAGTAGATACCAAACAGGAGAGGACCCAGGACTGAACCATGTGGTACTCCACTTGTCACTGATCTGAAGTCAGATTTGGAGTCTGCTACTTTCACAGTGTGGGTTCTGTCAGTGAGCCAGTTGGCAACCCATCTTGTGACATAGGTATTTATACCTAGTTTAGTGAGTTTATCTATAATTCCAGAGTGGGGGATGGTGTCAAAAGCCTTGGCGAGATCTAGATAGGCTGTGTGAACCACCTTACCCTCATCTACAGCTTTGGTGACCGCTTCAAAGAAGTCTATCAGGATTAGGAAACGTGATCTGCCTTTTACAAACCTGAACTGGGTGGGGTCCAGAGTTTGGAGATTACCAATGTCTTTGTTTGTAAGTTCCATGATGATAGCCTTGCAGACCAGACTCGTCAGGCTAATGGGGTGGTGGTTCCTGGGGTCCATGGTGGCTCTCCCTTTGTGGAGTGGGATGACCATCGCTGTGCGCCATTCAGTGGGGACAAAGCCTGAGGTAAGGCTATGATTGAACATGGTACTTAGGTGGGGTGCCAGTTATTTCTGTAGTTCATGAAGAACGCAGCCTGGGATGTTGTCAGGTCCCATGGATGCTGTGTTCTTGGCTTTGGAGAGTATGGTTTTTACCTGTGCAGCCATGATTGCAGGAACTTTGCATTCTTCCTGTACAGAGATGGGCCCTTTAGGGGGTGAGAGGGGAGTAAAGTTAGCACTGAACCTATCTGCCAGGATGTTGGCAATATCATTTGGTTCTGTATATTTAGTGCCATTGTGCTGTACCTCAGAGCAGATCTGAGTGTTGCCATTGAGATTCTTGACATAGTTATAGAATGCTTTGTAGTTGTCTTTAGAATTAGTGGCAATTTTATTTTCGAAACTAGCTTTGGAGGATTTTATGAGGGATCTCAACTTCTTACTGTGGCTGACCAGGGAGTTCCTCCAAGCATGGGATTTTACCCTTTTTTGCAACAGTTTCTTTCTTCTGTTGTAGAGTTTGTTTATGGCAGGTGACCACCAGATTGGCTTCCTTTTTTTTTGGAGGATAGCATCTTGGTTCTGTTAGGGATTGCATGATTCATGCATTCGTATAAGTGCTTATAAAGTGCATTTGTGTAGGATTCAGCAGCCATACCTCTATTGTCCATCTGCATGGGTGTCATGAAGTTTGTCACTTCTGTCTTAAGAAGCGTGAAGTTGGCTTTGGAGAAAGTTTTTATGGTGGTTTCCCTAATGGGGGGTGGGGGTGGGATGTGGATGTCTAGGGTGATTAGCTTGTGATCGGATCTGACCAACGGTTGCTCATGTTGGTAATGACCAGGTCTAGAATATTGCGGCCCCTGGTGGAGTTCTGGATAAGTTGATCCAAGGCATTGGAATTTATGAATTCCAGAAAATTTTGAGCAAAAGAGTTGGTACATGAGTAGTTTTCCCAGTTAATGGTGGGATAGTTGAAATCACCCATTATTAGGGTGTTAGGTTGTACCCTAATATTTTCCAGTGTATCAAGAAATGAGGAGTGGGAATCCTGGGGCATGGTGGGGGATCTGTAGCAAGCTACAATTTGGACTGCGGTCTTGCCCAGAGGTAGTTGCACTTGGATAATCTCGGATGCATTATGCTGAGCAACTAGCCTGGAGGTGTGGATATCCTTAATGAATATGGACACGCCTCCACCTTTAGTATTTCTGTCCAGGTTAGGTGGCCGAAAGGTGTAGTATGAATTATAGCCTGTTAATGCAGGGGCACTCTCTGGTGCCTTGAACCAGGTATCTGTCACTGCACAGATGTCGATGTTCTCCATTTTAAGGAGTGCCTTGAGTGAGTGCATTTTGAGGTTTAGACTTCTAGCATTGAGTAGCATTACCCTCAGATTTTGCTTGCTTGTACCTGTTACGGTGGTGAATTTGTCATTTGAACCTTGCCTAAAAAGGCACTATAGGGGTGGCAAGAGTCTTAGCCAGTATCTGGAATCACAAGGATGACAGGTGCAGGCCATCTTTGGCAAAGCATTGTAGTCTGTCGATCATGTCATCCCAGGCAGACAGATACTGGATCCCCTTAAAATGACACCAGAAGCTTAGCCAATTGTTGAAGTCAATCATTTTGTCCTTGTACTGTGGTATCATTCTGGGTGATGGCAGGATGCTACTCAGGGCTAAGGTCATACCTGCCTGGGCTACAAGTTCGGACAGCTCCTCCATGTCTCATGTAGTCCAGGGAAGTACATCTCAGGTCATTCACACCAACATGGACAATGACAGAGTCATATTTGTACTTGTTGTGGCATGACGTGAGTGTGTGCATTATGTGGTGGATCCTGGCACCCAACAGGCAGCTGACAGTAACTTTCTCCTTGTTTAGCCTAGTGAATGGAACATCAGTGTGCCTGACTATAGAGTCACCTATGACTAGAGTGTTGGGTACGTTGTTATGCCTTATGGGCTGTGGTTGAGTGGCACACTGAGTTTGTGGACTATGTGCCATTTGGGTTTTCTTGGGGGGTGGAGGTTGCTTGCGTTTCTGATTTGGAGGTCCCTGTTGCTTGGGCAGATTTTTATTGAGAGCCTTCGTGAATGTAGGTGTGTGTTTTGTGTTTCTATGTGTGTGTTTTGGTGGTGTAGGTTTTGAGGGACTATGTGATGAATGTGGTATGGTGCAAGTGTTTACCTTCTCCTCTTGACTGTCTAGTCCAGTCTTGGGTGTGGAGAGCTTTGCTTCCAGTTTGGCTATATAAGTGCATCTCTCACGGGTTGTATTGTTGGGTGGTAGGAGGAGAGGGTTGCTTGTGTATATGAGGCAATTGCTGCATTGCCCCTAGATGCCCAGATTCATCAGGTAGACATGAGAAAACACCATGAGCTGACCCTTAGACATGCCTGGATAGGTGCTTATTTATTACGTACTAAAAACTGTTTTCCTCTAGACAAGTGAGGAAAGTTGAGTGCTGTAGTAATTTGCAGCTTATTTAGTGCTTACAATGAGTTCTGAACAAGTGCTGAGCTTGATTGCTAAAACTAAAAACTGGCTAGTTCTAAGAGAAAATTCGAAGAGCAGACTTTATGGCACTTGGAATAGTTTAACCCTAGCTAAGCGGCGATGCATAAAGTGTTTTTTTTTTTTTTAGATAAGCTGCCTAGTGCTTACTACTCCCACTGATAAGCTAGAAGGCTTCCCTCCAACATAGAAAGGCTTGGGAGCTCAGAAACTTACAAACAGTCCTGGATACAGTAAATCTGTATCTGGACTAGACTACTTACAGGAAAGGCAGGAAACAAGCTTAGAATTTTTTTTTCATCAGGCCAGTAATAGAGTACAATGCTCTCTTTGGTATGTTCCTTTCCAAACACCTGCAATTGGAGAGACCACAAAGGTTCCTTACAAAGAAAATTCAGGGTCTTCAAGATCTGTCTTATGTGGACAGATTGAAATCATTGTCACTTTACTCTGTGTCATACTGACTACTCAGAGGCGACCTGTGCCTTGCATGCAGAACAATCTCTGACCCAGCTTTGATATGAATGCTGCACATTTGCAAGTCAAATGGCACACAGGTCACACATTTAAAGGACCTTAACCTGGTATGTGATATCAACAGAACTTGCTGTAGACACAGATTTGTCTCACAGAGGTTGCCCACATTTGGAACAAGCTTCCTGTTCATGTTAAACAAAGCCGCTCATTGGCCCTATTTAAGTGTAATTTGGGTGACTGGATGGGTAACTGGAAATTCACGTGGGGATTCCACCTGTGTCCCTCTTGGGCAGGGGCAATAGATGCTGATTTTAGTGTCTGCTTTAATCAGACACCTTTGGGAACATGGGTTGAACTTGGTTAGGCTTGTAAGGGCCCTGGGACCCTTAGCCTAGTAACCTCCTATGATCATATGATCCTAAGGAACTCTGAATCTTATTCAAATCAACCAAAGCCAGATATGAGGTAAAATACCCACCCAGGTGAAAGAAAACCACAAGGTCTTTGTTAACTTCATTAGAAATTTCAGTAACAATGCTGAGCACTGCAGACAGGTAAAAGTAAATGATATCACTTACTCAGATGACATAGGCAATCTACTTGCAAACAAATTCAGCTACAACTTCACTCCCTCTCCCCTCCAGCATACTCAAATCAAATATCCACATTTACAAACACTCCCCCCTCAAATCTCTCAAGAACAAATTCACAAAGCACTACCTAAGGCCAGGAATACTACATCTATGAGGTTTGTTGCCTGCCAGTTAGCCTCAAACATGAATTGTCAGCCTCCCTAGAGAGGCTATTTAACATTAGCCTCACAAATGGCTTTGCATCGAATGAACGGAAGACAGCAATCATCGTTCCACTGCACATAGGTGAAGCTAGAGTAGACACAGGTAAGTAAAGGCCATAAGCCTGACCAGCCACATCTGTAAGGCTATGGAATGGACTATGATGCAACTAATTAATAGGGATATAGATGTCCTACAAACTCTTGACCCAACCCAGTTTGGATTTGTCAGAGGGAGGTTGTACCTACTTAACCTAGTCAACTTCTTTGAAAAAGACACTGAGGAAATGGATGAGGGCAAATCAGTATGTACTGCCTACCTGGACTGTGCAAAGACATTCAATACCATCCAACATTCAGACATTGTATGTAAACTTCCAGCTAAATGTTAACCCCAACACAACTCATTAGATAGCAAATTGTCTCTCATGTATTACACAGGAAGTATGGGTGGGTGGCTGTATCACCTCCAAAAGACCTATCACTATTGGAGTGCCCAAAAATTCAGTCCTTGGGTGACTCCTCTTTGATATTTACTTCTCACAGGTCAAAGCTAATGTAAAAGGATTGTAGCTGACCAAGGCTGCAGATGATTACAAATTGGTTGCCTTCATAAACTCCCCTGAGGACACCAGGATCCTATAAGAGGGCCTTTTCCAAACAAAAATTTGGCTCCAAAGCCACAGACTTAAACTAAATTCCAAGAAATGTATAATCTTATACTTCATCAAGTATTACACCCTTTGTAACTGTCACATTGACAACAGACCCCTGAAAATTGTCTCTATAATTAGAGATTGATGTCCCTATATTAACAATGACCTGTCCTTTGATCACCACATACCTACTATTGCACAGCTTATTTCAAAGGGTACGACATCCATACTGAGGCTCTTATTTCCTCTGTACTCAGCACTCATTAGGCCAATCATTGAGTGTAATGGCCCTTTTGATCTGTACCTGTCCAAACTATTGCCACATCCTGAATGAGCACAATATTTTGTCACTAAAAATCAAAGGCCTAAACAATAAAAAGTATGCTGACCATCTGAAAGCCTTGTTTCTCTTTTCAGTATCATGCAGGCAACTGAGAGGCCAACTCTGCCTTGTGTACAGCGACTCAACAGACCCTGTCCTGTCAGGCATATTACACATTGAGAAGACTGATGGTATCAGAAACACTCACTCAAGGGACCTCAATCTCTTTTGGAAGATTAACAAAACATGCTGCTTGGATAAGTATGCATCACAGAGAATACCACTTTACTGGGACTGCATTCCCCTCAGCATAAAGCAGAGTACAGAGTAGTTCTCTTACTTTAGTCATGTATAAGTTGGACGAGCAGATGAGTAACCACAAATTCACCCATAGTTTAGCAGCAATGGCCCTCATGGATAGGAGAAACATAATTGCCACAACATATACTTGTTTGGGCTGTCTTTGGAGATTAACATTGCAAAAAGTAAAAACGTATAATTGCTTGGGAATGCAGTGCTGGGCTTCTTAAGATACTCACAGATCAATAGCCTGGTAAGTAACTCTCAACCTCTGAATCTAAGAATGAGAACATAGATGGTATAAACTGAGAGTGCTGAGGGGGGCAGAGAGATGGTGTGAACATGCAGATAAAACAGAGGTGGTATTAAATGGAATCAGAAAGTAAACAGAGAAGTGCTCTCTCTCTCTATATATATATATATATATATATATATTTATATTGTGAGGAGATAACCTGTACTGAGCTGCACTGAGCTGGTATTAACCAGCAGACAAAAAGCATACAGGTGGAGCTAGCAATGGGACATACAGAATGCAGATGTGAACACACGGTGAAGGAGTGACTAGGTGAACATTCCCAGTTCAGAGGGTGTATGTCTGATGAACTACAATACACATTTGTTCATGGTATATACTGTAGACATGTACAGACATGTATAAAGCAAGTCACTTATTTAATTGGGATGATGCAGTGGTGCGGCAGTAGTGTTATCACCTCAAAGCAAGAAGTTCTCTGGTTCAATTCTCACCTGGGGTTCTTTCTGTGTGGAGTCTGCATGTCCTCCCTACATTTGTGTGGGTTTCCTCCCACATTTCAAAGATGTGCATCTGGAGTGTTTCTCCCTTGGCCTCTGCTGAAAATTGGCTTCCTTCCAAGTCAGACTTTCCTGGTAAACAAATGTTAAATAAAATAAATTAATAATAAACCTCCCAGTATATATAGAAATAGTAGCCAATATTACATTACAGCTACAGGGAGGCCTGGTTGAGTGTCTAGTCACAAAATATCTTAAAAAGGAAGCATAATTGTTTGGCGTGACATACGCATTTATTTATCTGATTTATTAACTGGATATGTTGTCTGCTACTTGTATGATTTTCAGACATGACCCAAACACTTAGCAAATTTGCTGGAATTATACTTGAAGAGTATACATTTACAGAATTAGTCGAGGCCATACAGACAAAATGGTACACTTTCATTCAGGTAAATTATATAGAAGTCCAGAGTTTCAAGGGTGATAAATTCATAAAGATATATAAGTACATACAAATTAGGAGAAAAATGAAAGGGCACATACAAATTCTGTTTTAGGTATACTGTAGTGTAACAGAGTATGCACACACCTAACAGATGGTACAATAGCTGTACTTGTGAAAAGGTATGTACAAATTCTGTTTTAAGTATACTGTAGTGTAACAGAGTATGCACACACCTAACAGATGGCACAGTTGCTGTACTTGTGAAAAGGTATGTACAAATTCTATTTTAAGTATACTGTAGGGTAACAGAGTATGCACACACCTAACAGATGGTACAATAGCTGTACTTGTGAAAAGGTATGTACAAATTCTGTTTTAAGTATACTGTAGTGTAACAGAGTATGCACACACCTAACAGATGGCACAGTAGCTGTACTTGTGAAGAGGTATGTACAAATTCTGTTTTAAGTATACTGTAGTGTAACAGAGTATGCACACACCTAACAGATGGCACAGTTGCTGTACTTGTGAAAAGGTATGTACAAATTCTATTTTAAGTATACTGTAGGGTAACAGAGTATGCACACACCTAACAGATGGCACAGTAGCTGTACTTGTGAAAAGGTATGTACACATTCTGTTTTAATTATACCTGTAGTGTAACAGAGTATGCACACACCTAACAGATGGTATAATAGCTGTACTTGTGAAAAGGTATGTACAAATTCTGTTTTAAGTACACTGTAGTGTAACAGAGTATGCAGACACCTAACAGATGGCACAGTAGCTGTACTTGTGAAAAGGTATGTACAAATTCTGTTTTAAGTATACTGTAGTGTAACAGAGTATGCACACACCTAACAGATGGCACAGTAGCTGTACTTGTGAAGAGGTATGTACAAATCCTGTTTTAAGTATACTGTAGTGTAACAAAGTATGCACACCCTAACAGATGGCACAGTTGCTGTACTTGTGAAAAGGTATGTACAAATGCTGTTTTAAGTATACTGTAGTGCAACAGAGTATGCACACACCTAACAGATGGCACAGTAGCTGCACTTGTGAAAAGGCATGTACAAATTCTGTTTTAAGTACACTGTAGTGTAACAGAGTATGCACACACCTAACATATGGCACAGTAGCTGTACTTGTCAAAAGGATTGTACACATTTTGTTTTAAGTATACCGCAGTGTAACAAGAGAATGCACACACCTAACAACTGGCACAATAGCTGTTCTTGTGAAAAGGTATGTACAAATGTTGTTTTAAGTATACTGTAGTGTAACAGAGTATGCACACAACTAACAGATGGCACAATGGTTGTACTTGTGAAAAGCTATATACAAATGCTGTTTTAAGTATAGTGTAGTGTAACACAGTATGCACACACCTAACAGCTGGCACAGTAGCTGTACTTGTGAAAAGGTATGTACAAATGCTGTTTTAAGTATACTGTAGTGTAACAGAGTATGCACACACCTAACAGATGGCACAGTAGTTGCACTTGTCAAAAGGTATGTACAAATGCTGTTTTAAGTATACTGTAACATAACAGAGTATGCACACACCTAACAGATGGCACAGTAGCTGTACTTGTGAAAAGGTATGTACACATTTTGTTTTAAGTATACTGTAGTGTAACAAGAGAATGCACACACCTAACAGCAGGCATAGTAGCTGTACTTGTGAAAATGTATGTACACTGTTTTAATTATACTGTAGTGTAACAAGAGAATGCACACACCTAACAGATGGCACAGTAGCTGTACTTGTGAAAAGGTATGTACAAATTATGTTTTATGTATACTGTAGTGTAACAGAGTATGCACACACCTAAGAGATGGCACAGTAGCTGTACTTGTGAAAAGGTATGTACAAATTCTGTTTTAAGTATACTGTAGTGTAACAAGAGAATGCACACACCTAACAACTGGCACAATAGCTGTACTTGTGAAAAGGTATGTACAATTGCTGTTTTAAGTATACTGTAGTGTAACAAGAGAATGCACACACCTAACAACTGGCACAATAGCTGTACTTGTGAAAAGGTATGTACAAATTCTGTTTTAAGTATACTGTAGTGTAACAAGAGAATGCACACACCTAACAACTGGCACAATAGCTGTACTTGTGAAAAGGTATGTACAAATGCTGTTTTAAGCATACTGTAGTATAACAGAGTATGCACATAACTAGCAGCTGTTACAATAGCTGTACCTTTGAAAAGTTATGTAGAAATGCTGTTTTAAGTATACTGTTGTGTAACAGAGTATGCACACACCTAACAGATGGCACAGTTGCTGTACTTTTGAAAAGGTATATACAAATGCTATTTTAAGTATGCTGTTGTGTAACAGGTTAGGCACATACCTAACAGCTGGCACAATAGCTGTACTTGTGAAAAGGTATGTACAAATGCTATTTTAAGTATACTGTATTGTAAGAGTGTTTGAATACACCTAACAGCTGGCACAATGGCTGTACTTGTGAAAAGGTATGTACAAATTATATTTTAAGTATACTGTGTTGTAACAGGGTAGGCACACACCTAACAGCTGGCACAATAGCTGTACTAGTGAAAAGGTATATATAAATGTTATTTTAAAAATACTGTAGTGTAACAGAGTAGCCACACACCTAACAGCTGGTACAATAGCTGTACTTGTGAAAAGGTATGTACAAATGCTATTTTAAGTATACTGCAGTGTAACAGAGTATTCACATACCTAACAGCTGACACAATAGCTGAACTTGTGATGAGGTATGTACAAATGCTGTTTTAAATATAGTGTAGTGTAACACAGTATGCACACACAACTAACAGCTGGCACAATAGCTGTACATGTGAAAAGGTATTTACAGGTGCTATTTTAAGTATACTGTAGTGTAACAGAGTGTACACACAAAAGTGGCACAATAGCTGTACTTGTGAAAAGGTACATACAAATGCTATTTTATGTATAATGTAGTGTAACAAAGTATGTGTACACCTAACAGGTGGCACAATAGCTGCACTTGTGAAAAGGTATGTACAAATGCTATTTTAAGTATATTGTAGTATAACAGGGTATGCACACACCTAACAGCTGGCACAATAGCTGTACTTGTGAATAGGTATGTGCAAATGGTATTTTAAGTATATTGTAGTGTAAAAGAGTATGTACACACCTAACAGCTGGCACAATAGCTGTACTTGTGAAAAGGTATATGCAAATGGTATTTTAATTATATTGTAGTGTAAAAGAGTATGCACACACCTAACAGCTGGCACAACAGCTGTACTTGTAAAGAGGTATGTACAAATGGTGTTTTAAGTATACTATAGTGTAACAAAGTATGCACACAACTAACAGCTGTTACAATAGCTGTACTTGTGAAAAGGTAAGTAAAAATGCTATTTTAAGTATACTGTAGAGTAACAGATTATGCACACACACACCTAACAGCTGGCACAATAGTTGTACTTGTTAAAAGGCATGTACAAATGCTATTTTAAGAATACAATATGATAAATCAACTTGTTGAAGGATATTTTCAAGTTTATGTATTTTGGATTGTTTTTTTTGTACTTTTTGTCTGTCTTGTATTTATGTAGATTATAGTGAGCTTATCTCCCCGGGCCTCTACTGAAAATGGACATGTATCCAGTTGGACTAGCCCGGTCAACAAATGTAAAATAAAAATAAATAAAAAAATAAATAAAACTGTAGTGCAACAGAGTGTGCACACACACACACACACACACACACACACACACACACACACACACACACACACACACACACACACACACACAACTAACAGCTGTTACAATAGCTGTACTTGTGAAAAGGTATGTAAAAATGCTATTTTAAGTATACTGTAGAGTAACAGATTATGCACACACACACCTAACAGCTGGCACAATAGTTGTACTTGTTAAAAGGCATGTACAAATGCTATTTTAAGAATACAATATGATAAATCAACTTGTTGAAGGATATTTTCAAGTTTATGTATTTTGGATTGTTTTTTTTGTACTTTTTGTCTGTCTTGTATTTATGTAGATTATAGTGAGCTTATCTCCCCGGGCCTCTACTGAAAATGGACATGTATCCAGTTGGACTAGCCCGGTCAACAAATGTAAAATATAAATAAATAAATAAATAAATAAAACTGTAGTGCAACAGAGTGCGCGCACACACACACACACACACACACACACACACACACACACACACACACACACACACACACACACACACACACACACACACACACACACCTAACAGCTGGTACAATAGCTGTACTTGTGAAAAGGCATGTACAAATGGTGTTTTAATTATACTGTAGTGTAACAGAGTATGCACACACCTAACCTCTGGCACAGTAGCTGTACTTCCACTTTTTAATTTTATTGAATTGTACTTGGAGGTAATATAGTTATACCACAAGTGTTGCAGAATATGTATAACATCAACTCCAAAATGTTAGTTCTTAAAGAGATGCTATTGAGTCATTGAAAGTGGAAGAAAAATGTTGGGAGTGAAATGGGGATGACATAAGTGTGGGACGAGGGTTGACATGCTTTCTGTAAGGTACGAGGTATTCATGAGTCCTCTTGTGACAAGGAAAGTGCTTCAGATGCAGTAAGTCAGGGCATACGCTAAAATACCAAGGCAGGAAAAGAAGAAAAAGAATAGAAGGTAGGGTAAAGTGGCAGAAAGAGAAAAGGCAAATATTGCTGTGTTTTATTAATTATGCTGCCAAAAGTTTAGAAATATTACCTGTAGTTCATTTGTGATTTGTTTTATTTGAATGCACGCAAATAGCTAGGGGATAGTGTGTCTTTATATTTGCTAGCTATAGTCTATAAAGCAGGAGTTTCTTTAAGGTGTTCAGGGTATTTTTCCTAAATGTGGATAAACATTTTGTTTTCAGAGGTCCTTAGGAAGGAGGTTCTAGTTTGTGGGATACAGTTTGATGAAAAATGTTCCCACCCACAGACATTAGGAATTGTGGTCTTTGGATAGAAACACTTGCACCATTTTCACTCTGTAGGTTTTAAGGGGAGAAATGAAAGATAATCTTGTTTTAAAGAGGGGTAGTAGCTTTTATTGTAGTAATTTAAAAGTTGCGTAGGAAAGAAGTGGGTTTGCCCTAGCTGTTAAACAAGTTTGTCATTTTTAGACTGGAGCAGTCATGCTCATTTCTATGTTAAGGATGAATAAACAACATAATGTGGTTTGCAATGTATGTCTCTTATGGGATGATTTAGAGTGATGAGAACCCAAGACCTATCTAAGCTGTGATGAGAGGAGATACTGCCAGCCATGCCAGGAGAAGTAGAACAGTGGATGTGTAACCTATGCCAGCATAGCTAGCTGGAATTTTGTAAATAATTATATGTCATTTCTTTATCAAACTGATTTGTACAGACGGTTGTGCTGAAAATGTATTTGTGAGGGTTGCTTGTGTTAAAAATATATCCACAGTGTGCCCTGCTGGAAAGAAAAGAAGTGTACCTGTATTATTGTAACTGAATTAAGTGTATATGTTGTAACAGAGGATACTGGAAGAGAAAAGGGTACTCTATGCCCAGCTAAGTTTAAAATATATCTGAAACTAAATTACTTTATGGGTTAACCCATACTGATGTTATCCCACAGTTTTTAATGGAGCCAGAGATGCAATGTCTTGCTAGAGAATAGTTTGTAGTTCCTGTAGGAAGAGTGAATGGTTTTATTGTTTTATGGCTTGCAGATGTTTTAATAAGACTTAGCTAAACATATAGTGTGTATTTCAGCACATAGGTGCTAAACCCTGGCAGCTTCTAGTGGTGGGGGATAGTGCAGGAAACAGAGTCAGATGACCAGATGTGTGTGTGTGTGTGTGTGATGTCATTCTATAAGCCAGAAATGATATTTAGATATTATTAGGAGATTGCTGTCAGTATTCTGTATTCTGGCTTGGATATTACAACAAGGATCACTCACACACATCATCTTACCTTGCTCTATTCAATAAGTAGGAAGAGTAATTCTCTAGAGCAGTCAGAAAAATATAATGAGAATAGTTAAGTATTTTTTTCTGTAACTGTGTGACTTATTCCAGCTGTGTTATTTTCAATATTTCCTGTATATGAAACTCTGGTGTTTACTGTAAATAGATATTTAGTATTTTCTTGTTCTTTTATTATTTATCATTAAATATATTTAAACTGTTCACTGTGGCTGGTCCTTTTTAGAAAATATTTAAGCTTTGAGAGTATTTGTGTATATTTATTTGGTGATAATTCCGGCCACTCCTGAAAGCCTTGTTGTTTGGTCAACATTACCACTTGAATTATTGTTAATTTCACTTAGTATAATTGGATACCCTTGCAAGAGCCTTAGGTAGCTGACTTCACAGTGCCTGGTGACAGTGATAACTATATTATAGTCTAAGCAGAAGAGGGCATAGCTAGTAAACCTGTGCCAGCGTTTCCCAGGTGTGTATGTGTTTGTGTGTGTGTGTGTGTGTGTGTGTGTGTGTGTGTGTGTGTGTGTGTGTGTGTGTTTGTGTGTGTGGTGTGTGTCAGCTACTTAGAGCGGGGACAAAAAGCACTGGTTTCACAGAGAGAGTGGTACAGGACTTGGCTTGGGTACTCAGCTGAGGACTTAACTCTGAAGCTGTGTCAGTGGGGACTCTTACTGGGGACCTGGAGAGAGACAGATAGAAAAATCCAGACCCTGGGCTGACTGTGTTCCCTGATGTCTGTGTACTGACAGATAGTGATCCCTGTGTACTGAACAGGCACTGATGTATGTGTACTGACAGGTACTGATCTCTGTATGCTGACAGGAACTGATATCTCTGTATTGACAGGTGCAGATGTCTGTGTACTGACAGGTAGTGATCCCTGTGTACTGAACAGGTACTGATGTCTGTGTACTGACAGGTACTGATCTCTGTGTACTGACAGGAACTGATATCTTTGTATGGACAGGTGCTGATGTCTGTGCACTGATAGGTAGTAATCCCCATGTACTGAACAGATACTGATGTCTGTGTACT
The DNA here is from genome assembly GCF_019279795.1 of Protopterus annectens. Lineage (NCBI taxonomy): Eukaryota > Metazoa > Chordata > Ceratodontiformes > Protopteridae > Protopterus > Protopterus annectens. The sequence goes on from NC_056735.1 coordinate 85,370,562, forward strand.
GACAGGTAGTGATCCCTGTGTACTGAACAGGTACTGATGTATGTGTACTGACAGGTACTGATCCCTATATACTGACAGGAACTGATAACTCTGTATGGACAGGTGCTGATGTCTGTGTACTGACAGGTAATGATCCCTGTGTACTGAACAGGTACTGATGTATGTGTACTGACAGGTACTGATCCCTATATACTGACAGGAACTGATATGTCTGTATGGACAGGTGCTGATATTTGTGTACTGACAGGTAGTGATCCCTGTGTACTGAACAAGTACTGATCCCTATATACTGACAGGAACTGATATCTCTGTATGGACACGTGAAGATCTCAGTGTACTGACAGGTAGTAATCCCCGTGCACTGAACAGGTACTGATGTATGTGTATGGACAGGTAGTGATCCCTATGTACTGAACAGGTATTGATGTATGTGTACTGACAGGTACTGATCCCTATATACTGACAGGAACTGATATCTCTGTATGGACAGGTGCTGATGTCTGTGTACTGACAGGTAGTAATCCCCATGTAGTGAACAGATACTGATGTCTGTGTACTGACAGGTAGTGATCCCTGTGTACTGAACAAGTACTGATCCCTATATACTGACAGGAACTGATATCTCTGTATGGACACGTGAAGATCTCAGTGTACTGACAGGTAGTTATCCCCATGCACTGAACCGGTACTGATGTATGTGTATGGACAGGTAGTGATCCCTGTGTACTGAACAGGTACTGATGTATGTGTACTGACAGGTACTGATCCCTATATACTGACAGGAACTGATATCTCTGTATGGACACATGAAGATCTCAGTGTACTGACAGGTAGTAATTCCCGTGCACTGAACAGGTACTGATCCCTATATACTAACAGGAACTGATATCTCTTTATGGACAGGTGAAGATCTCAGTGTACTGACAGGTAGTAATCCTCATGCACTGAACAGGTACTGATGTATGTGTATTGACAGTGAACAGATACTGATGTCTGTGTACTGACAGGTAGTGATCCCTGTGTACTGAACAGGTACTGATGTATGTGTACTGACAGGTACTGATCCCTATATACTAATAGGAACTGATATCTCTGTATGGACAGGCACTGATGAGTGTGTACTGACAGGTAGTAATTTCCTTGTAGTGAACAGATACTGATGTCTGTGTACTGACAGGTAGTGATCCCTGTGTACTGAACAGGTACTGATCCCTATACTGACAGGTAGTAATCCCCGTGCACTGAACAGGTACTGATGTATGTGTATTGACAGATACAGATACCTGTATACTGATAGGAACTGATATTTCTGTATGAGCAGGTGCAGATCTCAGTGTACTGACAGATACTGATTCCTGTGTACTGACAGATACTGATTCCTGTGTACTGACGGATACTGATTCCTGTGTACTGACGGATACTGATTCCTGTGTACTGACAGATACTGATTCCTGTGTACTGACAGATACTGATTCCTGTGTACTGACGGATACTGATTCCTGTGTACTGACAGATACTGATTCCTGTGTACTGACAGATACTGATTCCTGTGTACTGACAGATACTGATTCCTGTGTACTGACAGATACTGATTCCTGTGTACTGACGGATACTGATTCCTGTGTACTGACAGATACTGATTCCTGTGTACTGACAGATACTGATTCCTGTGTACTGACAGATACTGATTCCTGTGTACTGACGGATACTGATTTCTGTGTACTGACAGATACTGATTCCTGTGTACTGACAGATACTGATTCCTGTGTACTGACAGATACTGATTCCTGTGTACTGACAGATACTGATTCCTGTGTACTGACGGATACTGATTCCTGTGTACTGACAGATACTGATTCCTGTGTACTGACAGATACTGATTCCTGTGTACTGACGGATATTGCTTTCTGAACACTGGGCAGATATTGATCTCTGTTTATCAAGGTGCTGATCTCAGTGTACTGAAGAGGTAGGTACTGATTCCAGTGTACTGACTTATTTCTGACCCATGTGTATTAAATAGGTACTGATCCACATGTGCCAAGAAGCCATGCTCCCCCTACATTAAACAGGTTCTCCTGTGTCCTGGACACATATGGACCCCAGGATATTACCTAACTACTGATCCCTTTATACTGAGCAAGTGTTAATCACTGGTTACTGAGAGTTACTGATGTGAGAATATTGACCAAGTACTGATCTCTATGTTCTGAAAAGGTCTGGATAACTGGGTATTGAACACATACCAGTCACTATGTTTCCATGTGTATTAAACAGATATTGATCTAAGTGCAATGAACACGTATGAACTCACAAAAGCCTATAATACCTTTTTGTATTCTTCCAGGTCACACCCATACCTCCTTATGGTATCCAGTATTTTTAGGTATTGTTTATTTAACTAAGTGACTTATAGCTAATAATAGGCAGTGTTGGAAAATGACTTATAATAGGCAGTATTGGAAAGTGACTTACAGCTAATAATTGGCAGTATTGGAAAGTGACTTATAGCTAATAATAAGCAGTGTTGGAAAGTGACTTATAGCTAATAATAGGCAGTGTTGGAAAGTGACTTACAGCTAATAATAGGCAGTGTTGGAAAGTGACTTATAATAGGCAGTATTGGAAAGTGACTTATAATAGGCAGTATTGGAAAGTGACTTACAGCTAATAATAGGCAGTATTGGAAAACGACTTATAATAGGCAGTATTGGAAAGTGACTTACAGCTAATAATTGGCAGTGCTGGAAAGGGGAGGGAGTTTTTAACAAAAAGACACTAAGATTGTTAGTCTAGGATGTCCTGCAGTGAGAAATTAATCTTTGTTTGCCACTTATTCATATTTTCATATTTATGTTCATATTTTCATAACAGAGAGAGACCTTCATTTTATTGAGGTGTATGGTTTGAAATAGTGTGGGAGGCAGTACAATTTAATGTCAATGCTGGTTTATATCACGCTGTACTGGAAATATTACTAGTTGTTGGTATTAATGAAAATAAGCAATATTTCTGTATGCACTTAATACTTCAAAAATAAGCGCTTTACGAACTGTTGCATGATATTAAGTGATACAATAGGTGTTGTTGAAGAAACATGTATTTGATATTTGCACTGTAAGCTGCACATCTTAAGAGGTATCCAGTATTGTTTGTGTTGGTAATTGCGCAATTAAACATATGTTCTCATATTTCTGTAAACAAGCATGAACTTATAGAGGAATTTCTTATTGTCACATGAAATCTTACGTCTGGTTGACAAAAATGTTCAGACTATATATGTATAGATTGTACAATTTTCAAGATATGAAAATTTGTGAAAGTTTAGAAAAAATATAATTTAAGGTATGGATGTGTTATAATATATTACATTATTTATGGAAAGACTATGAGTCCACTGACTGTTAACACTAGAAAGAATACTTATTACTGATAACATTGTTATTTGTACAATTTTAATAGCTTTTATTGTTCATAAAATATTTACATTTGTTTTTCTTATGCTTTTTAAGTTGATTATTCACAAAATGTTATGGAATGCAAGATGTATGTAGGCTGCTAGAGATGGAACATTCCACACCACATAGGTGTCAAGTTAATTATTCCTCTAATTTGAACAAAATAGTACAGTATTTCAATCAGTACTGTTGAGAACCAGTTTCTCCAGCCTTTGTTAGTGCCAAGCATAACTGTATGCTCGTTTCTTCACAGTGCTATTTGCAGTTCGCTGCTGTGTGACTCACATCTAACAACGATACAAATATGTAATTGCTTCCATACAGTACGTGTACATAACCACTGTTACAGTTTCTGTAACAAGATTTTATCTAATACTTCATATATGAACTACTGCAGATGAATAGCTTCTAAATATCAGCTTTGTTAACGTTTACCTTGAGTTGCCATTTATAAAAAGTCATGCATGTTGTAAACATTGAGCAATGAGAAAGCTGGAATCCTTCAGCTGTCAATCATTCCTGAGAAATGGCCAAGCTGTACAGAAAGCCCCAGGCACTTGTAAGTAAGATCGTATGATAATGCAATAGTTTCTTGTGCAAAGCAAAAATATACTGCAACAGAGATTATTTTTAAGTGAACATTTCTACCTGGCTATATAATAGGTAAAGGGTTAAACTGCTATTTGCTGGTAATCCCAAGAATGTGAACATTGGGATGGTAGTCATTAAAAGCAATCCTGAATCAGACAGAATGAACGGTAGCTCAGGAAAGTGAGATGCGTGCTCCCCATCTGTGAATAGGCACACATCAGCTGTTGTTTTATTTATTTAGAAGTATTATTGTTTTGTGCTGTCTTATGGGGGTTCATGACTACAGTTTCTTTAACAAATAGGAGAATAAATGTTGATTTCAGCACAGCAGTAGAGCTTATATTAATGAAGGGATTTACTGGTATATGAATTTAATAACCTCAGTTCAGAAAGGCAATCTGTATTCATTTCCCAGACCAGATTTTACATGTGATGATAATATTGCATCATCATCAACCCCCTTTTTCTCATTTTTAACATTTGGTAAGGGTGTCATGTCAACTGTCACTACATCTTAATTCGAGCACAAAACGGGAAACTTGCTAGGTTTGAAACCTGCAAGGGCAGCTAGCCCAGTACTTAATATGTGCTATAAATCAAGCTTTAATGAGAAATGTGTGAATGAAAACAGAAAAAAAAGTTTCTTAAGTCTATCGTCAAGTGCTTGTGCACAAAGTAGTTACAAACTGAGAAACTCTTGCCATGGATAGCTAGAGGTATTCTCACAATTTCACAAGCTGGTTTTGTGAAACTAAACTTGGACGAGTTGAATCTATACAAGGCAAGGATATTCTGTGAATGTAGACTGGAATTGACAATGGATGTGGCAGGTCTATTATTTAACTTAAATGTTAGTACGCCACCATATAATAAGCTAAAATCTATATACTTCTTTTGGAGGGAGTTGGTGATATTTATGCTCTAGTTCCTGCAGAGTCATTCTGCTGTAACCTTGAGTTACACAGGTACCTGTATAAAAAACATGGACAAACTGAAATTAATGACATTGTGTTACCTGAGAAACAAAACTATACACAATATGTATTATACAGAGCAGCTCTGGTAGTTACTTGTAATACTCCTTGACAATCTTGTAAAAGATTATTGCTGCCATAGAGAAGGCAAAGCAGAACATGAAGCAAGGACCTTGAGGCTGTGTGGATATGACTGCAAAAACAGTAGCATGAGAGACACTTCTTGACTAATTGTTTTATTTACTAAAGTTCCTGTTTTGGTGTATTGTTTTGCATTATATTGCAGGTTTCTTCTGCTAACATCAGTTTAGGTCATAGATGAAAAGGATCCTCAGGCTTACCTACTTATCAGATAAGATTATAGGCAAGCTAATCACCACACCACAAAGTTCTGGAACATAACCCTGTCATGTGAATTCATTAACATCTTCATTCTGGCATAGAACCCCTCATGTGCAGATGCATAGATATGGCCCTTCTGGCATGCCACTCCAGTTCTGTGGCTTCATTGACATGTATTTTCTGGTGTGACACCACTGTTATGTGGTTTCATTACTATTGGCAGCAAGGTCATCATTTAAGATTTTGTTTTTGATGTATCATGCCCCACATGATGGAGGCTTGTCTGTTCCATGGAGCTGCTCATGTCTTGCTGTACTATCTGGCACCTTTGCTTGGGTTACTGCAGATACCTACGACATATCTTGGGACCCCAGATAACTTTTATCCTCAGTATCCTGGACATCCTCATGCCTCTCAGAGTTGTTCGACATTATGTTAAAAGAGACGGCATTTTTTTGTGTACAGGAGGCACTTGTTACACTGCCTGAGATAACTGTTATCCATCCAGTCTTTAAAAGTTAGCACAAAACTCACTCGACAACTAAATGAAATATCCTTTCTATATAAAAATATAATTCAGGCAAATATGTACTGCTTGTCAAAGCCTAGTTTTATGCTTTGTCAAAGGGCAACTATAGAGGTAATTTTTGATAATGAGCTTTATTAAACAAATTGTGTGTGCTCTGTTGTCTCTGTTTACATTTACTTTATAAGATAGTATTATGCCCTAATACTAATTAGAGACATTAAGAGAAATTTACAAAAGATGGCCAATATATACATACTACGACATATAACTAGAGGGTGGGAAGATATGCAGGGGAAGGTATCAAACTTTAACCCATTTAATGACAGGCCCTTCACAAAAATTATCTCCCCTCCACACCTTCTAAAGCAATGGCTACTCTACTTCCCCCTTTTATCCCACTCCTTGGTCCTGTGATGGTAACAACCATGCCTGATCCCAGGTCAGGTGACAGCACTATGCACTATTTGTTTGTGGCATGAGGTACAGCCTGATTGGCCCATTTGTTGCCTTGGCATGAATGTCAAGACTTAGGAAATGATTCAGTGCAGGAGTTGTGTAGCTCTCCCTTAGCTTACCTTCTTCCCCATGGCAGCAAGGGAATGCATTAATGTTGGTCCTCCCTAATGGTATACCTTCACCCACCCCTGGAGCACCTCCTGGTCAGTATGCAGGGCATCACTTGTCCATTAGTTGCTACTATTGCAATACCTCAATACTCCAGTTGAGGTCAGTGGTGCAGAAGGAACACCACCTCCCTTCCTCCCTCCCTCCCTCTCTTCCCTCTGAATGGGTAAGTCAGCATAAGTCACTCATTCCCATCATTCCTGTCATAGTTCTTCTAGTACCCAGGCCTGCTAACTGAGCACATGCTATCACAGCCACAGTTAGGGCTTTCTCTCTTTATTCACAGCACCATGACTCACAGCATGACATTGAAGTTCTGTGTAGTAAGAGGAAATGAGACAAGAGAAGGAAAACCTTCCAAAGTCAAATTTACTTAAGGGCAGACACGTCAAAAGGTACTGGGCAAAAGAACATAGCAGACACAGGGTCGGTGAAGTGGATAAAATCAAAAAGTATTCACGGAGTCATCTTCTGGCAGGTCTCATGATGTTACATTCAGCTGTCTCCTTACCGTAAATGAAATGCTATTTTTCAGCTCATATCAAAGTTAAGAAAGAGTTAATTCCTTTAGCTTCACAGAGAGAACCTCAAGGCTTGCTTTCTAGCCCTAAGCTATACTTTTTAAAACACTACAACAGCAATGTCAATTAAAAACACTGGAATAAAACAAGGAAAAATGCTTAGAGTTGAATTTTCAAACAGGTCTCATAATGAAATATTGACTTGTTTCCCTTATCTTAAAAAAAAAAAAAAATTACAACTCCTCCCACAATGCAGAAAAACAGTTTGAACCTTTACTTTACAGAATGGACCATAAGATTTACTTTTTGACCCTAACTCAAGAGTTTTTAAAACTCAAAGCAAAACATATGTAAAGTAAAACAACACATCAAAAAGAAATATGGAGCAGTTTTTTTCAGCAAATCTTAGAATAAAACCTTGACCTACTTTTCTTACTTTCAATAAAAATGCTATTTCCTCAGCTTTGCCCACAATACAATTGGGTTTATAGAAAGAACCATAAGGATTACTTTCTGGCTGTTACCATGAACTTTAAACATTCCAAGAAAGAAATGTGTAAAGCATTAAACAGTGCAATAACAAAGAACATAAAATGTATAAACAGACAAATTATAAACTAAAAAAAAAAAAACAGAAATACTTTTAGGGCAGTTTCTCTAACAGTTTTCACTGTAACAGAACCATGGTGTACAGCAATAACTTCTTTCTTTTTCTACAAGGCCTATGTCCAAACACCTCATATCTGGGTCTCTGTTTGGTGTTTTCCTGTTTTTACAATTATTTATTTTACATTAAAACATTTTGGGATCCTTTATTAAACCCACCTGGAATGTGGTTTAAGCTGATGTCTTGGGACTGCCCTTGGGTGCCCCACACCCCTTGATCTGAAATGTTTTAAAACTATCTTGTTCTAAAAATACCTAAAATTCCTATCATTTTAAATTGTGGACAGTGTGGTCAGGCAAGCTGTTTCTTTCAAACATTATTTACAGCACTGTTGTTATTTTCAATGAATACTGATTATATCTAAGGACTTGGAGTGTATACCTGCAGTGATTATGAACAATGCACCTTTGAAAGGCTTTACAGTGTCAATACAAATACATTGCTAGTGTGATGATGGTCATGCCTAATGGTACAAGGGTGATGATGGTCATTCCTAGTAGTAAAAGGGTGCCAGCAGCAATGTGTTTGTGAACGTATGACATCCACTGCAATTCCCTGTAACCTCTTCAATTTCTGTGCCACTCCCAGCTGCCTGTACTAAACTTAGGGCAAGGAACATTTTCTCTTCTGTCTCTCATATATCATGTCCAACAGCCCGCAATATAACTTTGCTGGAATTTTTATTCAGAATTCCAATAATAAAATTACTTGACAGCGAGATAACTGCCCTCTTTTAGAGGTAAATTCAGGGTGCAGTAGATTATTTCCCCTAGACTATGTATTTAAGATTAATTCATACATCAGTGAAAGTAACTTATTCATGGTTTCTTATTGCCTAAGAGCACTTGCCATGGATAACTGAATGTTTACTAGCTTTTGATAGTTATAGAGATTGTTCTAGAACATTACAGCTCACTGATAGCTCAATTCAGCAAGACAATGCCTCACCAAAATTATGCCACATTGTGTAACTGCTTGCATCCTGGAAGATAGCATGGGGGAAAGGTAGGGGATATAGCCCTCTGGGGGGAGAACACTTTGATTTCCTTTGAAATTTGCTTTCAGTTTCTATGTTTCAATCGTCCTTATCATTGCCAATTGTGAAATTTCTCCTTCCTGTTGCTCTTGTAATCTACAGGATTCCAAAACTGGATCCGCGGAGCTTAAACAAGGGCAACCCCACACAAAACCCAGCTTTTAAACCAGAAAGTTGAAATGGATGGAAAAACTGCCCAACGGCCTATAAACTACAACTCCTGGGCCAGAAACCACTACTATTATGGTAGATTGGCTACCTAGTGCTTACCACTCCCACTGATAAGGTAGAAGGCTTCCCTCCAACACAGAAAGGTCGGGGGGGGGGTCTCAGAAACTTACAAAACAGTCCTGAATACAGCAAATCTGTATCTGGACTAGACTAGTTACAGGAAAGGAGGGAAACAAGCTTAGAACTTTTTTTTTGCAGAAAAGCAATTGAAACAGAGCAAAAAAAATTAAATGCAATGCAAGCTAACACATCTGAGTGTGTAGCAATATTAAGGCAAATACAGTTTAAATAAATGCAGATAAATTAAAAATGACAAAAAAAAACAAGAACAGAGAGCAGTAAATTATGAAAAAAAATAAAAATGGATGCATTTAGAGTATCTCTTTCTCCTTCCAGTTGCTCTTGTAGTCGGCAGGATGCCAAAACTGGATCTGTGGAACTTAAACAAGGCCATACCCCTGCAAACATGGGCTTTTAAACCAGAAAGTTGAAAGGGCCCAAACAACCAATAAACTACAATTTCTGGACCAGATACCACTTCTCTTGTAATAGATAGGCTACCTAGTCCTTACCACTCCCATTGATAAGCTAGATGGCTTCCCTCGAACACAGAAAGGTCTTAGGGGCTCAGAAACCTACAAAACAGTCCTGGATACAGCAAATCTGTATCTGGACTAGGCTTGTTACAGGAAAGGTGGGAAACATAAAATGTAACAAGGAAGAACCAGGAATCCAGGACGCCAGTTGCTCTTTAAAAACACTCCATCTTTAATGAACAAAATGTTTTAGCGCTTTCATCTCTGAATTAGAGACTTCATCAGAAACATTACATCCTATTAGGCATCAATTTTTATAGTATACCAAATTAAATGACATCACAAAAACAATTAAATATTTAAAATATTTAAAGAAGTAATGACATGAAAACCAACCTAAAATACCTCCCCAGAATGAACTATGTAGATGTAAAAAAACAATGGCTTAATGGGTCCAGTGCAGAATTCATTTATATAGATACATCTTGTACCCAAAGTGCAAGAAACATTAAAATTACATATATATAGAAAAGTTGTTTGTACAGATTACATTAAAAATATACACATTTATATAAATATGTCTAAAAGTAATCAAAATATTGTAAACTGCTTTATATATAAATTAATTATTAAGTGAAACCTTGAATGTTAAACTGTAATAAAATACATACTTAAAATATTGAAAATGGTATAAAAAATAAATTATATTAACTATAAACCTTATAGGTTATTTGATCTTTCGACTAAGAAAGGTAGCAAAGAGACTGTTTCATTAAGCCCAGGGGGGTACATGGAAGCCAGTCTGAACTGCCACTGGCTCTCTTTCTTTTTCAATACATTTTTCCAATCACCTCCTCTGGTGTCAACTCTGACAATATCTAGTATACCGAACACAAATTTATCAAATCCATCACATATTGCACTGTGTTTGTAAAGTGCGTTAGTATTTTTGCAACTTCTCATTTCATAAAGGTGTTCGTATATTCTGTTATTCAAGAGGCGTTCTGTCTTCCCAACATAAAAATGTTTACATGTGTTACATATAGCAAGATAGATAACCCCTCTGGTGTTGCAATTACCCTTCATAAAATGCACTCTACTATTCACTGTATTGTCCAACACTACGCACGGTTCAACATTAATGTAGGGACAATAATGACACATGCCGCATTTTTTTGTCCCCTCATTGTTCTTTGTAGTACTCTTTGGCTTAATTTCTAAAAGCTGTTTCAGATTTTTACTAACCCTAGTAACAAATGTCGGTGTTGGGCCTACTTTTTTACATATAGCCTCATTAGTTCTTAAAATATTCCAATTTTTTATGTAAATATTTTTTATGGCTGGTGTTCTTATATTATAAGTAAGAATACATGCTGTATTGTAATTATTATTGGAAATACATAACTTGTCTCCTATATTTTCCCCAAATGGTTCCAATAAGGTACCTGTTCCCAATAAAGGTACATACTTCTGTCCCCACAACATATATATATCTTGTAAAGTAGAGTTAATCAAATCTAGTGGATAACCTCTGTCTCTAAACATTCCCCTAAGTAAACTAAATTCGCTGTCCAAATCTTCTTTATTTGAAGTCATCCTAGCAATGCTGATTGCTTGGCCCTTGATGATGCTTATTTTTTGTGTAAAAGGATGATTACTTTCGAAATGCAAATAAGCATTACAAAAAGTTTTTTTCCGAAATATTTTAGACTTAAAACAGTAACTAATATTCACATTACTATACTGAAAAGTAAAGGCCAGATAACCTGTGCTAGAATTTATATAATTAATAAAACCAGCTATTTTGTCTTCAGTGTCTCCCCATAGGATGAAAATATCGTCCAAATAACAGAGATATAATTTGATATTTGACCAATAAGGGCCTTTAAAAACATGTTCAATCTCCCAACCCAGTAAAACAAGATTAGAGTATACTGGTGAACAAGCTGCTCCCATTGGGACACCTGTTGTTTGCTGATAAAATTCCCCTTCAAACCACAAATAGTTATTATCCAAAATTATGTTCATAAGTTCACAAATAAGTTTCACCCTGTCATTGTCCATATCTGAAAATGTAAACAAGACATCTTCGAATAAAGCCAAACCCTCCTCCTTAGGAATACATGTAAATAAGTCTTTTACATCAATAGTTAAAAGTATGATGTTATCCTGGAACAATTCCTGTCTGACACTCTTCAAAAAATCCCAGGAATCTTTCAATAAATGGGGGGTCTTTTGAACTACGTGTTGTACATGTGAATCAATGAACAGGGTAAGTGGATGTACCTTAGACCCTCTAGCTGCCACTATGGGTCTAAAAGGGGGTTTGAGAACATCCTTGTGTACCTTTGGTATACCAAAGAATACTGGTATGATGGGAAATTTCCTAAAAAGAAATTCATACTCAGTGTGGTCAATTCTACCTTCCAACAAATATTCGTCCAAATAGCTGTCAATTCTGGAATAAGAAATATTGATTTCATTTTTGGAAGTATGGCCATAAGTATTTTCATCGAACAATAATTCTAACATAGCATTGGAATAGTCCATACTGCAAAAAATGACTATACCCCCACCTTTATCTGGAATCATAATCTGAATACTGTCATCCTTTCTTAAATCACATAATAATGTGTATTCATCCTTGGAGAGATTCCACTCATTCCTCCTGTTGTTCCCAAATTCCTCATATAAATCTTCCAACACCAGTTTTTCATATGTGTCCACCAGGGGGTGTAAGGGGGGATTGTAAATACTTTTCTTTTTTAATTTATTGTTACTCATACCAATATTGTGGTCATTGTTATTCAAGGGTTCCATTAATATAGCTAAATTCAATTTCCTTGTATATAATTTTAAAGCTTCTATATTGTCCACCAAATCACCTTTATTGGTGGGGATAAATTTTATACCCTTGGAAAAAAGTTGAAAATAAACATCCGTAATAACTCTGTCTGAGTAATTGTAAATAGTAAAACCTGCCTTTTGAAATATAACCTGTTTGTGAGGTTCAGAGGGTTTAATAAAATCATTCCTATCTAATACCCGTGTCAGTATTGAGGTGCTTGATGTTTCGTCTGTGGATAGTAATTTCTGTTGTGTTCCCCCTCTTTGGTATAATACTGTGCCAGTCTTTCTGAGCATCTGAGGGGGGGGAAATCCTCCTCAGCATGGTATGGAGTTTCCCCATCCACATGGTGCCACCCCATATCATTGCCTGTATCAGTTGAAGAATGATTTAAGCCGTGCCCCATTTGACCCACTCCTATCTCCTGATGATAATTGAATATAGAGTTATGCAAAGACCTATTGTGTTTGAGCCCATGGTTCTGCCCACTGTGGTTTTTGTTCATGTATACTGTTTTATCTTGATAATCCCTTTGGTCCCTGTAAATCTTACGTTTTTTTTCTTTTGAAAGATATTAAAACATCTATTTTCAATCCTATCCAACATCTTGAAATATAAAACACTGTATTGGGAAAACAACAAATCCTTCTTGATTTTGCTATCTAGATTCTGAACATCCTTCAATACACTTTCCCTTTCAATTTCATAATAGTGCACTGTTTTTCTTAAAAGACCCAAGCCAATGTCATTAAAATAGTTACTAAAATCGGCAAGTATTTCCTCATTGTAATTGATACCAAAGGAAATTTAAAAATTCTCAGTCCCTGAGGTACTATTTTCAAAGCAATACACTGTTGAAAATAAGCAATGTCAATTTCCAAACTCTTACACTTAAAAAGTCTCTTTTCCAATGAAAAGATTAAGTCTTTTAAAGAAATATTTAGTCTCCACGGCATGAAAGTAGCGGTGTGGAGATATTGAATTCTGATAACGCTGTATCTAATGGATTACCTCACGGACAGAACAGTAGTCCTAAGGGTCTTGGCCCTTCTCCGATTTTTGTTGGGGCAGACAACAGTCGCTTGGATTACCATCACGCAGGGACTCGTCCTAAAACAGTTACTGTTTTTTTCACCCCACCAGCTGGGTCGCAGCTGGAGGCAAATTCTAGATTTGAAAAACTGTGTTCTAAACAGTATTGTTTCGACAAGGCTGACAATACTAATAATTGTGATACACATCATTTTACCGAAAACAAAGGGAGAGACAATATTTCTTTAAAAGACTTAATCTTTTCATTGGAAAAGAGACTTTTTAAGTGTCTTTTTAAGTGTTTTTAAACTTTGAGTCTGGCTAGAAATAATAAGTGCACTTTAATCTGCATCTTCTTCAATTCTTTTATCAAGTGAAGGAACTCTTTTCTTTTCAGAATCACAGATGAAGAATAATCATTATCAAACCTTATTGTACAGTTATTGAATTTAACCAGTGAATTCGACCAAGCAGTTTTTAAAACAAGCTCTTTGTCTTGGCAGGAAAAATCTAATCGGATTTGTATTCACTTTTTTGATGATAAAGGGACCACAAAAGACCTGTGAGCTCTTTCAATACCATATAATTAAGATTCTGGTAAATTTAAAGTCTTAGGGAGCCAAGAAGTGAGGAAGTTAACTATATTGGTCATAGGTTCATAGGTATGTACTAGGCTATCTGTCCGAGGGCATTTATAAGCCTAGCCAGAGTGTGTCGGCTTTCACCACCCCATTGATTAATTAACTGATCCTCTGTCAAGCAGAGCCAATGAAGTGATCCCAGGGGTGTATTTTCTGTTACCCAACCACTCGTCAAGGTTTCTCTTGAAGAGTGTTAGTGAGGGGCTCTGCCTGATGTAATTTGGAATGTTGTTCCAAAGCACAGGGAGTCTCTGTGACAGGAATCTATCCCAACAGCATGTTCTATTTATTGTTGTGATGAGGTTTAGCTCACTAGAGCATGTGGCTCGTAGTGACTTGGATTTCTTTAGGTGAAGCATGTCCATCAATTCTGAGTTGGACATGGCTTTGTAAGTCAGGCAGAGATCACCTGTGAGTAAGTGATATGCCACTGAGTACAGCCAGAGTTTTTTCAGTCAGGCTGCATAGGACATATGTTTGAGACCAGTAATCTTCTTGGTGAGGTACTTTTGTGGTCTTTCCAGCTGTTGGAAGTGTCTTGTGAGGTACATCCCAAATGGGGCATTGTACTCTACGATGGGTCTAATGAGTGACGAGTAGAGGGGCACTATAACCTCTTTATTTCTAGATGTGAACCCTTTAGTAATTAGATGGGCCACATAGAAGGATTTCCTAACTACTTTGGCAATATGATTGTTAAAGGAGAGATTACTACCTACCTGGGTCCCCAGATCTCTTATTACCTCTTCTGTATTAAGGGGGATGCCACCTATGTGGTAATTCGTGGGTGTTTTGTTTTTCCCAAACGGGATGACTATGCATTTTTTGGCATTTAGCTTGAGGCCATGACTTTGACACCAGGTGTCCGTCTCAGTAATGCCCTTTTGGAGGATGTCCGTGTCAGTCAAAGTGTCTATTATGGCTCCCAGTTTGCAGTCATCGGAGAACTTGTTTAACCATAGTCCTCCTGTGTTTGCCTGTACTTCTGAGACAAAGGTCTCAACTTCTTCTGATATCCTACATTTGTTGCCATGACAAATGTCTTATCTGTACTCAGTTCATAGGTTCATAGGTGTTTCCTAGGCTAATGACCACAAGGACCTTTTTAAGCCTAGCCATGCATCCTAAGTCTCTGACAAGTTCTGATACCCTTGATAAGTGTAAGCATGGGCCTGGGAGATGAAACATTTACAGATTACCTGTGTCCATTAGGGACATAGGTGCCAAACCAGGGATTAATTTCCATTTTCCCATCCAATTGTTCAAATTGCACTTGAATTGGTTTAGGGAGCAACTCTGCTTCACATGGATGGAAAGCCTGTTCCATAAACAGGGTAGTCTCTGGGATACATACCTATCTCTCCAGCAGGTCCTATTTATATTACAGCCAAGGTTTAAGTCTTTAGAAAGGGTAATTCTGGTGCTGTTTGTTTTGTGGATATGTAGGAGGTCCATCAGAGTGGGGTCTGACAATGCCCTGTATGCCAGGCATAGATCTCTCCTCAAAAGCCTGTAGGAGACAGAATACAAGGATAGGGTCTTGAGGCAGTCTGCATAGAAGATATTACTTACGCCCTGTATTCTTTTAGTGAGGAACCTCTGTGAAAGTTCCAGTTGTTGGATATGCCTGGTTTGGTACATACCAAAGGGGGCCTTTGTACTCAATGATAGGTCTGATGAATGCCGAATGCAGTGGAACAATGACTTTCTTGGACTTAGATGCCATACCTTTGTTTATAAGTTGCGCAACATAGAATGATTTCCTCACCACTGTAGACACGTGATGATCAAAGTTTCATCCCATGTACCTTCAGTTCTGCATTCCTTTCCCCTATCCTTTGCTGAAGTGCTTTCTCGGAGTCTGTCTGTAATGCTACATCAGCTGCATACAGCAACTTTGTTGAGTTTTCCCCCATGACCTGTTTGCTAATGAGTCCATCACCAGTATTAACAGTAGTGGGCTCAGAGCTGAATCCTAATGCACACCCACTAGGAACCCTTTGTGAGACCAAATACCATTCATACTTGAGTCACTGAGCCTTGTACATAGCCTGTACTGATTCTCCTAATGTTTCTGAGACTTGAAACCACCACAGGACTGTCCAAATCAGCTTTCTTAGGATCATATTCACACACAGACTTCTCTTTTACTTTTTAAAAGGAATCTAAAAATATATCTCAATAAACACTGGCTATGCTCCTGTACTAACCCTGACTAACTTTTCTCCTGTTACTACTTTTCTTTCAAAACTATACCCTCTCTTATCTTCCCTTCATAGTCTCACCATTTTATATGATTACATACAAATTTGCATATATGTAATAACTATGACTATAATATGAAAAAAAAAAAAAATTTGTAACACTTCCTGTTTTTATAACATTTGTCACAACCTTTAGATTAATTGTATAAGTTTTTCCTTGGAGCTTTTCTCCCCGGGCCTCTACTGAAAATGGACATGTATCCAGCTAGACTAGCCCGGTCAACAAATGTAAAATAAAATAAATAAAATAAAATAAAAGTATATGTTGAACAGTAGGGGTCCCAGGACCGAGCCTTGCAGGACACCACTTGTGACTGGTTTAGAGTAGGACCTGGAGCCCGCTATTCTTACCGTGTGAGTTCTGTCTGTAAGCAAGTTGGCAACCCATCTTGTGACGTAGGGGTATATGTTCAAGCTGGTGAGTTTTTCTGTAATACTCGAGTGGGGAATGGTGTCGAAAGCCTTGGCGAGGTCAAGGTAGGCTGTGTGAACCACCTTTCCCTTGTCTATGGCCTTGGTGACTGTCTCGAAGAAGCCCACCAGGTTTAGTAGACATGATCTGCCCTTAACAAAGCCGAAGTGGGTCAGGTCAAGTGTTTGGAGGTTCCCAATGTCTTTGTTAATGAGTTCCATGATGATGCGCTCCATAGCCTTGCAGACCAGGCTAGTCAGGCTTATGGGGTGATAGTTACCAGGGTCAGTTGTGGCCCCTCCTTTGTGGAGAGGAATAACCATTGCTGTGCACCACTCTATGGGCACGTAGCCTGTGGAGAGGCTGAGGTTGAACAGTGTGTTTAGGTGGGGGGTTAGTTTGTTCTGTAGTTCATGCAAGACACAGCCTGGGACACCATCTGGTCCTATTGATGGTGTGTTTTTGGCTTTTGAAAGGGCTGTTTTCACCTGTGCGTCTGTGATTTTTGGGACACTACACTTTTCCGGTATTGTTGTGGATCCTTTTGGAGGTGAGAGGTGTGAAGTTTGCACTGAATCTATCTGCCAGGATGTTGGCCATATCAGTAGGTTCAGTATATTTTGTGCTATTTTGCACTAGTTCAGTGCATATCTGTGAGTTGCAACTTAGATTCTTAACATAGCTAAAGAAGGCGTTGTGGTTATCTTTTGAATCCTTGGCTATTTTTATTTCGTAGTTAACCTTTGATGATTTCATGAGGGACCTCAGTTTCTTACTGATACTGATAAGGGATGTCCTTCCTTCTTGAGATTTGCTTTTTTTCTGAACTAGTTTCCTCCTTCTATTGTATAGCCTGTTTATTGCAGAGGTCCACCAAACTGGTTTCCTTCTCTTAAAGGAGTGAGTCTTGGTTTTGCTAGGGATGGCATGATCCATGCATCCTTGTAGGTGCTCATAGAGTGCATTTGTAAAGGTTTCTGCATCTTGGGCAGCGTTATCATTTAGCGTAGGGGCTGTGAAACTTACCACCTTTGTCTTAAGTAAGGTGAAGTTTGCTTTGGAAAAGTTTTTTACTGTGGTTTCCTTAGTTGGGGGTGCTGGTGGGGTGTGGACATCCAGAGTAATTAGTTTATGGTCTGATCTAACCAGTGACAGGTTGACCTCTGGTGTGGAACACCTGTCGCTCATGTTGGTGATGACCAGTTCCAAAATGTTTACACCTCTGGGAGGGGAGTTTACCAGCTGATCCAGGGTGTTTGAGTTGATGAATTCCAGGAAACGATGGGCCTGGGAGTTTGTACTCAAGTAGTTTTCCCAGTGAATGGTAGGGTAATTGAAATTGCCCAATATCAGGGTGTTTGGTAGGACCTTCATGTTTTCCAGTGTCTCCAGAAAGGTGGAGTGGTGGTCCTGGGTCATGGAGGGTGATCTGTAACAGGCCACAATTTGCATTGTAGATTTGCCCGATGTTAGTTGCACGTGGATGATTTAAGAGGTATCATGCTGCGCCACTAACCTGGAGGTGTAGGTATCCTTGATGAATATGGATACACCCCCCCTCCTTTTGTGTTTTGGTCTGTGTTCTGTGGCCAAAACGTGTGGTATGAGTTGTAGCCCAGTAGAGCTGGGGTACTCTCTGGAGCCTTGAACCAGGTTTCAGTTACTGCACAGATGTCCACGTTCTCCATACTGAGGAGTGCTTCGAGTGTGTGCATTTTAAGATTTAAAATCCTGGTGTTGAGTACCATAACCCTCAGTTTTTTGTTAATTATGCTGTTTACGGAGGTGGATTTGACTTTTGCTCCTTGCCTAAAAAAGGCACTATGGGGGCAGCAAGAGCCTTGGCCAGAATTCGAAAGCCTAGGGTGACAGGTGCAAGCTGTCTCCCCTATTTTTTTAGGTAGTCCATAGATGTGTATGTTGTTACTTCTGGATCCATTTTCAAGATCATCTATTTTATTTTTTTGCGTTAATAAAAACTCAATGTTATGTTCTTCTGAAACTCTTCCTTCTATATCATTCAGTACCTCTCCTGTACTGGAGATCTGAGTCTTCTGTTGCATAATTATTTCATGCTTGTTTTGTGCATTTTTATTTGAAATTATCTAGTTTATTGTCCTTTTTATCTAGTTGTATTGAAAGGTCTTGTATGGTAGTAAGAAGTGACTGTAGTTCCTTCTCTAATGACATGTACTGTGAGTTGTCTTTAGAGTAACTCATTTTGAAGAACAAGCAAGACTCTTTCTGCTTGAATGTTGACAGTAATTAAAAAAGTGAAAAATATATTTTTCCAATATAATCTTCCAAAACCTACAGGCAAAGGCATCTGGATATGGAAAACTTTACTATATATATATATATATATATATATATATATATATATATAAAAGAAAACAACATAGGAAAGAGGATTAGTAATGGAAAAGTTAAAGAAATAGAAACTGAAGTGTTGGATTACTTGTGAAGTGAATGATTTAGTGTAGAAAATCTAACTCTGATAACATTACAGGATGAAAGAATAATGAGTCAGCAAATTAAGGAGAAACCAGTGAAGTGGGAAGCATCTGACCAATTACCATATGAAGATACTTTGGAGCCTCCCATAGGAAACCAGTACAAATGTTCAATTGGAGTTGCACAGCAAGGAAAGGAACAGGAAACTGTGTCAACTCTGATGCAGTTAATGTGGTGGAGTGGTAGGCCAGTGAGTTCCTATATGAAAGAGCAAATGATGACACAGGATGAAGCTGAAGAGAATATGGCACAAAAACATTTTCTGGAACTTTCTGTAGAATGGTTGCAGGAAATGGAGTACAAGGAATGTGCCCTTAGTTTAGAAGAAAATGATTTAAAGAAACAGTTGCTTGATTTAATGGAGATGAGCAGACATATTAACATCAATGAAAGACATTTATTTATTTTATTTATTTATTTTTATTTTACATTTGTTAACCGGGCTAGTCTAACTGGATGCATATCCATTTTCAGTAGAGGCTCGGGGAGATAAGCTCCGATGAAACAATAATAAAAATTACAAAGTAACAAAATCATAATAAAAATTGATGTAAACAAGGTACAATGATTTTACATTAGTGAGACTAATCTAAGAGGTTAGAAGTTGATTACATATAGCAACAAGTGCAGGTATAAGTTGTGTCAGTCAAATATAGTTTTAATACACTGTATATAGAGAAGGCAGCTGATGATATATATATATATAGATTATATATGTGTAAATATACAGGTATAAGTACTAACATTCCCATGCAGTTTTAATACACAGTATATAGAGGAGAAGGCAGCTAGTTATATACACTTGCTATGTACCTACGGTATTTATATTAGTAAGGTAGAAGAGGATGTAAGTACTAGTATATAAAAGTAGAATGTTAGCTGTACTTAAGAAAAGGGGTTGATTACTGAAAAGAGGAGGGTAGGCTAAACCTATTAGCAGGGCTAGTTGATCAGTCAGGTTCACTGCAGGGGCACAACCAGTGTGTTTTGAGGAAAGGTTTCAGTTTGGTTTTGAAAAGTGATAAAGAGGGTAGTGAGGAGAGTTCGCTGGGGAGAAGGTTCCGGGATTTTACAACAAAACTGGAGAAGAGAGTTTCCAGCCCTGTTGTTTGATTTACAAATATTGACAAGAAGTTTGTAAGATGAACGCAAGGTTTTCAAATTTTTGTAGGGGGTGATAAGGGTAGATAGTATAGGGGTATTTGTTGGATGGTGAAGGGTTTCATGGACAATGGTCAGTTGGTGGAATTTTAATCAGATTTTGTAGTTCCAGCCATCCTAGCTGTTTTAGATTAGAACAGTGGTGGGTTCTAATGGGGTTGCCTGTAGCAAATCTGGCTATGTTACTGTAGGCGGTTTCCATTTTATTCGGGTTGTTTTTGGATAGATTAGTATAAATAGGTGAGGCATAGAGGAGAGGTGAGATTAGATGGGTATGAGCAATACTTATTCTAGCTGCTGGAGAGAGGAAGTGTTTTATCCTACGGAGAGAGCCCAGTTTTCTATTAACAGTTTTTATAGTGTTGTTAATATTGGTGTCGAAGGTAAGGTTGTTATCTATGGTGATACCTAGTAGCTTGGTGGTAGCATCTGGGGATATGAGAGTACCATTAATGGATTTGTTTGTGAAATCTATCAGGGGAGATTTATAAGTTGGGCTAAAAAGGAGGAGCTTAGTTTTTTGGGGGTTCAGAAGGAGACAGCGTTTTGTGAACCAGAGTTCAACTGTGTTAAACATCTTTTGGGTTCGGGAGTTAAGTTCAGATATCGATGTGGCTGAGCATATGAGTGTGGAATGATCTGCATATTGTATGCATGTTGATTAAGGGATATCTAGATGAAGGTCATTGATAAATATAGAAAATAGAGAGGTCCTAATATGGACCCTTGAGGGACATCAAGATTAATGGGGAGGTTGGTTGATAAAGTGTTGTGCCAAAGTACTGCCTGTTGTTGGTTATCTAAATAGGATTCCAACCATTTTATTGCTAGTGGCACTAGTGACAGGGATTTGAGGATATTTATAAGTATTTGGTGATTAACCATATCAAAAGCCTTTGACAAATCTCTAAACAGTGCAGAGGAAAGCAAATTGAGGTTACGTTTTTTGTTAATGCAGTCAGTAAAGGACAGGATGGCTGTAGTAGTGCTGTGTGAAGGTCTGAAGCCATGCTGGCAGTTGGAAAGTAAATTATTTTGGATTAGGTGGTCTAGCAATTACTTGTGGATGCATTTTTCCATGAGGTTAGCTAAGAGGGAAAGTAGAGCTATGGGACGGTAATTGGAGAATTCAGTGCAGTTTCCACCCTTGTGAAGGGGAATAACATGGGATATCTTCCAGATTTTGGGGATGTTTCCTTCAGTGATGGTTCTATTAATGAGAATGGAAATGCGATAGGCAATGGATTTGGCTGATTTCTGTAGATATTCGGCAGGTAGTTGGTCTGCTGAAGGAGTGCATGGCATTAGTTTTAGGAGAAGGGTAAGAATATATGTAGTTGGGACTGGTTGGAAGAGAAATGGAGGGGATGGGATAGTATTAGACTTGGATAAAGTTAAGTTCTGAGTTGATAACTGACTAGCAAGAGTTTGAATGGTTTCAGTAAAAAATGAATTAAAGGCATTGGCAGTTTTCATGGGATTATCCTGGTCTGTGCCTTGTGGGTTTGGTGTGATGGATTGACCTGGGTGTAATAATTGGTTAATAGTCACCCAGAACTTTTGTGGTTTATTATGGTGATTTTGCTGGAACTGAAGGTAGTAGTTTTTTTTGTCAGACAGTATAGCTTGTTTAGTTTTATTTCTCAGTTGTCTGAAGTTGTGTTGGTCTACAGTGGTTTTGGTTAAGCGGTATTTAACCCATTTACTTGTTTTGGAGATGAATGTTTTGCCTGGTTTCTTTTGAGAGCCATGGGGGCGGATTTAGTTCTCATTCTGATAGAGCGGGTTGGGGCACGGTGGTCTAGTATGGCTAGGAATTTAGAATTAAAGTGATTAACAGCTTCATCCAGTGGGAGGTATTTTAAGGGGGACAAGTTACATGCTCTAAAAGTTATTTTTGGAAGAGATCAGGGTTAAAGGTTTTTTTGGTTCTAATATTCTTGATAATAGTTGGAGTGGGTAGATTGGTTTTAAGCCTGATGATATAGGTAAGTGAGTGATCACTAATATCATCAGGGAGGGTTCCAGCTTCATAGGTTTGGGCATGGTTATTGATGAGTATCCAATCTAGGGTACTTTCCTTCTTATTAGGCTTGTTACTCCTGGTGGGAGAGGTAATGGGTTGCTAAAAGTCAAATAGGTTTATATGGGTGGTAGGGTGGGTAGTGCTACAAATTTTCCAATCGATATTTAAATCTCCTAGGATTATGGTTTCTTGGGGTAAGTTTTGAGATAACCAACAGAGGGTATTTTCAACAGTGGTAGTGTTGTTACCAGATAGAAGATAGATACAGATTATATAGATGTAGACATAGACTACAGAAACTCACTGAGACCAAAAATGTTAGAAGTTTGATAAAACAAGTGAACACAGTAATCAAGACTATTAACAGAAATGTATGCGATATAACAGAAGTGAATAGGATATATTACTGTGCAGCTAAATTAATAACAAATAAAGTCTTACCGCAAAAACACGGGGTAGTAAAGGAAAGGAAGGGGAGAAATCAAATGTCATCATGGAAGTATCGAATAGAGAAAACTATAAAGCAACTAAGACAAGAAGCGTTACTATTAGAAGAGTACAAAAGAGGGAACAGATCAACAAAAATACTCAGAAACATAGTTGACATGATAAAGCAATGCACAGTATCAACACAGACCAGGATTTATCATACACTATTGCAAATAATAAACTAAAAATATCAGCACAGGCAGAAAAACGTAGAAGATACACAGAAAAATATAAAGAAAAAGTATAAAAAAAGCAATTTATTGATGACCCAAAAAAGGTTTACAGAGAAATGGGAAACAAGGCAAAGGGAATAGAAACACCACCAAAAAAGAAGAAATAGACACATTTTGGAGAAATATCTATGAAGATCCTGTGGAACATAACAAAGATGCTGAATGGATAGAAGAAGTAAAAGAAAGAATAAGAAGTTTAAAGGTGCAGGATATGAAATGGGATGAAGTAACGGTTAGAGAAATTGAAACAAAATTAAGAAAATTTCTAAATTGGAAAATCCCAGACCCAGATGCAATACCTAACTTCTGGCTAAATGAATTAACATTGTTACATGAAGACTTAGTCTTGGTTAAGAACTATATGCGCACTCTGAACAGATGCCAACTTGGTTAACAACAAGAAAAATTATACTCTTCCTTAAAAGTGAACCTGCAAGTTATCCTAAAAACTATACACCAATAACTTTCCTTCAATGTATAAACTGCACATCAGAATTGATACTGACAGAGTTTATAGTCATTTAGAAGAAAACTCAATCATGGCAATAATGAAACAAGGTAACAAAATAAAGTCACATGGAACAAAGGATCATTTGTTGTTAAATAAAGTCAGAATGGAGAACTGTAAAAGGGGAAAAATTAAAGTAGGGCATGGATAGACTGCAAAAAAAGCATTTGACAGTATCCCACATTCGTGGATAAAGGTGTTCTTACAAATGTATAAGATACACCCTACACTGATCGATTACAGTACAGTGACCATGAAACAGTAGCAAATCAATCTGCAGCTAAACCATGATAAAGAACAAATTATTATCCCAGGGGTAAAAATTTAAAGAGAGATATTCCAGGGTGACTCTGTCACAGCTGCTCTTTTGTCTTGCCCTTAACCGATTAAGCTGTCTACTTAACAGATTAGGTCAACACTACCATTTGGCTCCCAGAAAATAACAAAGTGTAAAGACTTCTCAACTTCTTTTTGTGGATGATTTAAAACTGTATAGTTCATCACATGAGGAACTGAAAACACAACTGCAAGTGGTCAAACCTTTTTCAGATGATATAAGAATGTCATTTGGTCTTGATAAATGTACAAAGGCAAACTTTACAGCAGGAAAACTGTACCACCAAGAAAATATCAGTCTGGGACAGGAATGTGATATAAAACAACATGAGTAAGAGGAAGCATATAAATATTTGGGATGTGATGAAGGATCAACAATAAAACATGAACAAATATTTTAGAAGACTAAAATAAATGTTGAAAACAGCCTTGACAGTTAGGAACAAAGTCCAAGTTATAAACCAATTTGCTTCTCCTGTTCTAACTTACAGTTTTGGGGTGACTGACTGGCCTCAAAAGGTGTTGGATCAGTTGGACAGGAAAACAAGAAAAATTATTCATGCTTATTAAATGATTAACAAAAATCAGTGTATACTGTGATGTCCCTGCACTGGCCCAGTAATCAAGGAGCCTCAATCCTCACCACTAGCACTAGAGCGGGACATGCACATTAGGAGGATGACAAATACCCACACAGTAAAGTACAATTTCCCTTAAGAGCACACAGAGATCACAGTCAGTCTGGGGCTGGTTTCTCCCTCTCTCTCTCTTTGCAGATCCCCAATAAGACTCCCACCTGGCACAGCTATGGGGTTAAGATCTCAGCCGAGTGGTCAATCCAAAACCTCCAGCACCCTCTCTGTCCAACCAGTGCTTTGTGTCCCTGCCCAAATAGCTGACACACACACGTACACTTTGAGATAGGATTTATATACAAACACACAAACACTCCTGGGGAAGGCTGGCACAGGTTCACTAGCTATGCCCCCTTCTGCTCAGACTATAAGGTAGTACCAGCTGCCACCAACCACTCTTTATCAGCTACTATAAAGCCCTTCCCAAACGGGGACCAATTCTACTGTGTAATGTTACTATTATCCAAATGGTAAGTGAAGACCAAAACTTTTAGGCTATTTAGGAGTGTCACCAAATACATATGCAAGTAATCTAAGAGCTTAAGTATCTCTAAACAAACCAGTCACAATTAAACAGTTTAAATATATTTAATAATAAATAATAAAAGCACAAGACAATACTCATTAACTCAACACAGTGACAACATAGTTCAGAATCACAGGAAATACTTTAAAACAACATTGCAGGACATTCTCAAATAAATACAGAAAACATCTAAACTAATCTTTACTGTATTCCTATCTATATCTAAGAGATATTATGCCCTAAATAACTTACTTACAGAGCAAGACAAGTGCTGATGAGAGGATGTTGTCAAATCCAAAGACAAATACAAAATGTACAGACTTACTCTCTGAGATAATTCTTAAATTACTATCAAACATTCCTGCTGGGTTATCTCAGATTACATCATTCTTTGTCACCTCTGCCGTCAGTTCCCAGGCTAACAGAAACTTAAAATTTAGCACCTCTGTGTCAAAAAGACTTATCTCTCAGAACTTTGCCTGGGACTGGAAGTCGTAAAACAGTTAAATACTTTTACCTTTGAAACCTGTAATTATTTCTGTTTCCAGACAATAAGAAAACCTCCTAGCTGTAGACATCCTATCTCTTTGCATTAGCTAACATTATAGCACAGTTGTAAACAACTTCAGCTTATTTTCTTAGAGTTTTGCAAGTTAACTCTGTATGTTTCAACTTCTGTCATGAAAACATACATTTGCACAAGCATAAATTTTATACACATTTCTGCTCTTTTCCAGCAGGGTACGCTATGGTTACATTCATGAAGCTCAGTACAGAACATATAGTTCAACACACACTTCTGCACCAGTAGTTTAATATACACATAACATATAGTTCTCTTACATTTGTAAGACAAGCCTATGGATCATATTAATATTCACAAATGACATAGAATTATTTACAAAATTCTAGCTAGCTGGGCTAGCAGTCTCACATATACCAAAATTATATATTCTCCATTCTGAAGAAGGTATGGGCCTCCTCAAAATTGATTACATGTATATATCTGCAGTCATAGATATTTCTTGACTTTACCCAGGGAATTTTGAGGAAGGGCCGTAGTCTAGAGTAAAAGGGGCTGGTGATGCAGCTAGGAAAAGAACACGATTACCGGTGGACCAGGAGACTTTGGTGGAGCTGAGAAAGTTATAGACAGTAGCATGAGAACGAGTTACAATGAAAAGACAGATGAGACAGATTTTATAAGGCATTGAGGTAGTGCGGTTTAGAAAAGGTTATAGCTAAGATGGAGATGGGAAAAGAATTAGGAAGCACAGTCATAGAAATCAGGTGGAGACAATCTTGCAGGGTAACACAACATGCAAATAGTAGTATGAGGTTCAGGAAATTCCAACACAAATGTTTCTGTACCTTTGTGAGTTTAAAAGGTATGTTCCTCTAAGTAGATGATGGGGATTGGAGATGCGTGACATAAAAAAGGGTACATGGATATACATATTTTGGGACTAGACATTAGTATGAGATCTTCCAGTT
Organism: Protopterus annectens; assembly: GCF_019279795.1. Classification (NCBI taxonomy): domain Eukaryota; kingdom Metazoa; phylum Chordata; order Ceratodontiformes; family Protopteridae; genus Protopterus; species Protopterus annectens. Next base: position 85,397,190 of record NC_056735.1, read on the forward strand.
GGTCTAGTTTGGAAGTAAAATATCATAGATGATTCATTCAGGAAGTTATTGATGGGTGCAATGGGTTTTGTTGTTTAATTATTGTGAGTAAGAGTACTTGTGTGCAGCAACAGAGTTTGGAATGTGGTTCTTGATCAAGATAAATTCCTGTAATACGTTCTGTAGTAAAAGGATCATTTAGAAAAATAGAAGGGAGTTAGTTTTGGACTTTGTCATTTTGATATGGTGACATTTAGAAACTGATCTGTGGGATCATGGAGAGATTTTGTCTGGTACTAAAAATAATGTTTCTGTTTTTTTTTTTTGTATTGTGGGTGAGACTTCATTTCTCAGTGTTTTTTTAATGATGGAATATGATGTGTTAGATCTGTAACTGACCATGTCATCTGCATATGAGATTGCAGGAGTTTGTGGGAGGCTTGCATTTATGAACATTGTTAATAGGAATGAAGAAGGCATACCTCTCAACCTCTTAGAGCAAGAAATCTGGACAAAGTCATAAATAAAAGTGGGACAAAGGCCCACAAATAGGGACAATTTTTAAATATTGCTCTTACAAACTCAGAAAGTTGATAGAATAAAATGTTTTGCATCAGAATGAATTTTCTGAAGGATATATAGGCTGAAACTCAAATGTCTGTCATTATTTTTGAACTTCAATCTTTAATAATTTACCACTAATTTGACAGAAAATCACAATTTTATGAAAAATGGACCAAAAATATAAGGCCAAAATCTGGACAGTCTGTGAAAATCTATACAGTTGAGAGGTATGATGGCACAAATGCAGAAGAGGTTTCACCAAATTGAAATTTAAATTGCCTGTCAGTGAAGAAGCTTTTGAACCAATAAAGAGAAGTAGAACTGATATATGCTCTTATCAGAGAGAGAGAGAATTAAGGAGGAGTTCATTGTCCATGACACTGAAGGTCATGATGAAGTCAACAGTGCACCGGTGTGAAGGCCTTTCATCATATTTTGTAGGATGTCGACGTTGAACGATGACACGGCAGTCACAGTGCTGTGCACTGATAAATGCCATGTTCATGCAGGGATAGGACAGTGTGACATGCAGGAATAGGACAGTGTGTTTAATATAGTCAATTCATTTTTATTTTGTTGAACTTTTATTTTCCCTTTTGTTGACTGTGTTATTCCCACTACACCATCTGACTCCTTTCAGGGGAAACCCAAGGTGATATTCATACTACTAGGGGAATTTGTCCAGGGCAGTGAATAACGTCTTCTGCTCTTTTCGATAAGTGCCATGGGATCTTTTCCATCCAGCTGGGCTACCAACAGTTCACATAAATGGGGCTTCAGTTTAATGTGTCTCTATTGAAAACTAATATAACTACCTTGTATGTAGGGTTGCCACCTTTCGTTGTGGCTAAATCTGGACAAAGGCCACACCCCTCACATCACCCGTAGCCTCCACCCATTCCTGTCCCCTCTCCCATCCATGTTACCCCCATTTTGGGATGTCATGATGACATCAGCTGACAGGAACACCCTCTTTTTCCATTCCTGATGCCTGCTTTCAGCCAATTTACTATGCTTTTCTGTAAAAAATAGTAAATCAGCCGATTTAACAAACTCCGGTAATCTGTTTCTTTTTTGAAACAGAATACCGGAGTTTGTGCAGTGTTTTCCAGACTAGCAGAAAATCAATTTGATCTACGGATAGTCTGGAAAAAAAACGGATGGGTGGCAATCCTACTTGTGAGGAATAGAACTCAGGGTCTACTGATCTTTCAACACCAAAGGTGAGTCTGCTTGTTTTTTTTTCTGCTGAATTCTCCTTTGGGTATGAAAAAATGAAATTGGGCAAAGTCACTGTTATCTGTGGGCTTTTCTGCTTTTGGTACTGGCCTGAGTATAGCTTGATTCCATGAAGATAGCAAGCTGATTTGGGAGAAGCTAGAATACAGATGTGTTTAAATAGATTATGATGTGATCTTTGCAAGTTATCAAATAACTATGGCAATGCTTAGTGGCAGATTATAATAGGGGTGATTTAGGTAGCCACCCAGAGTCCTGATCTGCAAGGGGCCCATAATCACCCAACAAAACGGTTTAATATTTTTTTTAGATGTCATATTCAGCACTGATAACTCATTATGATAGCTTATGTAATTAACATAAATATTATAATTAAGGTTTTTAGTACAAAAGTGCATTAAATGGTAGAAGTTACAAATATTTCCTCTGTATATTCACAGTACTTACCCCCTGCACTTGCTATGTATTTATTTAGTTATATAACAGCAAAGAGATGTTTCTTCACTTAAAATAAAAATGATCAGCCCTCATCAATCTTCTGCACAACACTGCAACCTTCTGATCATTGCCTTCCCATGATTCAACATGAAGGCAATGAGCAGATAGCACAGGAATATTAAATATTCTAGTGGAGATCTCAGGACTGCTATTGGGGGGGGGCACAGTAATGTTAGACGAGTATTTTTTCTGTCCTGGCAGGCAACCACACATACAGCTGATAAGTGCAGTCTTGGGAGAACTACATGCTGGCTGTAGAAGAAAGCACTTTTTTGGTCAGTTTAAAAGTTGTCATGACTTTCTGGCTACTGCTGGGATATAAAACAAAGTTGAAAGTCTGTCTGATTTTGCAGACTGTTCCTGACTTTGCCTCGTGTTTTAGTCTGTACTTCCTAAAATGCTTGTTTTTGCTGGCAAATTGTTGAGGCTTGCAGACATGAAATGGTTGGGGGTGAGGCTTGCTGTGTTGAATGGAAAGTGACCACATTTGGGGTACTATCGTGCTGCACTGATTAACATAGCTGGCCAACAGTACTTGAGTCAGCAGTCAGTCCCTAGAAGACTTCTGCACAGTCTGCATATCGTACTTGCACTCAGGTGTTTTTCCTGTTTCTTTTTTTTATCTCTTGATTCTTCTCATATCCAAACTAAAGACATTTTCAAAGATGGTAATCTTCCATAACTGTTCATTAATATACATATGTGTGAGTGTGTATGTGTATGTGTGTGTGTGTGTGTGTGTGTGTGTGTGTGTGTGTGTGTGTGTGTGTGTGTGTGTGTGTGTGTCTCTGTATGTGTGCTTCTACGCATGTGTGTGTGCGTGTGTGTGTGTGTGTGTGTGTGTGTGTGTGTGTGTGTGTGTGTGTGTGTGTGTGTCTGTGTGTCTATGTATCTGTGTGTCTGTGTGACGACACACACTGTAACTACCATTCTGTCAGTCTGTACTCATCTGTTATTGCATTGTCAAATGCCAGCCAGCATAATTAGAACAGTGACTTGTACGGTGGGAATTCCCTCACATTTCTAAGCATACAAACTCTGAGATCACAAAATAGTGGGGATAACAGGAAACTTCCTTAGTCCCACTGTTCTGTGAACCCTCTGATGTCCTTACATTCACCACTGCAGTATTCATAACTTATTCATAACTTATGGGATTCCCTGCTGTGAAGTCTGACATCTGGCCAGTCTACCAAAGTCTACCATTGCTTTAAGGTACACTGAACATCACCTACACACTCCTCATGTAGCATAGGGCATAAAGGTGACGTTCAGGCATACCATTCTCAGAACTTCTTTGCCACCTGTCTAAATGCTGTTTTTAACCATCAGTCTGTTTGCCTCTGGCTGTTTTTTTGCCTTTGTTTTTCTGTTTGTTTTGATTCTGGTGATTACTTCTGTTTGCTGAAGTTCGAACCCTTGCAGATAAGTACCCAGTTGGAGGTTTTGTTCTTTTTTTACATTTGTTTGTGCCCTTTGCGTTAATGTCATCCAGGAAGGGTAAATGCCAGTGTGTTACTTAGATTCCCTATAATGACTGACACGATAAGTGCCTTTTTTTGCCTAGAAGTTTCTCATGACCATATGTCTTGTTCTGTTTGTCAGGCATTTGTCCCAAAACCCTTCATCGTAGGCTTTCTTCCCTTTCAATGTATCTTGAGAACCAGCGTCTTAAGCTTCTTCCTGCCCCAAGGGTAAGCCATCAGGGAAGAAGAAGGTGAAAAAGGTAAGAGCATAATCTTCCACTGTCCAGCCTCTGCTGGGAGATTCTCCCAAGGTTATTACTCACCTGGTTGTGTAGTCAGATTCCTCTGCTGTGTCTGGGTTGGAGGCTGACAAGGATCTGGCGGGCAGCACATCCAAAAAGGCTTTGCAAGCATCCATTTTGGGCATTCAGGGAAGCAATGGTTGATTGTTTCTGAGGGGTCTATGAGGGTTTTGCAGTTTCTTCTAAGGGAAGACATTCCTACTACAGTTGTGGAATGCCCTCCTGAGTCTGGGCACTCAGTTTTCTAGGATGGACATCCCCTTAAAAAATAAACAGAATTCTAAACATATTTCTTCTGCTCCCAGGAATCCACAAAGTGAGTGGCAGGCCTTTACTCAGGGGTATTTACTGCTTTACTGTCATTTAGGCCTCCTCAAGGGGTTTTGCTTCCTGCTCCTCCTTGGTCTTCCTCTTCACCTAAAAGGCCCAGGGAATTAAATTCTTCTGAGGAAGAGTTGGATTCTGATGAAGAATCCCTTACTTATTCTACCTAGATTCCTTTTCCTTTAGACTATGGGTCTGAGAACAAGGAATCTAATAGTCAAGACACTCCTTCTGAGGAAATTTCCTTTGGGGACACACTCTCTAGGATGATGTAATTTTTTAAGTAGGATTGTGCCCAGGTTTCTGATATCTTAGGAGGTACTATGAGTTACTGCAGATGGAATTTCCTAAACCTGTAGCTATTCCTCCTGTCTTGGCTGCTTTGCTAGATCTTTTTTCCAGTGCCTCTAAAGCACCTGATTCTCTGCCCTCAACTCCCAAGAAGTATGATAAGTTTTATAGGGTGCCCGAGGGTTGTTCCTTTTTGTCTAAATGTCCTGCTGCTGACCCGTCTGTGGTGGCTGTAGTCTCTGATAAACAAATTCAAAACTGCACGATGAACGAATAGGCAAGGAGGCTAGATTCAATCCAAAAATGGAATCACAAATTACACAGGTAAAGTAAGCGCTTTCAGTTGGCAAATAGACAATCTTCTTCAGACATTAAATTCAAAAGTTAAATGAGAATTTAAGCAAAAGAACATGGTGACATAATTTCATCCTACTCATGAATTAAAGTCACACTCACCTTATATTAACTAGCTTAATTAGAATATAAAAACACAAAAGCTCCATATAGTCATTCATATACAAATAAAAAAGCACATATATGAAAACATATGACCCTAAGAAGGTAATAAACTTTTACAATTGTATAAATATACTTAAAATATTATTGTGATTAACGTCTCTCCAAGGATTTAAGTTTTAACAAACATTTCAGGGAACACATTTCATTAAGTCTAGGGAACATATAGGCATTCATTAACAATTGCCACCAAAGCTCCCTGTATTCTAACGTTAAAGACTAAGGTCCACCCCTAGGGTTAGTCTTCACTTGTTCAATAACTGAAAATAGAAAAAAGTGGTCATTATAATCATTGATATGCCTTGCTAGAGCATTTGTACAGTCATTCCTTGTGATACAATACAAATATTCATAAATTCTCCATTTTAAGTGGCGCTCAGTCTTACCAATATAAAACTGGGGACAGCGTTGGCATTCAGCTAAATAAACAAGTCCATTACTATCACCATTATATTTGCTTTTAATATAATAAGTAATAGATCTAATAGAAAATCTATTGGACACCTTAATATGCTTACACTGGGGGCAACTTCCACATTCCCACCTGGTCTGGAAAAACTAGGATGCTTACTCTCAATCATTTTTTTAAGATTTTTACCTGTTTTATATATATATATATATATATACTGCAGTGGTGGTGCTGCGGTAGCGTTGTCACCTCACAGTAAGATGTTATCCTGTTCAATTCTCAGCTAGAGCGTCTTCTGTGTGGAGACATGCGTGAATGGGTGTACCTTCATTGAAGGTTGTGCGTCAGGGCTGGCAACTCGGCACATAAAAATCTACTGCCAATCATTAGCAGACCGGAGTTCCGCTGTGGCGACCCCTAACCGGGAAAAGCTGAAAGACACAACAACAACAACCTGTTTATATATGATTTTGGGACATTCAGGTACCTTATTTCTCAGACTACTATCGTCCATTAGGAAGGCCCAATTCTTACATATAATAGCTCGTACTTCATGGGCATCAAAAGAAAAGGCAGTAATAAAAGAAAGAGAAACAGAGGTAACCAATTTCTCTTGTAAAACAATATTATGTGAGACATTTTCCTGCATAAGGCCACTTAGACTTAAACTTTGAGGACGAATACTATTGTTCAGTATGGGTTTAAACCAACCTGAAGTACATTTTTGAGTGACTTCATCTATTAACCCCTCAATCAAATTTTGGGGATAACCTCTTGCAAGAAACATCCTCATAAGATTATCGCATTCATTTGAAAATTCATGATCCAAAGTGGTCATACGGGCAGCCCTCACTAACTGTCCTTTTACAACAGACTGTTTCTGAAACAATGGATGGGAACTTTCAAAATGTAGTAAACAATTTGAATAAGTAGGTTTATGATAAAGTTTTGCTGTGTAACAATTATTAACAATGTCTTTACATAATAGAACATCCAAAAAATTAATACAATCAGTTTTAAATTCAAATGTAAATTTTAAAAAGGTAGTAAGTTCAGAGATCACATCTACAAAATGGGCTGCTTCAACATTGTTACCCTTAAACAATATAAAAGTGTACCACATTACATGTTTTTAAACATATGATGTTTAAAAGTAAGGTAGTCTCGGTGTGACATAACACAATTAGCCCATAGCTATACCAGATTTTTGGAGAAAGATATCCCCACCAAACACAATATAATTGTTTTTTAAAACAACATCAAGTAGGTATTCAATTAAATCGATCTCATTGCCTCCAACTCCATTTGCATGCAGAAAATCCCTTACCCATGAAACCCCTAAAGTCTGGGGGATAACAGTGTATAAGTCACACACATCCACTGTTAAAAAATGGACATCACTATAATAATCTAAACTGTTAATACATTCCAGAAATTGCCAAGAATCACGACAAATCTGAACTTGGCCAGAAAGGTATTACCGCAATTTAATGTCTACCACTTTAGCACATCCATAGGAAATGCTATTCTGGCCGTCAACAATAGGATGAAAGGGCAGATTATTCAAGTCCTTATGCAGTTTAGGCAGCCCAAAAATTGTTGGTGTAACTGGGGAAGGAATTATTAAATAATTAAACATGTCTAAATCTATCATTCCATCAATAAATAAATCATTTAATAAACTTCTAACTTTTTGATAAGCACCATTCAATTCATTAAGAGATGCTTTAACATAGTTATCAGTCAGTAATAAATTCAATATTTTATCATGATAAAAGTTTTCCTTCATTAAAACTAAGCCGCCACCTTTATCTGGCTTTAAAACACGAATATCCTAAAGTTTCAGAGAATTCAAGGTGTCAATCTGACTAACAGACACATTAAATCTACTCATAAAGGTGGACCGGTTCCCTGTGTACGTTAAATTCCTCAAGTCTATCTCACATAATTTCTCAAAACAATAAAGGGCTGTGTGCAATGGAGGGTTAAAAACACTTGTTACACGACATTCACTATTAATAGCAGGCAAATTCCCAAGTAAACAATGCAAATTAAGCTTACAAACAAATAATTTTAAATCCATTAAAGTTCAACTAAATTCATCCATTTAGAAGGTACAAAGGATAGCCCTCTAGACAACAAGTCAACTAAGTCATTAGAAACAGCAACCTCAGTGAAATTATATATTTTAAAATCCCCTGATGCATTGCATAAAATCTGCGGGTGTGAGGTTTCATAAAAAGTATTTTCACAAATAAACCTGTTGTCTGATACTATCTCTGTCGAAAGTTGTTCTTCTTGTTGCAACGAGGTTTCCGATTGTTGTTGTTCGCGTTCGTTAGAGGATTCTGATAGTGAGACACATTCTGAAAACCCGCTCGGTTGTTAACTTGATTTGTAGTAGCCTGTTGGCTCAAAAGTCGTGGGCTACATCTAGGAAGCTCAGATTGTTGAACATTGGTCACATTACCATTGTTGGTTCCTGATGTGCTAGGACTTTCATTATTGTCTAACGTACTTGCATCATTCACAACGGGTATACTCACACCAAATGTGGCCTCAACCATAGGGGCAGGGGGGTAGGCAGTCCCGTTGGTATAATCCCTTTGGTCTCGTTCAAGCTTCTTTTTCTTGTTAAGCTTTATCTTTTCAATAGCTTGTTCTGTGCTATTGAATATATGGATAAATTCATATTTATATCTTATGAAGTCAACATCATTCTTGATTTTGACTTTCAAATCAAATAATTCATTTTTCAGTTGCTCACTTTGCTGCATATAGTTCCGAATAAGACATGCTAAAAATTCACAACCTTGTTTATCAAACAAGGTTAAAAGTTCTTTATGAAATTCAGAATTGTGTACTAAACCAGAGAACATGCGATCTGGATATACACTCTTGTAAATAAACAATTTCAAGCTGTAATTTTTTGTATTTAAAAAGCTTGACATCAAATAGTTTTAGATTCTCTGTAATTATGTGCAACACTTGAGAATTACCCAAGTCCATATTACCATTGGTGACAGCAGCACTATAACTTAAATGGATTGAGGAATTAAGACATTCGGTAAAAGAAGGTACAGTGCAAGTCACAGGAGTGTCATTCGAAACATTTTGAACAGCAATACCACGGTTAGGATTACTGCTGGGACTTGAATTATGATTGATGGTGTTTAACACAGTTCCACTGACAGGCAAAGGATCCAAAGAAATATTAGATGTTGTTAAGGCGGATCTTGTTTCAGAAACAGAATGCATACCATGACTAGGACTCACCATGTTGAAAGACTGTCTGCTAATACTATCAAATTTAGAAACCAGATCATCCATACGACAAGTGAGATTTTGTATAAGTGAAGTTAAATTCATAATCGCACTTGTTGTAGCCTCATTAGATAGATTACTAACCCCTTCTTGAGAAAATAAGGGTAATGAATCATTGTTACCTCCACTTGCCATAGTGAGACAAACTAGATACGAAAAACAAATTCAAAACTGCAAGATGAATGAACAGGCAAGGAGGCTAAATTCAATCCAACTTTAATTTAATTCACGATTAGGATGAAATGATGTCACCATGTTCTTTTGCTTAAATTCTCATTTAACTTTTGAATTTAATGTCTGAAGAAGGTTGTCTATGTGCAAACTGAAAGCGCTTACTTTACCTGTGAAATTTGTGATTAAATTTTTGGATTGAATCTAGCCTCCTTGCCTGTTCATTCATTTTGTAGTCTCTGATAAGCCATCTCAGTTGCTTCCTTCATCCAAGTTACTGCCTTCTGACAAGGACAGCAGAACCATGGACAAGCTGGGTAAGAAGGTTTATACTTCTGCTACCTTAACTTTTAGGGCAATTAATTATCAGACCCATATATCTAAATATGTGATGGTTCTTCTTTCTCAGGCTTGTCAGCTTTTTTCTGATTTTCTAGACTCTGAGATTCAATCTTATGCTCTTTCCTTGCTAGGGGCTTCCTCTCAAGTAGTTCATCATTCTATCAAATGTAGTTATGATGCAGCAGATGCCTCTTCTAGGGCTGCTGGTTTTCTGGTTCAGTACTGAGAAGGTATTCTTGGCTTAGGCTTCAACCTTTACCTGATGATATTAAGGCTAAGTTGATGGATGCTCCTCTAGATACTAACCTTTTGTTTGGCGAAGTGACTGCTGGTTTGTTTAAGTCTCTTCAGAAGGGTAAGGCCATACAGGAGATTAAACATTTGTTTGTTTCTCCTGTGTCTAAATTTCAGAAAAACTACCCTTCTAAGCCAGCCTTTGTTCTTAGGCAATCTCTCCCTCCTGGTAAAGGTAAAAAGGGTGGTAAACGGGCTCCCCCTGCTTAGACCACTCAGACTCCAGGAATTTTAAAGTCTTCCTTTCCTAACAAACCAGGTGCTGTCTGACTATCTGCCTGTTCCCAGCCACATTCCTCTTTCTCTTCCTTTTTGGCTTCGAATCTCCAAGGATTCTTGGGTTCTGTCAACCAATCATCAGGGGTACTTCATGGTGTGAATTTCCCATTCTTCTTTTATGGGCATTCCTCAGCCTCTTTGGGAACAACTTCTTTTTTTTCCCATAGGTTCTTCGAGAGCTCTTGTCTCAAGGCATTATTCAAGAGGTATCTGTGTCCCAAAGGGTGAAGGGGATTTATTCAAGAGTGTTTCTAGTGCCTGGAAAAGGAGGTACTTGGAGACCAATACTAGACCTCTCCCATCTGAACACCTTTCTGAAGGTGCCTTCCTTTTGGATGTTGTCCCTTCAGTCCCTTTTTCCTCTCTTGCTCCCTCAGGCATTTTTGGTGTCTCTGGACCTCAAGGATGCTTATATCCATATTCCGATCCATCCTCTTTTCAGGAGGTTTTTGCATTTCTGTGTTGCTTCCTGGCATTTTCAGTTCTGTGCTTTGCCCTTTGGCCTTTCTACTACCCCAAGGGTATTCACCAAATGCCTCGCTCCTGTGATTGCTTTATGCATGTTTCAAGAAATCCAAATATTTCCTTACTTGGATGACCTGCTGATGCAGGCATCTTCTCCAGAGGTCCTTTTGCAAAATCTTCATTTTACCATTTCTCTTCAGAGCCTTGGATTCATGATAAACTTCAAAATGTCTTCCCTGACTCCCACTCAGGATCATGTCTTTCTGGGTTGCAGAATTCAGACGGTGCCAATGCTGGCATCCTTGCCTTCTCCAAAGGCCTTAACTCCCATTTCCTACTTTCAAAGTCTTCTGTACTTGGCCTCCTTTACAGTCAGGGAGTTTCTCAGAGCTCTGGGGTTCATGGCTTCCACCATTCTGATGCTCCTCAGGCCAAACTCCACATGTGGACATTCCAGTGGTTTCTGAAGTCAGTATGGCTTCAACATGCACATCCTGTAGACTTTACAGTTCCTCTTCTCCCTTGTCTCAAGAAGGAACTTCTGTGGTGGATTCAGCAGTTGTCTCTAAATCCAGGGTTCCCTTTTCATCCTCCTGTTCCCTCTCAGGATATGTTCACAGACACTTCAGATGTGGGATGGCAGCAACATTTGGTTCCCTGTGGGTTCAGGGGGTGTGGTCACCTTGTCAGCAGAAGGAGCACATCAACATCAAAGAGATGAGGGCTCTTATGCTGGCTCTTCAGGCCTTTCATCCTCCCTTCTCTCCAGGGCCTCTCAAGGTATTTACAGACAATATCACAGTCATGTGGTATATAAACAAACAGGGGGAACAAGATCTTACCTTTGCCGGCTGGCACGTTTGGTATGGGATCTGGCTGTCAAGTATCAAGTAACTTTTAAGGCAGTTTGTATTACTTCAGATCAGAACATTGTTGCAGACACTCTGAGCAGGTCTTTCACTCAATCCAACAAATGGATGCTTCACAGGGATGTGTTTCTGAACATTGTTCACAAGTGGGGTGTTCCTCAAGTAGATCTCTTTGCCTCCCTTCTAAACAGACAACTTCCTCTGTTTTGTTCCAGACTCCCAGGTCCTCTGGTATGGAAGGTGGACACCGTCTCATTTTCTTGGAAGGGGATGTTTCTTTATGCATTCTCTCCCCTTCCTCTCATTCTGAGAGTCCTATTTAAGATTTAACAGGATGCTCCCAAAATCTTGTTGGTGACTCCCTTTTGGCCATGACAGCACTGGTTCCCTGTACTTCTGCATCTAGCCAAGGGCAATCATCACAATTTACCTCACAGGGTGGATCTACTCACGCAACACAAGGGATTTCTCATCCATCTCCACCTGCCCACGCTTCAACTGACACTGTGGATAATATGGTTTTGATCCCTCACAGACACCTTTTTTCTGAGGATTTGCTGCAGGTCCTGCAGGAGACCAGGAAACCTACTACTAGGAAATCCTACTTATCTAAATGGAAGAGTTTTCCTATTTGGTGTCTTTCTCATGACCTGGACCCACTTACTGTGGAATTTCCTTTGGTTCTCTCTTCTTTGTGTGAGTTGCTCAATGCTGGTTTGGCCTATTCTTCTATTAAGGCCCACTAATCAGCTTTTTTTGCTTGTCTACCTTTAACTCTCCTGTCTGTTAACGTCTAGATTTGAGGCTAATCAATTTCTTAAAGGCATCCTTAATATTAGACTTCCAGGAAGCCTGTTCCTCCTCCCTGGGATCTTAATTTTGCTCTGAAGAAATTGACTCAGACTCCTTTCGAGCCTGCTGCTTCAGCTTCCTTGCAATATTGTTCTTTTGGTAGCTTTTACTTCTGCCAGATGGATGTCTGAGTTGCAAGCCCTTGTGGCTTGTCCACCTTTTTAGATATTTCATGAGGACAGGGTGCCCTTGGTTACTAATCCTTCTTTTATGCCCAAGGTGGTTAATGAGTTGTCACTTAATCAGTCTATTAATTTGCCTATTTTTCCCCTCTCCACAATCTAGCAGTGAGAGGGTGCTGCATACCTTAGATGTGCATAGACAGCTCAGATTTTATTTGGACGAGACAAAAGATATCAGAAAGTGTGATCATTTGTTTGTTTCCTTTCATCCTAGGTCTTTAGGATTGGTTGCTTCCAAGCAAACTTTTTCTACTTGGATTTCAAAGGCTATTTCTTTTTATTACACTTTTCATGGCGAGAGCCTTCCTTCTTCTGTAAAGGCTCATTCTGCTAGAGCTGTGGCTTTTTCTGATGCTTTTTTCAAGGGTTCAGACACTAATTCTGTTCTTGAAGCAGCTACTTGGACTTCTGTGCACACTTTTACCAAACATTACAAGCTGGATGGTATCTCCAGAGCTAGAGCTGGGTTTGCTAATGCCATTCTTCATGGCTTCTTAGGGGGCTCTACTGCTGTTTCCTCCTCTCAAGTGCTTTGGCATTCTCCCATTTGTAAGGAATACTGCAGCAGTGAATGCAAGGACATAGTACAGTTGTATAAAATCTTACCATAACTGTAGATGTCCTTGCCTTCACCACTGCAGTATTCACTCCCTCCCTCCATCTCCCTGGTCTTTTTTCCTTCCTGGATGTGCAGGTTCTCTTTGGTTTTCCTTGGACTGCTGTTCCTACTGGGGCAATCTGTTTTGACAATGGTACACCTGAACATCACCTTTATGCCTTACGCTATGCGAGGAGTGCGTAGGTGATGTTCAGCATACCTTAAAACAATGGTTGACTTTGGTAGGTTGGCCAGATGACGGGTTTCATGGCAGGGAATATCATAAGTTATTAATAAGTTATGAATACTGCAGTGGTGAAGGCAAGGACATCTACCATTATGGTAGGATTTTACACCACTATACTTTTTACGTGTGTGGCTGTCTGCCACAATGTAAATCAGTTGAGCTGATCTAACCATTTTTAGTTTGACAAAACCGTGTGTTGCACGCTTTGCTGCTTTGCTCTCACCACATAAAGAAATTGTTTACAAAAATAAATCAAATGAAGGAGTTATAAATCAATAAGTCAAATAAATAAATCAAAGGAAGGAGGAGAAGCAGCCCCACATTCCCACTACAGCCCTACGATGTAACAGCCAGAACCTAATAACTGCCATCCAACATAAAAACAATGCTGGCAAATCGCTCTTTGCCAGCACCATTGCCAAAACCTGGAACACACTACCAATCCATATAACTTCTAGCACCTCCTTCAATCATTTCAAAAAAACACCTTAAAATTCACTACTTAACTAACTGGCTATGCTCATGTTACACTCCAGGTTAAATCTAATTGTGTCACATGTTCAGATAAGTATAAACAGATTTGCCCTAAAAAGCTTGTAAACCCAGACACTGGTAAAAAAAAAAAAACTTAATTTTTTTAGTTTTTGACTTCTTCTTTCGGCTTTTCCCAGTTAGGGGTCGCCACAGTGGATCACCTGTCCGCTCATGATTGGCAGTGGAGTTTTACAGTGTCGAGTTGCCAGCCCAGCGGCCAACCTTCCACAGAAGGTACACACATGAACACACACACCCCTAGGGCCAATTTAGTGTCCAATCCACCTACAACATGTCTTTGGGATGTGAGAGGAAACTGGAGCACCTGGAGGAAACCCACACAACCACAGGAAGGACATGCAGACTCCGTACAGAAGGCACCCCAGCCAAGGATCGAACCTGAGAAACTCTTGCTGTGAGGCGGCAACGCTAACTGCTGCACAACCATGGCTGTCCCCACTATGTACCTCAATGTTTTTACTATGTATCTCAATGACTGTCTACTGTACTGTCTAACTAAAACTGTTAACTTCTAACCTATTATGTATTAAACTCAATTGTATGTTCTATATTTTGTTCTCTCATGTACTGCATTCTATTGTATTCTATTGTACTTGGAGCTTTTCTCCCCGTGCCTCCACTGAAAATGGACCTGTGTCCAGTCGGACTTTCCCGGTAAACAAATGTAAATAAAATAAATTATGCCAAACAAGTTGTTCTTTATTACGCCGAGTAAACAATGTAGCTGCATCAAGTTTGAAATGTTCTGCATTAGAATGTTATGTTACTATCTGTAAACATAAAAGCAAGTCCTGAATGTCAAGCAGAGAATGCAGTAATTCTAAAGAATAACACTGTAGCCCTTAAATGGGTCAACAAAGAGCTGTAATTAACGGAATACATAATTATGTTAGACAGCTTAAAATGGATGTTATCATGCTACCTTTTTTTCATTAAAAGTCTTGGTCCAATGAAGCAGTACATTGTTTTAGTCTGAAGTTTTAATAAAGTGGCTGTTATTATATAAGTTTATTATTTTATTTAAGAAAGTTCTGCTGCAGTACTGTACCACTGTGATAGTTAGAAAGTATACCTGACATACAGAAGTCTTAGCACTGTAAGATAATAAGGAGAGGTCAGACATAAAAAGCACACCAGACAAATGTAATAGCTTCCTAAGTTGTGTGACAGTGTATGACTTAATTAAAGCCTAGTAGCTTTTGAAAGTACCAGATTAAAGTATGTTCAAGGTAGTCAACAATAACTGTATGTTACAAATACATACACACAAACACACACAAAAAAACCCAGAAATTCAAAATTAGGTAAAAAGGAAAGAATCTTAAGCACATGGGAGAGTCTGAAAGATGATGCAATAGTACAACAGAAATAAAACAAACACAGAGGTACTGTTCATGTCTGTAGAGACATTCACTGATATTATAAACCACTCAGAAATATTTTATTAGATAAAAGAGATAACTGCTATAACCATCAGATAAGCTATCAACAGGATTGCTAACAGGTGCACAAATATGACATAAAAGGATAAACTGGTACAGAACAGAACAGCAAGGAAGATAGTATACCATTAAATTGATGTGAAAGGTTAAATTCAAAGACAGGAATAATAGCTGTAGGATCATTATTTGAATTTGCATTTATTCACTTATAATATTACTTGTATCTTATTATAGACTGTGGACCTAATTAATGAAAATTTATTACAAGTGGGGATGTGGAAATGTGTTTAGAAGACCATAAAAAGAGAGTGAATGTGATGTCCGCTGTGAAACTGATACAGTAACTTTACTGTGACAGTCACAGCGTGGACATTAACATGGCATGTCAATGCTGAAACAAACCCTAAGCATTACTAACAAGTACCAATTTTGGTATTATATACTTCTGTACTCTTTAAGGTAACAATTTATTTGTGGTCTTGTGTCTGTCACTTTATAACTAAGCATAAACCTGTTCAAGTAGGCATTTTTACTTTTGTGTACCAATTACATGGTATATACTAAAACGGTCAGGATAGTGCAGTGTGTGTTGCATTTTCTTATATTATGTCAGTTGTTTTATTATTTCATATGATACAACGACCCCCCCCCCCATTAATATTCAAAAACGTGCACACTGATTCGTCAGCGTGCACATTGTAAATCAGAGTTATAGTAATGGAAATAGGTCTGGTCGTCCGGACTTTTTCCATTACTATAACTCTTTTTTTTACAGCAACGGAGAATGCAAGATCTCCATTGCTTCACACTGTCTCGCTATGTTAAATGAGTTTAACATAGCGGGACAACTTTAAAACAAGCAGCACAGATCCATTCCTTTTTTTAAAGCTGTCTCACTATGTTAAATCCATTTAACATAGTGAGACAGTTTGTAAAATGCAACAGAGATCTTGCTTTCTCCTTTGCTTTTGCCCACAGCTCTGATGTACTGCGTAAGCATACGCATGCGCAGTACATCAGAACTGCCGCAGAATACCAGACAGCTGTGGAAGGGCAGCAAGGAGGCATTATACAATGCCATTATTTAAGAAAAGTAATTATTTTTTTTCTTAAATAATGTCATTGTATAATAGCAATAACCCACTTCTGGGTGTGGGTAATGCTGGAATTACCCACGGTTGGCTTTGTTTGGCCACTCGGGCTTCACCTTCATGACCAAACCACACCAATCATGGGTAAATCCAGCATTACCCACACCCAGGGGTGGGTTATTGCTATATTATACAACAGAGGCTCATTACAGTTCAAAAACGAGCACTCTGATTGGACAGCCCAACCAGCAAGCCCATTGTAAATTGAGCATATACCAACAGAAAAAAATCTGGCTATTGAAGTTCCATTGAATGAACAGACTCTCCATTTGTATATGCTGAGGGACAGAGCAAAATATAAGAAAAAATCAGGTACATTCTGCAGAATTAAACAAACATCACCTCTACCTATATCCCTCCTAAACCACACCCACTGCCAATCTACACTAATCAGCCTCCAATACTGCAGTAACACCCATCCCCTTCTCCCACCCAAATTGAAATACTTTCTCCTCACCAAGATATCTCCCCCAGCCAATAGGTTACCACTTCTACCTCCAACACATACACAAAAACCACACCCTCTCTAATACCTACATAACCCTACTCTCTCTTACTAATTCTAGGTATTTATCAGCTTCTCTATATATAATTGTCTCTTATTTACATATATAACTCTCAACAATATTACACCTCTTAATACCCTATCTCAACATGCTCCCAAAACCCTCACTCATCTCCTTTTCACTTCTACTACTTCTTCATCTAACCTATCTTTATTACCTCACACAACTCACTACTTCCTACCACTCACAATCCTTCCATGTAACCAACCATCTTAACTCCCCTCACCCACACTCACACTCGCATATCTCTCCCCATCTTTATCCTATCAATAACCTTCTAGTTTTCCCATACAAACTATTCACATCTCAAAAACACTCCATCCCCACAACAACTAATAAATGTCTCAGAATCATAATAGATCCCAATCCTTTCAGTAAGCTGTTCAACTACCTCTCTGACCCAATCTTTCATCTGACCATCACTATATTATCAGGTGATATTCATCCCAACCCAGGTCCCCCCACCCCAACTACCATAAACAAGTCCATATTCCTTACTTCATTAAACTCCCAAAGTATAGTTAACAAAGTCCCAAACCTCCACGCCTGGCTCATACATAACAAACCTGACATCCTATCCGTTTCTGAAACATGGTTAAAACCTCATATAAAAGACTCTGAAATAACTCCACCTAACTATTCTATTATCAGAAAAGACAGAGCCCATAAAGAAGGTGGAGGAGTGGCTCTCATTTACTCACCCTCCCTGTTAGTCACTCCCTACACCAAACCTATTCCATACTTTAATAATGCTGAACTTCTCCTAACTTTACTTCAAGTTAACAAACACAAACGCATTTGTCTAGCTTCCCTCTACATCTCCCCAGGAGACAATATTTCTACACTTGAAGACATCCTCTCCTGGCTCTCCAACAACATTAGCAATGAAACTATTATCTTAGGAGACATGAATATTAACTGGGCCACCATTCAGTCTCCAACAAACTCTCTCAACATCAACCTCTACAATTTTTCTCAACTAATAAACTCCATAACACGCCCCTCAAAAAATCTTTCCACTGGTAGTATTCTAGATTGGATTCTAGTCTCCCATCCCCACTATTTCTCTGATAGTGGCACTCTTCCAGATTCCCTCAGTGACCACTTACCCATCTTTACTCACCGTCTCCCCTCAAACCTACATTGCACCCATAATTACATTACTACCCGTAACCAAAAAAACTTTAACCCAACAACATTTTCAAACTCCCTTAAATCAATAAACTGGAATTGTCTAAAAACATCATCTCTAGATAACGCAGTTCACCACTTCAGCTCAACATTCTTAAAAATACTTGTCTCCCATGCTCCCTTAAGGACAAAGCGAATAAAGATTAATTCCGCACCATGGCTGACCAAAAACACACTAGCATCCATGCGGCACAGAGATAAAGTCTGGGCACACTACCAGAAAAACAGAACCCCATTACTTCATAACGAATATAAAACACTTCGAAATAAAGTTAAAAAACTCATCATCTCTGATCGTCAAAACTACTTTTCGACACTCCAAAACAATAATAAAACAAATCCTCAGAAATTCTGGAAAGGTATGTCTACCCTTCTTAACCCCAGCAAATCAGATACCCCTTCCCCAGACCCAAATATTCCAGATTCAGATTTAGCTACCCAATTTAACTCTTTTTTCATTGAATCTATTTCTAAATTAACCTTTTCATTCTCTACCACCACCACATTCTCCAACATACCCCCACTCTCCACTAGCAACACTCTGCCCTGCACTACTACATGTCCCTCATTCCCATCAACTAACTCTATACTATCTACCTCGTCTCCATCTCACACTTTCTCGTCATCTTCACTACCCACTAACACCCACTTTTCCCACTCTCCTCTATTCTCACTAAAACCAATTCCCACTTCTACTATAAAGAATCTCCTTAGGAAACTGAAGCCATGGACAAACGCTCCTGATAACATCCCTTCTTACTTTCTCAGTATAGCTGCTGATGCAATTGCCTACCCCATTAGCATTTTAATTAATCGCTCTATACAAGAATGTATAGTACCTCAAATCTGGAAACAGGCCTTTATCATTCCCTTACATAAAGGTGGCAACAATAACAATGTAACCAATTTCCGCCCAATCGCTATCCTGTCTCCCATTTCTAAACTCTTAGAAAAGTGTGTCCAACTTCAACTCCTACCACATCTCTTAGATAATAACCTCCTAACTCACTCACAACATGGATTCAGACCACATCATAGCACCATGACAGCCCTCCTCCCCTTCCTTGAAACTGTAAACAAAGCCCGTGACTCTGGCCAAATTGTATCTACCCTACTTCTTGACCTCTCCAAGGCATTTGACACCATCTCACATAGCCTGCTTTTAACTAAACTTTCTGAACTTAACCTAGGTCCTTCCTCTTTGACTTGGTTCTCCAGCTACTTATCCAATAGATATCAAGCAGTAAAATGGAAGAAAGCCACCTCCTCATTTCTTAATACCCCTATTGGAGTTCCACAAGGCTCCATAATGGGTCCCCTTCTCTTCAATATATTTATAAATGATTTCCACAAATCTATCTCATTCTCAAATATCCAGTATGCAGATGATTCAACTATTATCTGCTCTGCCTCATCCATTCCCGCACTTCTAAAACTTACACAAGATGCCTTTTCAACCACTGAGCAATGGATGAAAGATAATCACCTAGCTCTCAATGCTTCTAAAACCAAATTAATGGTATTTACCCCCACTAAATCCACTCCTTTCAATATGAATACATTCTCAATTACGAGTCAAAATAACACACATCTAGAACGGGTGACAGATACCAAGTTACTTGGGGTCCAAATTGATAACCAACTAAAATTCAACTCCCACATATAACTAAATATCAAAAAAACCCACCAAAAACTAGGTATGCTCTACCGACAAAATCATTACCTTACACCTGCAACTAAAATCACTCTCTACTTCCTTTCTCATCCCCTCCCTTCTCTATGGAGCTCCACTCCTAACTAATCTACAGTCCTCTGTAAAAAAACAACTCTCCTCCTGCTACAACAAAATTGCCAAGTTCGCTACTAGCCATAAGTCATCAACCCACCACTGTCTCTCTCTCCAAAAACTAAAATGGCTAGAGCTACCTAATCATCTAACCTACACACAATTAACTCTCGCCCACAAACTCATTCTCAACCCCTCCCTTTGTCCCTCACTTTCTTCTGCCTTTAAAATGCATCTGCCAAATAGAGTATTAAGGTCTCATAATCAAAATCTATTAGAAGTGCATAAACCAATTCATCCCCCTGGAAAAAACCTACTATCCTATGGCCCAGCACGCCTCTGGAACTCCCTTCCACCTTCCATTCGCACAATCCCTAACCATTTGATTTTCAAAAGATCTCTTCATTCGCACCTAGCATCCCAGTGGGAATGCTCTTGCTCCCACCCCACATAATTAACTCTGGCTACCTCATCTTTCATCCTTCCCCTGCTTCTCCAGTAATTCTTCCTTTTTTCCCTAACACTCACACTCTGTTTCCTATGGAATTTGCAAAAATGTACTAGTCTGATATAATGTACTAGACTGCACTTCTTAAGTTTATGCATCGTAATATGAATTTACTTCCAGTATTACTTTGTAATATTACTTTGTTAGTCTGTATCATCTATATGATCCATCATAAGTATACAGAATTTCTTATGTATGCTGAACTATTTTGTAATTATTTGCTTGAACTTTTTGCATTGTATAACTATCATTAATAACCTACTGTATTGAGATTGTTATGGAGCTTTTCTCCCCAGGACTCCATTGAAAATGGGTTCATTTTGGCCCAATGGACTATCCTGGTAAACCAACTGCAAATAAATAAATAAATAACAGGTATGTACCTGATTTTCCTTAAATTTTTGCATTGCCCTTCATAGAAATTTTTTTAACTATTAAAAAATAAGTAGCAGTGGAAATTCTGTTTTTTCTATCACTTCTCCTGCTCTGCACTGATGTACTATGCAAGCGTGGGGACAGCACATTAGTATAGGGAAGTGAAAGTGGAAAAAGACAGAAATGCCCTTATATACAGTAAATACATTATTTAAGATAGGTAAGCAATTTCTTTCTCAAATAATGTCACTGTATAATAGCAGTAATCCACTCCTGTTTGTGGGTATATCAGGATTTATCCTTAGTTGGCTTTTTCTTAGTTACTTGAGCTTTGCCCACGTGATCAATCCACACCAACTGTGGGTAAATCCTGATATACCCACACACAGTTGTGGATTATTGCTTAATTACACTATGTTATTTATAAGTTCATAGATTCAGATAAGATTATTAGGCTAATGGCTCAAGAGCCCTCATACACCTAGTCAATATAACCCCATTTTATGCAATATATGGTCCCTAGGGGCAAGAGGATGACATGAGTCTGTGCCTATACCTTGAGTAGCTTACAGATTACCCCTGTCTATAATGGACATAGTTGCTACCCCAGATGTGAATTTCCAATTCCTCAGCCATTGATCCAAACTGCATTTGAAGAGGGCCAGGGAAGGAGTCTGCTTAACGTGAATAGGAAGCCTGTTACAAAGAAGGGGCAATCCAGCATGTTTTGTTTGAGTTGGTGACTAAGCTTAGATCCCTAAATCAGGTGACCCTTGTCCTGTTTGACTTGTGGATGTGTAGCAGGTCCATCAGGGCTGGATTTGTGAGTGCCTTGTAGGTCAGGCATAGGTCACCACTTAATTGCCAGTAGGACACAGAGTAAAGGGATAGGGCTTTTGGTCTTCTCATATAGGATATGTTGTTTAAACCCTGTATTTTCTTTGTGAGGAACCTCTGAAGTCACTCCAGCTGCTGTAAGTTTCTAGTCAAGTGCATGCCAAATTGTGCATTGTATTCGATTATTGGTCTAATGAGGGCTGAGTACAGCGGGACTATAATTTCCTTCATATCTGGATGCCATACCTTTACTTACAAGTTGTGCCACACAAAAGGACATTCTTACCACTGTGGACACATGGAGGTCAAAGTTCAGGCAACTATCTATCTGTGCACCTAGATCTCTCACCTCTGAGTCTACTATTACAGATGTCCTATTGATGTTGTAATTTTCAGGGGTATTTGACTTCCCAAATGGGTATTATAATGCATTTTTTGCATTTGCTTTTAGGCCATGGTTATGGCACCAATCATTTATCTGACTTAGACCCTCCTGAAAAATATCTGCATCACTGGGGGATGCAATGGCTGCACTCATCTTGTAGTCATTGGCAGACTTTGTCATCCAGAGGCCTTCTGCATTAGCCTTGACTTCACAGAAGTACATTCTAAACAGGAGTGGTCCCTGCACTGAGCCCTGTGGCACACCACTAGTAACTGTCCTCTTGCTGGATCTGGAGTCATCCACTTTAACTACATGTGTCCTGTCCATGAGCCAACTGGCTATCCATCTAGTGATGTAGAGATTTATATCCAGTTTTATGAGTTTATTATAATACCTGAGTGGGGAATTATGTCAAATGCCTTGGCCAGGTAGAGCTAGGTGGTATGTATTGTTTACCCTCATCCATGGCCTTAGTGACTTTCTCAAAGAAATCCACCAGAATCAGTAGGTATGACCTAACCTCGACAAAGATGAATTGGGTTGGATCCTGTGTTTGGTGGTTTGCTATGTCATCATTTATCAGGTCCATCATTATTCTTTCCATGACCTCACATATAGACTAGTCAAACTTATCAGTCTGTAATTTCCCAGGTCAGTAGATGGACCCCCTTTATGCAGAGGGATGACTATTGTTGTCCTCCACTCTACTGGGACAAAGCCAGTCTGGAGGCTGTGGTTCAATAGAGATCCTAATGGGCTTGATAAGCTCTGATTTAAGTTATTTAAGAGGCAGCCTGGTATATCATCAGGCCCCATTGAAGCTGCATTTTTATCATTAGAGAGCACCGTTCTTTGGTGATAATTGGTGGGGGGTATTTCTTGGGGAAGAACTGATAATAATAACCTTTTTTCCATCTTTCTGAGGAAAGTGAGTGGTTGTAGTGAAAGGATAAACAGGTGCTCACCTTACAGAACAATACCGCCACCACACAGGTTAATGGTCCAGGGGTAAAGAACGTCAGCTGCTGGAGATGGTGTACCATGACTAGGTAGGAATTCACTCAGACTGCAAGGTTTGTTAAATGAAACTTCCCTAAGTTAAAAAAGGAGGTAACTGAGGTTACATTTAAAAGGTTGATGAAGAATTGCTATTAGGGAACTCTTGAGGAAGAAAGGTAGTGAATTCCCTAGCAAACTCATTTGGTGAAAACAGTTCTATGTGTCTTTAAGTAACCAGTTAGACAGTTGACTTCTTTTCAGATTTTTTGACTTGAAAATATTACACTTTGCCAATTATACAAGGTAATGTAATATATCTTGGTTATTTGGTGAGCGAGTATTTTTCCACAGTATATCAGGCAGAACGACATTATTTGAGTAAAGAACATAAACTTGGAGTCATCCAAGGAAGATGAATTGCTTAATGAAATCATTTAACTGTGGACAAAATTGAGTTTGGAAACTCAGAAAAATTATATGTCAAGAATGTGTGATGCTTACACATGAACTGTTGTAAAAATAAAACTTGCCTGGATTATTTATTTATTTTTTATTTAACATTTGTTGACTGGGAAAGTGCAACTGACACAGAGCCTTTCAGCAGAAGCCCAGGGAGAAACGCTCCAGACGCATGTCTTTGGAATGTGGCACCCAGAGGAAACCCATGTAAGCAAATCAGGGAACTAGTCAAGTCTCTAAAAGCAGACGTTGAAGTAAAAATAGCCTCCAAAGCTAAGGATAACCACCAAGCATTTTACCGTTATGATTCCAGTCTTAAGATCAACAACCAACAATGTGTAGAATTAGTTGTAGATGACATTACCTATACTCAGCCAGAAGATATAGGAAATCTGCTGGCCCACAGATTCAGCTTAAAATGATGGAGGATAAAGGCCCAAAAATGGGGACAGATTTTAAATAGTGCACTTATAAACATAGAAAGTTGCTAAAGTAACAGGTTTTCTATTAGCATGCATTTTTGAAGGATATGAGAACTGAAACTCAAATGTATATCATTTGTTATTGAATTCAATCCTCAGTTATTTGCCAGAAATCTCAAATTTTAAGAGGTATAGACCAGAAATATGAGGCAAAAATCTGGACATTCCATGAACACATGAACAGCTGAGAAGTAAATTCCACTTTGTGTTGAGCTTTTTGAATTCAGTGGCAACTCTAGTACTGAGGTTCCCCCTCACAGGGCGTCAGCATGGACATCAGCTTCACAAGTGGAGCCCATGGTAACCTGGCAGGCTAAGAGAGTACTCCCCCAGAAATGTCCACATCTCCAGATTTACTCAGCTGAGAATCTCTCAGCCATGTAAAATTTTACTGTAGGAGAAAAAAATGTGATCACTGTAAAAGCAGAGAACTTTCATTCCTATGGGAGTACTCACAGTGCAGGTTAAATTCATCTTGGGAGGCTGGAGGTATTTTAGTATGTGTTTATATATGCTGCCTTGTGTGTGTGTGTGTGTGTGTGTGTGTGTGTGTGTGTGTGTGTGTGTGTGTGTGTGTGTGTGTGTGTGTGTGTTTCTATAAATGAGACTGCATGTATGTGTGTTTGTATCCATGTGTGTGTGTGTGTGTGTGTGTGTGTGTGTGTGTGTGTGTGTGTGTGTGTGTGTGTGTGTGCGCGTGCATGCATGTGCAAGTGTGTCTGTGTGTGTGTGCACTTGTGCACATACACGTGTGCTTCTGTATGTTTGTGTGTGTGTGTGTGTGTGTGTGTGTGTGTGTGTGTGTGTGTGTGTGTGTGTGTGTGTTTTCTAGGAAGAACACTGTGGTCGGGGCTGACAGTGCAGTATTGGATTCAAAGACATGCTAATGAGCCGATAATGAGGTTTTACTTGTTGTATCTGACTCTGAATCACATATTTTCTCACTGCTGCAGTGATTGACTAACCTGCATTAGGCACTAAGTGTGAATGGTGAAGATTTTGTTGAATCCTAACTATTATGTTACAGTTTGGAAAGTGCGATTGCATATTCACTGTGGGTTTTAAAATGTTCAAAAAAAGCTCCTCTGTCAGTTTTGTTCTGAATTATCCGTGCATAGATTTGTTATGATTTGTTGCTAATGCTGCCATAGCCAAGGAAGCCAATAGTAATATGGGCTGCTTGCTGATATCGGAAGATGTCTGTTTGAGAATGTGTGTGCTATGGATGAAAGAAGAGTGAGAAGTGATGTGAATATCTCCTGACAGGAGTAGTAAATGAAGGGTAATTGTATACTGGTAGTGGGAATCCAGAGATTTACCTGAGTAGAAAAGCATGGATAACTTGTTTGTTTTACTTTAGGGAGAAGCAGGCTGTAAAGAATATCGGACGTTTATGGTATGTTATTGGTAATGCATCATATAGGTCAGGAGAGTGAAATGTAGAATTTAGATGATCATATATCGTATTAAGATCCAACCCAACACTCTCATACTAGGTGACTTCCACTACCCCTCCATCAGCTGGGAAAACTACCCATGCACCAGTGCACTGGCCCAACACTTCCTGGAATTCATCAGTTCCAGTGCCCTGGACCAGCTCATTCTTACCCTCACTAGAGGAAGAAACATCCTTGACCTGGTTATTACTAACATGGGCAACCATTGCTCTACCACCAATAATCAATTCCTCCCTGCTTAGATCCAACCACAAAACTAATCACCATGGAAATCCAAATCTCACCCCCCGCAAAGGTATCCACCATGACAAACTTCTCTAAAGCTGACTTTGGACTCCTAAAAGCAGAGGTGGCTAACTTCACTGCACCCATCCCAATGGAAAATAGATGCATGACTGCCAAATCATACACCAGTGCACTGTACGAACACGTACATAAATGCATGGAACTAGCCATACCCAACAGAACCAAGATGCTCTCCTCCAAAAAAAAGGAAGCCAGTCTGGTAGTCCCCTGCCATTAATAAACTCTACAACAGAAGGAAGAAACTGTTGCAGAAAAAGGTGAAGTCCCAAGACTGGAAAAATTCCTTTATTAGCCTCAACAAAAAGTTGAGATCCCTCATCAAAACTTCCAAAGCCAGCTATGAAGGCAGAATTGTGGCAGACACTAAAAACAACCACAAAGCCTTCTATAGTTATATCAAGAATCTCCATGGTAATACCCAGATTTACTCTGAGTTACTGCACAATGGTACCTCCTATACTGAGCCAACAGATAATTGCCAGCATCCTGGCTAACAGATTCAGTGCCAAATTTACCCCTCTCTCCCCCCTAAAGGACCAATCTCAATACCGGAAGAATGCCAGGCACCCAACATTACTCTGCACAGGTTAAAGTTGCATTGTCTAAGGCCAGGAATACAGCTTCCATGGGACCCAATAATATCCCTGGCTGTGTTCTACATGAATTACAATGTGAACTTTCACCACATCTGTGTGCTCTGTTCACTCACAGCCTCACCTCAGGCTTTGCCACTACAAAATGGCACACTGCTACAGTCATCCCTCTCCATAAAGGAGGAGTGACTACAGACCCTGGGAATTATCGCCCCATTAGCCTGATAAGTCTGATATGTAAGGCTATGGAGCACATCATCATGGACCTAATTAACAAGGATATAAGGAATCTCCAAACTCTAGATCCTACTCAATTTGGTTTTGTGAAAGATAGATCATGCCTGCTCAACCTGGTTGACTTTTTTGAGCCAGTCACCAGAGCGGTGGATGAAGGTAAGGCAGTTCATGCAGCCTGCCTTGATCTGGCCAAGTCCTTTGATACCATTCCTCACTCAGGAATTATTGATAAACTAAGGAAACTAGGCATCAACCTCTATATCATTAGGTGGGTTGCAAATTGGCTCACAGACAAAATTCACAGTGTGAAAGTAGCAGACTCCAAGTCAGACTGCTGACCAGCCATGAGTGTAGTCCCACAGGGATCGGTCCTGGGTCCTCTCCTGTTTGGCATCTACTTCTCAGAAGTCCAGGCCAACACAGAGGAACTCTTGCTGATCACATTTGCAGATGACAGCAAGCTGGGAGCCATTATTAACTCCCCAAGTGATGGAGACATCCTACAGAAAGGCCTCACTGAGACCAATGACTTGTGTCGAAACCATGGCCTTAAGCTTAATGCCAGAAAATGCGTCATCATCCCCTTTGGGAAAAACTCAGTTCCCACTAATTACCACATCAATGGGAGTCCACTGAACACTGAAGGTGTTATAAGAGATCTGGAGACACAGGCTGACAGCAACCTCTTCTTCAACCACCACATAGTTCATAGGTTCATAGGTGTGTACTAGGCTAATGGCCCTGGAGCCTTTATAAACTTATCCCATAGGATTACCCTGGCATCGTACCACCTGACCTTAGTTCTCTGTGCCTCTGTCAAGTAGAGTCACTGGAGTGATCTCTGGAGTGAATTTTCTATTTCCCATCCACTCATCAAGATTGCTCTTGAAGACAGCCAGTGAGGCGCTCCGCTTGACATGTACGGGAAGTCTATTCCATAGCATGGGCAGTCTCTGGGTTATGAACCTGTCCCTCCAGCTTGTTCTGTTGATTGTGGTAATGAGGCTGAGGTCTCTGGAGCATGTAGTGTGGAGGGATTGGAATTTCTTTAGATGTATAATTTCTAACAGAGCTGAGTCCGACATGGCTTTGTAAGTCAAGCAGAGGTCGCCTCTAAGTAGGCGATATGAGACAGAGAATAGTTGGAGTTTTTCTGAGTCTGTCCATATAGGACAAGTGTTTAAGGCCTAAGAGCCTCTTTGTGAGGTATTTTTGTGGTCTCTTCAGTTGATGTAGGTGTCTAGTGAGGTACATGCCAAATGGGGCATTGTACTCAATGATTGGCCTAATGAGGGAACAGTAGAGGAAGACAATGACCTCTTTCTTCCTGGATGCAAAACCCTTAGTAATGAGATGTGCCACATAGAAGGACTTTCTGACCACAGTGACAATGTGGTGGTCAAAAGAGAGGTTGCTGTCAACCTGTGTTCCCAGATCTCTTATGATGCCTTCTGTGTTCAGTGGACTACCGTCAATGTGCTAATTCATGGGAACCGGGTTTTTCCCAAAGGGGATGATGACAGATTTTTTGGCATAGAGTTATGGTTCTGACACCAGTCATTGGTCTCAGTGAGGCCTTTCTGTAGAATGTCAACATCACTTGGGGATTTAATTGCCACTGTGATTAGAAAGTCCTTCTATGTGGCATATCTCATTACCAAGGGTTTTGCATCCAGGAAGAAAAAGGTCATCATTTCTCTATAGTCTTCCCTCATTAGACCAGTCATAGAGTAGAATGCCCCATTTGGCATGTACCTCACTAGACACCTGCAACAGCTGGAGAGGCCACAAAAGTACCTCACAAAGACGATCCTAAGCCTTTAACACATGTCCTACATGGACAGACTCAAAAAAGTCCAGCTATTCTCTGTCTCATATCATCTACTAAGAGGCGATATCTGCTTGACTTACAAAGCCATGTCTGACCCAGTTCTGTTAAAAATGCAGCATGTAAAAAAAATCCCAATCCCTCCACACTACACACTCCAGAGACTTCATCCTCATTACCACAATCAACAGAATATGCTGGAGGGACAGTTTCATAACCCAGAGACTACCCATGCTCTGGAATAGACTTCCCATACATGTCAAGCAGAGCACCTCACTAGCCCTGTTCAAGTGAAATCTTGATGAGTGGATAGGAAATAGAAAGTTCACCCCAGGGATCACTTCAGTGGCTCTACTTGATAGAGGCACTGGGAACTAATGATGGGTGGCACAATGCCAGGGCACTTGTATGGGCTAGGCTTGTAAAGGCCCCAGGGCCATTAGCCTAGTACACACCTATGAACCTATGAAACTATAAAATATTAACAGGAATACATGAAAAAGGAAATTGTTAATAAGCATTACAGAGGAAAAAATATAAATCAATATGGGAAAAGCTTAAACATTTAAAAAGAAGTAAAGGAATTACTTGTATGGAAATGAAACTATATCAAAAGAAAATATTACCATGGAAGATTGATTTAAGAAACACAGAAAAGAATAGGAAAAGATGGTAGGAAAATATGTAGGAAACTTTATTATATTTACCCTTGGAAGCATTTAGGAGATAAAAGAGTGAAGGTTGTGAAAGCAAGAATGAAAAGATACAGAAATATGTAGAGTGTGCGGATGTTTTAAATATGTAGAGTGTGCGGATGTTTTAAATATGTAGAGTGTGCGGATGTTTTTGTGGGGGTGGTCTATAAATAAGCTTCCAGTAAAGGCAAATATGCCACATAAAACAATAAAAGATAGAATCTGTATATATCATGGGGAATTAGAGACCACTGAACATGCTTTTCTGAAATGTACACGAGTAAATCAATCGTGGGAAGAAATATGTGGCAAAGAATGTTTAAAAGGATTGAAAATGTTAAATATATAAATATGGACATGATAGAATATGAATATAAAAATATGAAACAAAATGATAGACAGATTAGATGAAAAATTGTTTTGTATAATGTGGATTACCTGAAATGAAAGAATGAATGAAGTAAAATATAATTGGAAATAGATATTTTCAGAAATTTTTAAGAAAATAAGATTTTGGTTGTGGAAAAAGAGTGGGGGAAATCCAAAGTCTAAAAAGTCTTGGAAAATGTGTGTATTACTTGTGCATAATTGTAAATAATTGTAAATGAGCTGTGAAATTTGTATATATATATATATATATATATATATATATATATATATATATATATATATATATATATACTGTATTTTGTGAATTTTAATAAACGACCCCTACTCTTTTGATAGGTGCAATGGGATTGTTTACGCCTTTTGGGGAATGCTATTTTTGGCTACAGCTGTTTCCATGAGAGCAAGGTGCTCACTTTGAATGCAGCCCAAGGTCTGGTGAGTGGGTGTAGTCATAGTATTCAGGGCCTTAGGAAAGGTGGGGATGATACAGAGAATAGGGCAGATACCCCAGGTGCCACCTTGTGGGAGAGGGCACCAAATCATGCAATCTATTATTTATGTAAAAGAGTATAAAAAGAATTAAATAAACTGCACTTCTTTTTTGGTTTTGTTTTTTATTATTTCCATTTGAGTTTCTGAAAATGCCTCTCCACCCCTTCCTATGCATAAAAGATACTTGCATGATCTTATGTTTTATGAAAGGTACAGCTCTTATTCACCTCCTTAACTGGAACGTAAGGGAGGTTCATTTTAAATTTAGCGAGCTTCATTTTTACCCTGGAAGAGTCTGATTCAAGAAAATATGGTGCTAAGAATACAGGAAACACAGACAGCAGTGACATGTTTATTTAAAATGCCACAGTAATATCATTATTCTGATACTATGTTGTTCAGGATGAAGATTTGATTGATATTTAAAGTGAATAGATGTGAGCAAGGCATGATACTAATGTAATGGGCATTTTATATCCTGGAGACGTGTGGCATTATGTTTATTATTTATGATAATGCTATGACAATGCTAGTGGCATGGGTGTAAAATGCTGTCTTTTTAAATGGTTTACATTCATAATATAGAAATAAGCAGAGAGAGAAATTGTAAAGACTTATTTTCACTTTCACAATTCGTATTTGTCTGCTGTTGGGACATCCTGCAATTTAAGTACTTTGTGACAAATAAGGCATAACACAGGCTGAAAAATGTATAAAATAAATATTTGTCTGAGTGCTGTTTGGGTGTGCAGAAAATTATCCACAGTAATCAACCCAGTAAGTATTATTACATTTAATGAAATGGCATAACTTTTTATCATTCTGCAGTCATTTTCTGACAGGATTTATGTAAGTGCAGAGTCAATGTATTTACTTACTTCTTGCAGCATATAATTAATGTTGTTTACTTCTGGTTATTGTTTACCTTGCTGAGTACATTTTCATTAAAGGGAAAAAAAATATGCATCCGTGTTAGTCAGTAAGACCATTTGTTTTTCTGAGCACATTTCTTAATCGTAAATTTACTCTGCTTGTTATAAAATGACAGATTACTAGACGTTTCTTAGCTGCTTGGGAGTAACAGTAAAACAATTAAACTCCTTGCTGCCCTGCTTGCTAAATCATCTGAAGAAAATCTAGAACAATTTCACAAGCTGAATATAAAAACTGCATTTGAAACTACATCAGTTTTGTGTATCAGTAGTTGAATGATCTGGTGGACAGAACCAACATGAGGTCAGCATGGAGCCGAGGGCAGAACCAGCATGTGACTAGGACAGCAAGGGGGCAAAGAATGGATGTGCACCCCAGGCCCCATACCCCAAAATTTGCCAGAATCAAAACAGTCTTTTACCATAAAGTCAGCAAATAATACTGTCATTGAAACTGTAACCCACAGTAAACTTCTAGGCATTATAAAAGATGACAATCTTAAATATGACCAGCATACACTGCACACCATTAAATCTACAGACCAGAAACTAGGCTCCGTTTACAGGATCAATGGATTTGTTAAAGATACTACAAGAAAAACTCTAGCCACCACTTTCTTATTGCTAACTCTCTTATACACTGCTCCTATCTTAACAAACTTAAATGATACTCAAAGAAAGAAACTTCCCTCCTGCTACAATAAAATAGCTAAATTTATCAACAGTCTCACTCATAGGACCCACCATTGTCTTAGCTTAAAGCAATTAAACTGGCTTGAGCTGAACAACTGGCTAACATGATCACAACAAATTATAGCACACAGACTGATTCATCAACTAGAAAAATGTCCTGCATTGCAAAACGTATTAGTAACCTACTGTCCAGCAAGGGACAAATTCTTACTACTTGCATATAAGTCAAATAATGTTGCAGGAGACTCACTGTACTCCCAATACATTGCTAAACTATGGAATAGTATCACCACACAAATAAATCTGTCTAACAAACTCAGTAGTTTTAAACCACTACTTAACATCTTAACCAGTCCTGGTCCTACCCATGGTCATCATCATGTTAAGACTTTGTGCTCACAATACAGTATTCTTCATCTACTCTCCCTAAACAGAATACTCTCAACCTCTCACTGAGATGACAAAACAATTTTTATATATAACTGCTACCTGTACAATCCACTAAGTTGCATGAGGGCTTTCTCTTTAGTAATTTCTACCTCTTAAAACCTTAGAATGTATAAATGTAACTACTGTATGTCTATAAATGTAAATAGAAATGTAACTACTCTGTGTTTAACTGGAACTTAGAATAATGCAATGTAAGCAAATGGAGCTTTGCTCCCTATACTTCCAGTGAAAATGGGTATCATCCAGTTGGACTTTCCCAGTAAACAAAGACAAATAAATAAATAAATACTGACTAGCTACATCACTGACAGTAATATGTAAGAGAATTGATTTAGGTTTGTTGGAGTTTAATAAGAGTCATTCAACCAGATTTCAGGTATGGAAAGTGATTTGTCGGAATATAGTAGTACCATATCTTCGGCGTAAAGGGCTATTGGACACCGTAATGACAAGAACTGAGCTAGCATATAACCTAAACAGCAACAGGCCATGAAGCGGTCCTGTGGTATTCTTTTATCAGCAATAAACTGACTTGAACAGGACAATATATTTTCAGTTCTCTGAGGAGTTACAGAACCATATAAGGGTGTTATTCTTTAATCCTGCTGCATCTGGTCTTGTTATGAGGCAGCTGTGGTTAACAGCCTTAAAGACCTTGAATAAGCAGAGTAACAAGGCAGTTACAATCTCCCCCATTGTTAAGAGTGGATGTTCTCAGAGACATAGAACATTGGTGGCAGACTAGTTATTTCTAAATCTTTGCTGAGATTTGTTGAGTATAGGAGTGGATTCAACATATAGGAAGAGTTGGAGATGAACCACACCTTCCAGTATTTTAGCCAAACAGTCAAATTTAGTGATGAGATTTTTGTTTCTGCTAATCTCCACCCTTGTGCAATAGGATCAGGAAAGTGTTCTTCCATAAAAAGGGACCCAGCCTCATCTAATACTTCATCTTATAAGGTACTTAAACAAGACAGCTAGGATGTTATGTCACACATTTGATTAATTCAGGAGGATGGAGTCTGAACCTTCTAATCCTTTTTGCTTTAAACGGCCATTTCAGTTAGACTGAAGTTTAATTCAGAAGTAAGTCATACCTTATTGGAGTTACTGTCAGGCTGATTCATGGAATAGAGGATAGCTGACTTAAAATAGTTTCTAAAATACTCATCTACTTAAGGATCCAGTTCATCACAAGACAATGAAAGAGCAAAAATACTTATCAAAGCGGAAGAGTGAATAAATCCTTTATATAATGTTTTCATGACACATGACAGGGAAGAAAAATAATTACATTTTTTCTGTCTGATAGTTTTTTTCCACCGGTGACCTTTATATTCAAACAGTTCTGTCATGAACCCCAAGTCCTACCCATACAAATCATTATTTTTTATGAGTTAGACATCTTGGCCACTAGGGCTATAGTTAGGGTATGTCTCTCCCCACATAGATGGATGATATTTGTGGCAGGTGCAAATACCCCTGGTTTAAGGAAGAGGTAGAAGAATTGGAAACAGGTATTGGTAGCTGAGAGAAAGGAGAAACAATGAGGTGACAGAGCACTACCAAAGGGGGTATAGGGAGAGGGGACTTAAAATTAATGCAGAGGCACTGATAGATAGGGAACAAATGAACAGAATAGAAAATAGGGGTGCACTATAGTATGATGTGTCCAGCACAGAAAGTAGTACACACTGCAGTGAGAAGTGTCACTACACCTGAGTTCTGATGGGCACACTGCAGTGAGAAATGTAACTGCACCTGAGTTCTGATGGACACACTGCAGTGAGAAGTGTAACTGCACCTGAGTCCTGATGGACACACTGCAGTGAGAAGTGTCACTGCACCTGAGTCCTGATGGACACACTGCAGTGAGAAGTGTAACTGCACCTGAGTTCTGATGGACACACTGCAGTGAGAAATGTAACTGCACCTGAGTTCTGATGGACACACTGCAGTGAGAAGTGTAACTACACCTGAGTTCTGATGGACACACTGCAGTGAGAAATGTAACTGCACCTGAGTTCTGATGGACACACTGCAGTGAGAAATGTAACTGCACCTGAGTTCTGATGGACACACTGCAGTGAGAAGTGTAACTGCACCTGAGTACTGATGGACACACTGCAGTGAGAAGTGTAACTGCACCTGAGTACTGATGGACACACTGCAGTGAGAAATGTAACTACACCTGAGTTCTGATGGACACACTGCAGTGAGAAGTGTAACTACACCTGAGTTCTGATGGACACACTGCAGTGAGAAATGTAACTACACCTGAGTTCTGATGGACACACTGCAGTGAGAAGTGTAACTACACCTGAGTTCTGATGGACACACTGCAGTGAGAAGTGTAACTACACCTGAGTTCTGATGGACACACTGCAGTGAGAAATGTAACTGCACCTGAGTTCTGATGGACACACTGCAGTGAGAAGTGTAACTGCACCTGAGTACTGATGGACACACTGCAGTGAGAAGTGTAACTGCACCTGAGTTCTGATGGACACACTGCAGTGAGAAATGTAACTGCACCTGAGTTCTGATGGACACACTGCAGTGAGAAATGTAACTGCACCTGAGTTCTGATGGACACACTGCAGTGAGAAATGTAACTACACCTGAGTTCTGATGGACACACTGCAGTGAGAAATGTAACTGCACCTGAGTTCTGATGGACACACTGCAGTGAGAAGTGTAACTGCACCTGAGTTCTGATGGACACACTGCAGTGAGAAGTGTAACTGCACCTGAGTTCTGATGGACACACTGCAGTGAGAAATGTAACTACACCTGAGTTCTGATGGACACACTGCAGTGAGAAGTGTAACTACACCTGAGTTCTGATGGACACACTGCAGTGAGAAGTGTAACTACACCTGAGTTCTGATGGACACACTGCAGTGAGAAATGTAACTGCACCTGAGTTCTGATGGACACACTGCAGTGAGAAGTGTAACTGCACCTGAGTTCTGATGGACACACTGCAGTGAGAAGTGTAACTGCACCTGAGTACTGATGGACACACTGCAGTGAGAAATGTAACTGCACCTGAGTTCTGATGGACACACTGCAGTGAGAAATGTAACTACACCTGAGTTCTGATGGACACACTGCAGTGAGAAGTGTAACTACACCTGAGTTCTGATGGACACACTGCAGTGAGAAATGTAACTGCACCTGAGTTCTGATGGACACACTGCAGTGAGAAGTGTAACTGCACCTGAGTACTGATGGACACACTGCAGTGAGAAGTGTAACTGCACCTGAGTACTGATGGACACACTGCAGTGAGAAATGTAACTGCACCTGAGTTCTGATGGACACACTGCAGTGAGAAGTGTAACTGCACCTGAGTTCTGATGGACACACTGCAGTGAGAAATGTAACTGCACCTGAGTTCTGATGGACACACTGCAGTGAGAAATGTAACTGCACCTGAGTTCTGATGGACACACTGCAGTGAGAAATGTAACTACACCTGAGTTCTGATGGACACACTGCAGTGAGAAGTGTAAGTGCACCTGAGTACTGATGGACACACTGCAGTGAGAAGTGTAACTGCACCTGAGTACTGATGGACACACTGCAGTGAGAAATGTAACTGCACCTGAGTTCTGATGGACACACTGCAGTGAGAAATGTAACTACACCTGAGTTCTGATGGACACACTGCAGTGAGAAGTGTAAGTGCACCTGAGTACTGATGGACACACTGCAGTGAGAAATGTAACTACACCTGAGTTCTGATGGACACACTGCAGTGAGAAGTGTAAGTGCACCTGAGTACTGATGGACACACTGCAGTGAGAAGTGTAACTACACCTGAGTTCTGATGGACACACTGCAGTGAGAAATGTAACTGCACCTGAGTTCTGATGGACACACTGCAGTGAGAAGTGTAACTACACCTGAGTACTGATGGACACACTGCAGTGAGAAATGTAACTGCACCTGAGTACTGATGGACACACTGCGGTGAGAAATGTAACTGCACCTGAGTTCTGATGGACACACTGCAGTGAGAAGTGTAACTGCACCTGAGTACTGATGGACACACTGCAGTGAGAAATGTAACTGCACCTGAGTTCTGATGGACACACTGCAGTGAGAAGTGTAACTGCACCTGAGTTCTGATGGACACACTGCAGTGAGAAGTGTAACTACACCTGAGTTCTGATGGACACACTGCAGTGAGAAGTGTAACTGCACCTGAGTACTGATGGACACACTGCAGTGAGAAATGTAACTGCACCTGAGTTCTGATGGACACACTGCAGTGAGAAGTGTAACTGCACCTGAGTTCTGATGGACACACTGCAGTGAGAAATGTAACTGCACCTGAGTTCTGATGGACACACTGCAGTGAGAAGTGTAACTGCACCTGAGTTCTGATGGACACACTGCAGTGAGAAGTGTAACTGCACCTGAGTTCTGATGGACACACTGCAGTGAGAAATGTAACTACACCTGAGTTCTGATGGACACACTGCAGTGAGAAGTGTAACTACACCTGAGTTCTGATGGACACACTGCAGTGAGAAGTGTAACTACACCTGAGTTCTGATGGACACACTGCAGTGAGAAGTGTAACTGCACCTGAGTTCTGATGGACACACTGCAGTGAGAAATGTAACTACACCTGAGTTCTGATGGACACACTGCAGTGAGAAGTGTAAGTGCACCTGAGTTCTGATGGACACACTGCAGTGAGAAGTGTAACTGCACCTGAGTTCTGATGGACACACTGCAGTGAGAAATGTAACTACACCTGAGTTCTGATGGACACACTGCAGTGAGAAGTGTAACTGCACCTGAGTTCTGATGGACACACTGCAGTGAGAAATGTAACTACACCTGAGTTCTGATGGACACACTGCAGTGAGAAGTGTAAGTGCACCTGAGTTCTGATGGACACACTGCAGTGAGAAGTGTAACTACACCTGAGTTCTGATGGACACACTGCAGTGAGAAATGTAACTGCACCTGAGTTCTGATGGACACACTGCAGAGAGAAGTGTAAGTGCACCTGAGTTCTGATGGACACACTGCAGTGAGAAGTGTAAGTGCACCTGAGTTCTGATGGACACACTGCAGTGAGAAATGTAACTACACCTGAGTTCTGATGGACACACTGCAGAGAGAAGTGTAAGTGCACCTGAGTTCTGATGGACACACTGCAGTGAGAAGTGTAAGTGCACCTGAGTTCTGATGGACACACTGCAGTGAGAAGTGTAACTACACCTGAGTTCTGATGGACACACTGCAGTGAGAAGTGTAACTGCACCTGAGTACTGATGGACACACTGCAGTGAGAAGTGTAACTGCACATGAGTTCTGATGGACACACTGCAGTGAGAAGTGTAAGTGCACCTGAGTTCTGATGGACACACTGCAGTGAGAAGTGTAACTACACCTGGGTTCTGATGGACACACTGCAGTGAGAAGTGTAACTGCACCTGAGTTCTGATGGACACACTGCAGTAAGAAGTGTAACTGCACCTGAGTTCTGATGGACACACTGCAGTGAGAAGTGTAACTGCACCTGAGTTCTGATGGACACACTGCAGTGAGAAGTGTAACTGCACTTGAGTTCTGATGGACACACTGCAGTGAGAAGTGTAAATGCACCTGAGTTCTGATGGACACACTGCAGTGAGAAGTGTAACTACACCTGAGTTCTGATGGACACACTGCAGTGAGAAGTGCAACTGCACCTGTGTTCTGATGGACACACTGCAGTGAGAAGTGTAACTGCACCTGAGTTCTGATGGACACACTGCAGTGAGAAGTGTAACTGCACCTAAGTTCTGATGGACACACTGCAGTGAGAAGTGTAACTGCACCTGAGTTCTGATGGGCACACTGCAGTAAGAAGTGTAACTGCACCTGAGAATCTAATGGAGAACACAGTTAACTAGTACTTAAAGACAGAAAGATATTAACAATGAAATGTTTTTTTAATCCAGGAAAATGACATAAGCTGCTAGTAATAGACACTGACTAGGTCCAATGCAAAAGAAAGAAAAGGAAAATTCAGTCGCAAAACTAGGAAACTATCTATGCAGATGTGAAAACCATAGGCCAACACTATGTAAGAGAAATATAGACAGATGTTTCAGGGAAAGACACAAGATGGGGAAGAGCAGGCATGAGAAGAAATGATCATAAATATTTTAATTAATATTAAATAAGCACAATCCGTAGGATTTATTTTGATACATGATTTAAATGATGTATGAGACCTGGACCCACAATTTAGCATAGACTAGTCTGTGTCTAAGGAACAAAGTGCCCAGGAAAAAGATGTAGACTGCATAGGCAACAGTGAAACTGGGAAGGTAAGAAGGTAATTGGAAAAAGTTGGGTAACTGAGGACAAAGTAATAGGTAGGACTGAATGAGATGTGAGCAGTAAATAAAAGCTCCAGGAACAGGACTAATAGAGACATTATCACTCCTGAGAAGAATAATACTTAGAGAAAAAAATCACTGAAATTGGAAATATATGGGACTGAGAGACACACTGCAGGGTGACGTGTACTTTTATTTATTCATTTATTGACATTTGATTACTGGGAAAGTCCGACTGGGTAGGAGCCTATTTTCAGTTGAGACCCAAAGTATTACAAAACATTTTAAGAACAATATTTTTACAGTCTTTTAAAATAATACAAAAAATACAGTTCAAATAATTATACCTAATTAGACATAATATGAAAACATTAGTTAAGGATAGATACAAGTTATATGAAAATGATTTAAGAGTTAGAGAAACTTTAGCCAGTTTATAGATAAATTATTGGTAAGTTAGTATAATAAAAACAGGAATTGCAATACAAAGTAAATGAAAAGCAGACTTATGGTATGTTTAGAGGGAGAACTACACCTGAGTTCTCATCGACACACTGCAGAGTGAGTATAACTACACCCAACTTCTGATGGACACACTGCAGTGGGAAGTCTAACTACACTTGAGTTCTGATGGACACACTACAGCAAGAAGTGTAAATACACCTGAGTTCTGATGAACACACTGCAGGGTGAAGTGTAACTACACCTGAGATCTGATGGCTGCAGTGCAGTAAGAAGTCTATCTACACCTGACTTCTGATGGACACTACAGCGAGAAGTGTAACTACACCTGAGTTCTGATGGACACATTGCAGGGGGAGGTCTAAATACACCAATTGTGATGGACATACTGCAGTGAGAAGTGCAACTACACCTGAGCTCTGATGGACACACTGCAGGGTGAAGTATAACTATACCTGGTTTCTGATAGACACACTGCAGTGAGAAATGTAAATACACCTGCGTTCACAGGAATTGTGAACATTTGTGACCAAACTTTAAGATGAATGCAACACAGTTTGTACCTCAGTTTCATCACAATTATATACCTTAGATTTACTTTTCTATAATGACAGCTATAATAATAGCAATGTGTAGCCCGATGAGGAATGAACCATGCAGATGTGCTGTAACAAGGAGTAGACAATCCTATAGAGCACTGTTCTAATCCCTATAGAGCACTGTTCTAATCCCTATAGAGCACTGTTCTAATCTCAAAGCACTTTACAAGCGCAGTTCATAAGACTCATCGTGAAGTACAACTGAATAGAACTGATTTCTTTATAGACAGCCAGAATGCACTGCCTCCTGCAGTCTGGAAACTGCATGCAGAGCTCTTATGGGAGAGAATTATTTGCCAAGACAGTATGTTAATCCCTTGCATGGAGCTCTTTTTTTTCCATCAAGACAACCATCAGAACAGAATCATCACCACGATCTGTATAACTCCCTCAATTACAGAATGCCCATGGTACAGAGTTCAGGGCTACTTCAGTGTCCTGGCAGAAGTTTGTACTCAAAGACTAGTTCCACGAATGGAGCTTAGGTGATAAGTGTTTCTGTTTCCTAAAACATGGTACAGAAGTGCAAAAAGTGGCCTTTAAGTTGCAGGGAGCAACAAGGATGACTCAACATCTCATCTATAAACTGCAGACAAGATAAACGAGGACCAAAAATAGCCTTTTCACCTGTGCTCAGGATGCCCACATACATGAGCAGCAGCAGACAGTTTATTTAACATTTGTTAACCTGGTAAGTGGACTGGTCTGATAACCCATTTCAATCCCAACTCGGACCAAGGTGGCCAAAACAAGATAAGTGTTAAACGAAGCATCAGAAAGACTCCTAGAGAAGAACTTACAAAGATGTAACTGTGGAATACAGATCCTGAAGCTCAGATTATGAAAAATGACTGGGATGCAGCTGATCATAGGATCATCGGATCATAGGCGGTTACTAGGTGAATGACCCTAGGGCCTTTCAAGCCTAGCCAAGTTTTACCCTTATTTTCAAGATCAGCACCTATCACCCCTGTCCAAGAGGGACACAGGTGGAACCTTTGGGGTGAATTTATCGTCACCCATCCAATCGTCCAGATTGTGTTTGAAGAGGGCTAATGAGGTGCTCTGCTTGACATGAAGTGGGAGTCTATTCCAAAGGTGTGGTAACCTCTGGGAGACAAATCTGTCCCTACAGCAGGTTCTATTAATGTCACATACCAGGTTAAGGCCTTTAGAGTGAATAACCCATGTACCATTTGACTTGCAGATATGCAGCATTTCCAATAAAGCAGGGTCAGTAATTGCCTTATATGCCAGGCAGAGATCGCCCCTGAGTAGTCCGTATGGAACAGAATAAACTGACAGTGATTTTAGATGATCCTCATAGGACAGATGCTGAAGACCTTGAATTTTCCTGGTGAGGAACTTCTGTGGTCCCTCCAATTGCTGCAGGTGCTTGGAAAGGTACATACCAAAAGGGGTGTTGTACTTAATTATTGGCCTGATGAGGGAAGAGTACAAGGAGGTTATAACTTCTTTTTTTTCTGGAGGCAATGCCCTTACTTATGAGATGAGCAATACAGAATGCCATTCTTACCACTGTGGAGACATGGTGATCAAAGGTAAGGTTGCAGTTAACCTGTGTGCCCAGGTCTCTCGTCACTGAGTACTTAGGGTGTTGTTATTGATGTGATAGTTAGCAGGAACATCACTCTTACTGAAAGGTATGATAACACATTTTTTTGCATTGAGTTTAAAGCCGTGACTTTGGCACCAATCAATTGTTTGTGAAAAACCCACATGTAGGATGTTGACATTGTTTGGAGATTCTATGACCGCTCCCAGTTTGCAGTCAACAGGCCTTCAGTTTTGGCTTGTACTTCGGAAAAATAGATTCAAAACAGTAGATGTCCCAGGACTGATCCCTATGGAACACCACTGGTTACAGGTCTGTTGTTAGAGATTGATTCCCCTATTTTGACTATATGGGTTCTATCAGTGAGCCAGTTAATGACACATCTAAAGATATATGGGATGACACCTAACTGGGTGAGATTATCAATGATGACTGACTGGGGGATAGTGTCAAGCACCTTGGCTAAGTCTAGGTCAGCTGTGTGCACAGATTTCCCCTCATTAAGGGCCTTGGTGACTGTCTCGAGGAAGTTCATCAGGTTTAACAGGCATGATCTCCCTTTGATAAATCCAAATTGAGTAGGGTCAAGTGTTTGGAGATTACCTATATCTGTGTCAATAAGGTCCATGATGATTTGCTCCATGGCCTTGCAGATAAGGCTAGTCAGGCTAATAGGTCTATAGTTCATGGGGTCAGTGGAAGCACCACCTTTGTGCAAGGGGACAATGGTGGCCTTTTTACATTCAGCTTTCAGCTGGGAGGAAGCCAGTGCTTAGACTATGTCTGAAAAGAGTACCCAATGGTATTGCTAATTCTTGTCTGAGCCCATGTAGGATGCAGCCTGGGATGTTATCAAGTCCCATAGATGCTGTGTTTTTGACCTTATTGTGGGTGTTCACAACCTGCTCTTTAGAGATCCAAGGTAGAGGACAGGTGGTAGGGATGTCATGGGGTATGTGTGGCGGAGACAGGGAGTGAAGTTTTCACATATCCTGTTGGCTAACAGGTTAGCAATGTCCACACGCTCAGTATATGTGGTATCATTAACTACCAGTTCGGCGCAAATCTGGCCCTTTCTTCTTAGGTTACAGATGTAACTAAACAATGCCTTATGGTTGTCCTTAATTGAGAAAGCTAATTTGGATTCATAGTTTGCTTTGGAGGACTTCACAAGAAGTCTTATTTGCTTGTTTAAGCTGATGAGGGAGGGGTTCCAGTTTAGGGATCACTCCCTCTTACTCTTAGACAGCAATTTCTTCCTCTTATTGTAAAGCCTGTTAATGGCAGTTGTCCACCAGGCAAGTTTGCTCTTCCTTGAAGAGCTTGTTTTAGTCCTATAAGGTACGGTTGAGTCATGCAAACAAGATACAAAGCCATTAGGGAAGCAGCAGTTGTGGGTGTCAGCTAGGTCAGATAAGAGACAGACAGACAAATAGACAGACAGAGAAGTAGCAAAAGTAAGCGCAGTAGGTAATATGCCCTGCCTGTCTAAAAGTCGGATTTGGAAATACTGGTCAGAGTGTGAATCAGGTTACTCCAGAATGAAACAGTATGATGGAAATGGACATTCTGGTGCTGCTCCTGTGCTGTTAATGCAACTTTCATGTTGCGAGATGTCCCTAAATCAAAGGGCACTAACTACCTAATGCCATATTTTCAGCTCACACAGGCCAATATTTAAATTATCTTCAGTAAACCATCACTTTTCCCCTGGAATATTTCTGCCACTTGTAAAGAGATGTGGTAGATGTGAACTGCACACTTTCATAAACATCTCTTCCACATGGAGAAAGCAGCCGTGCAGTGCAGGTTTACTCTCTGAGCAATGGCTACAGCTCACTGCTTTCCTCCATGTTTCATGTAATGGCTGTCTGTGATCCCAGATGTAAATGCATGCTGCCATGCATATAACTGAAGCAGTCTAGAGTCAGCTGCACTTTCTCCAGGGTTGCCTCCCCTTCTGTTATAAGATCCAGCTTCCTTATTCCCTCCACTTTTATTCAAAGATTCTTCTTCTTTATTCCCTCGCCTTTTGATTCAGGATCTAGCTGCCTTGTCCCTAAACCTTTTTTTCCAAGATCCAGCTTCTTCTGATGCTGTACTCTGAAGATGTATAACAAAGTCTTAGTATCAGCATTGTCCTGTTGACTTATAAGGAATATTGTGTAATGAGTTTCTCAGAAGAGAACATATATCCAAACATTGCAAGGAATAGTTTATGAAATTGTTAAAATGAAGTAAGGCTTTATTTATTTATTCTCTTTTGTTGATCAAGACAGGAAGAGTGGCAGTATGG
Source organism: Protopterus annectens (assembly GCF_019279795.1). NCBI lineage: Eukaryota > Metazoa > Chordata > Ceratodontiformes > Protopteridae > Protopterus > Protopterus annectens. The sequence goes on from NC_056735.1 coordinate 85,440,499, forward strand.
GAAGAGTGGCAGTATAAACAGCAAAGATATAAAAGCAAGGGTGTGTAGTGATAAGTGAAAGCTGATGGTTGTGATGCACATAGTTTACAAATACATACTCATCCTGTGATTTCTGGATGTTTGTCATATGATGAGTGGTATTCGTAGTCACTGCACATAAGCACAGCAGGTATCTGCGTGGCCTGCATACAACCACAGGTTAGGCGGGATTCAGAAACAGTGGTTGTACTTATGCACAGGTATTATGTACAATCAGATGATGGTATACTGACATTTAAATTGGGAATGTGTGAAAGATATGAGACTATCTTATACACATCACGTACTGTTCCTACCTTTATGAAATTCATAGTTACTCATTCACACGAGTGCATGCTCCTCAGATGGGTTATAAAAAACAAGCCGACTTCTTTTCCATCCACTTTGCATCCCACTGATAGGAAATGGAGGAATGTGTGGCCTTCCTATCCCAGTGATTCCCTAGAAAATGTCATGTTTATATAAAAAAGGGTCTCACTTTGAGCATATGAAAAGGTGGCAACCCTAGCAGGGAGTACTGTCTAAAAAGAATGATGATACACCCCAAAGGGTGTCGTTCACATCTCTATTCCCTCAGGTTCATACTTGCACATCTCATTCTGAACCTGGACCTTAGGCATGGGATCCGTTAAAAAGAGCCATACTTGCAGAAGTTAGAGCAGGCTTCCCTTCGGGGATCTGTGGACCTTAGGCATGGGATCCGTTAACAAGAGTCATACTTGCAGAAGTTAGACCCAGCTTCACTTCGGAGATCTGTGGACCTTAGGCATGGGATCCATTAAAAAGAGTCATACCTGCAGAAGTTATAGCAGGCTTCCCTCCGGGGATCTGAATAAAGATCAATATCTGGCAGGAGCTGAGGGATTAACTGTCTTCAGTGACATGAATCCCTATCAGGAGACCAGTGCAAGCACAGATAAGACAAATTGGAAAGGAAAACGAGGGAACAGCTGGCTAGGTGGGTTTCAGAGGGACTGATGGCCAGAGTTTTTAATAAGTAATCCATTTCTTATATATTACAGTGATATATTCTAACACAGGTTCATAGATAAGTACTGGAGTAACTGCCCTAGCAGGTCATTTTAAGCCTAGCTAATTTCCCTTCAGTGATAAGAATCAAACCCTGGACCTCATGTCTGTGAAGTATACAAATTAACCATTATGCCAATCCCCAATCCTTATATCTCTCTGCACATGTTTAGCCTAACAACTACAGACTTTTTAGACTTCACAATAGTTATAATAAGGCGGAATTCCTGGGCATCACCAGCTATGAGGACAGAATTGAGGAGAAGCTGAAGAATGCCCTTTGCATAAAACCCACATGAGTGAATCTACTTGTACATGCTAACAGCATGCACCCCAAAATCACAAAGAAAAATGTCATCAAATCACAGCTATGAGAATAGCCAGAGTGTTTGGACAGATGGACTGATTTCTCACCAATCTAGATCAACTGCACCAAGATTTTCTGGAAAGAGGATACAGTGAGAATTTAGTGGCCACCATACTGGGATCAGCAAAACTCCTAAAACCACATAATAATCAGGTGTGCTGAACCCCTGTAGAAGGAAACCTTCACATGCCAAGTATCAGTGAAGTAAATGACGAATATAAAAGAAGTACGATCCTAACTTATTCCAAGGATTCACGTGTAAAAATAGAAAAATGGTGGAAAGGAAGAACCAGTCAGTCCGTCAGCTTCTGCACCCGCAAATCCTTCTTCTCACTTGGCAGTTCCCATTAGGGGTCACCACAGCAGATCATCTCTTTCCATTTCTTCCTGTCCTCTGCATTTTGCCCTGTCACACCAACCACCTGCATGTCCTCTCTCACCACATCCATAAACCTTATCTTAGGCCTTCCTCTTTTCCTGTTACCTGGCAGCTCCATCCTTAGCATCCTTTTCCCAATATACCCATCATCCCTCCTCAGCACATTTACAAACCAATGCAATCTCGCCTCTCTGACTTTGTCTCCAAACTGTCCAACCTGAGCTGACCCTCTAAAATACTGTCCATCATCATCATACCCAGGACCCTCAACCATCCTTCATTTATTAAAAATACAGAATTAGTAGACATTTGGAAGAAAATGAAAAAGAAATTAGTGCATCCATAGACATACATGTAGGAACCTTTCCTTCCACCCCGAGGCTGCAGATCCTGTCAGTTTATGAGCCAAAACAATTATTTTATTTGTCCAAACTCAAAAAAGAAATATGTGAAGGAGAAAAATAAAATGTTATGTATATAATATTCAATACTTGTGCAGTAGCTAACTAACCTAAGGAACTGAGGTTACTATGTATAGTATTCAACACATGTGCAGTAGCTAACTAACTTAAGGAAGTGAGGTTACTACGTATATTATTGAACACATATGCAGTAGCTAACTAACCTATGGAACTCAGGTTACTATGTATAGTATTCATCACATGTACAGTAGCTAACTAACCTAAGGAATTGAGGTTACTATGTATAGTATTCAACACATGTATAGTAGATAACTAACCTAAGGAACTGAGGTTACAATGCATACTATTCAACACATATGCAGTATCTAACTAACCTAAGGAACTGAGGTTACTATGTATAGTATTCAACACCTGTGCAGTAGCTAACTAACCTAAGGAAGTGAGGTTACTATGTATCGTACTCAACACATGAGCAGTAGCTAACTAAACTAAGGAACTGAGGTTACTATGTACAGTATTCAACACCTGTGCAGTAGCTAACTAAACTAAGGAACTGAGGTTACTATGTATAGTATTCAACACATGTGCAGTAGCTAACTAAACTAAGGAACTGAGGTTACTATGTATAGTATTCAACACCTGCACAGTAGCTAATTAAACTAAGGAACTGAGGTTACTATGTATAGTATTCAACACCTGTGCAGTACCTAACTAAACTAAGGAACTGAGGTTACTATGTATAATATTCAACACCTGTGCAGTAGCTAACTAAACTAAGAAACTGAGGGTACTATGTATAGTATTCAACACATGTGCAGTAGCTAACTAAACTAAGGAACTGAGGTTACTATGTATAGAATTCAACACATGTGCAGTAGCTAACTAATCTAAGGAACTGAGGTTCTATGTATAGTATTCAACCCATGCACAGTAGCTAACTAAACTAAAGAACTGAGGTTACTATGTATAGTATTCAACATGTGCGCAGTAGCTAACTAAACTAAGGAACTGAGGTTACTATCTATAGTGGTCAACACATGCAGTAGCAAACTAAACTAAGGAACTGAGGTTACTATGTATAGTATTTCACACATGTGTAGTAGCTAACTAAACTAAGGAACTGAGGTTACTATGTATAGTATTCGACACATGTGCAGTAGCGACCTAAACTAAAGAACTGAGGTTACTATGTATAGTATTTGACACATGTGCAGTAGCTACCTAAACTAAGGAATTGACGTTACTATGAATAGTATTCAATACGTGCAGTAGCTAACTAAACTAAGGAACTAAGGTTACTATGTATAGTATACAACCCATGTGCAGTAGCTAAATAAACTAAGAAATTGAGGTTACTATGTATAATATTTAACCCATGTGCAGTAGCTAACTAAACTAAGGAACTGAGGTTACTATATATAGTATTCAACCCATGTGCAGGAGCTAACTAAACTAAGGAACTGAGGTTACTATGTATAGTATTCAACATGTGTGCAGTAGCTAACTAAACTAAGGAACTGAGGGTAATATGTATAGCATTCAACACATCTGCACTAGCAAACCGAGGTTACTATGTATATTATTCAATATGTGCAGCAGCTAACTAAACTAAGGAACTAAGGTTACTATGTATAGTATTCAACCCATGTGCAGTAGCTAACTAAACTAAGGAACAGAGGTTCCTATGTATAGTATACAACATGTGTGCAGTAGCTAACTAATCTATGGAACTGAGGTTACTATGTATAGTATTCAAAATGTGCAGTAGCTAACTAAACTAAGGAACTGAGGTTACTTTGTATAGTATTCAAAACGTGTGCAGTAGCAAACTAAACTAAGGAACTGAGGTTACTATGTATAGTATTCAACATGTGCAGTAGCTAACTAAACTACAGAACTGAGGTTACTATGCATAGTATTCAACCCATGTGCAGTAGCTAACTAAACTAAGGAACTGAGGTTACTATGTATAGTATTCAACCCATGTGCAGTAGCTAACAAAACTAATTATCTGAGGTTCCTATGTATAGTATTCAACCCATGTGCAGTAGCTTACTAAACTAAGAAACTGAGGTTACTATGTATATTATTCAACCCATGCGCAGTAGCTAACTAAATGTAAGAACTGAGGTTACTATGTACAGTATTCAATCCATGTGCAGTAGCTAACTAAACTAAGGAACTGAGGTTACTATGTATAGTATTCAACCCCTGTGCAGTAGCTAACTAAACTAGGGAATTGAGGTTACTGTGTATAGTATTCCAGCCCTGTGCAGTAGCTAACTAAACTAAGGAACTGAGGTTACTATGTATAGTATACAACACGTGTGCAGTAGCTAACTAAACTAAGGAACTGAGGTTACTATGTATAGTATTCAACACTTGTGCAGTAGCTAACTAAACTAAGGAACTGAGGTTACTATGTATAGTATTCAACATGTGTGCAGTAGCTAACTAAACTAAGGAACTGAGGTTACTATGTGTAGTATTCAACACTTGTGCAGTATCTAACTTAACTAAAGAACTGATGTTACCATTTAAAGTATTCAACACATGTGCAGTAGCTAACTTAACAATGAAGTTGAGATTACCATGTATAGTATTCAGCACGTGCAGTAGCTAACTAAACTAAGGAACTGAGGTTACTATTTATAGTATTCAACACATATGCAGTAGCTAACTAAACTAAGGAACTGAGGTTACTATGTATAGTATTCAACACATGTGCAGTAGCTAACTAAACTAAGGAACTGAGGATACTATGTATAGTATTCAACACGTGTGCAGTAGCTAACTAAACAAAGGAACTGAGGTTACTATGTATAGAATTAAACACATCTGCAGTAGCTAACTAACATAAGAAAATGAGGTTACTATGTATAGTATTCAACATGTGCAGTTGTTAACTAAAATAAGGAACTGAGGTTACTACGGTTAGTATTCAACACATGTGCAGTAGATAACTAAACTAAGGAACTTAGGTTACTATGTATAGTATTCAACACATGTGCAGTAGCTAACTGAACTAAGGAGCTGATGTTACTATGTATAGTATTCAACACATGTGCAGTAGCAAACTAAACTAAGGAACTGAGGTTACTATGTATAGTGGTCAACACATGTGCAGTAGTTAACTAAACTGAGGAACTGAGGTTACTATGTATAGTATTCAACACATGTGCAGTAGCAAACTAAACTAAGGAACTGAGGTTACTATGTATAGTGATCAACACATGTGCAGTAGTTAACTAAACTGAGGAACTGAGGTTACTATGTATAGTATTCAAAACATGTGCAGTAGCTAACTAACCTAAGGAACTAAGGTTACTATGTATAGTATTCAACACATGTGCAGTAGCTAACTGAACTAAGGAGCTGATGTTACTATGTATAGTATTCAACACATGTGCAGTAGCAAACTAAACTAAGGAACTGAGGTTACTATGTATAGTGGTCAACACATGTGCAGTAGTTAACTAAACTGAGGAACTGAGGTTACTATGTATAGTATTCAAAACATGTGCAGTAGCTAACAAAACTAAGGAACTGAGATTACTATGTATAGTATTCAACATATGTGCAGTAGCTGACTAATCTATAGAACTGAAGTTTCTATGTATAGTATTCAACATGTGCAGTAGCAAACTAAACTAAGGAACTGAGGTTACTATGTATAGTGGTCAACACATGTGCAGTAGTTAACTAAACTGAGGAACTGAGGTTACTATGTATAGTATTCAACACATGTGCAGTAGCAAACTAAACTAAGGAACTGAGGTTACTATGTATAGTGGTCAGCACATGTGCAGTAGTTAACTAAACTGAGGAACTGAGGTTACTATGTATAGTATTCAAAACATGTGCAGTAGCTAACTAACCTAAGGAACTAAGGTTACTATATATAGTATTCAACACATGTGCAGTAGCTAACTGAACTAAGGAGCTGATGTTACTATGTATAGTATTCAACACATGTGCAGTAGCAAACTAAACTAAGGAACTGAGGTTACTATGTATAGTGGTCAACACATGTGCAGTAGTTAACTAAACTGAGGAACTGAGGTTACTATGTATAGTATTCAAAACATGTGCAGTAGCTAACAAAACTAAGGAACTGAGGTTACTATGTATAGTATTCAACATATGTGCAGTAGCTGACTAATCTATAGAACTAAAGTTTCTATGTATAGTATTCAACATGTGCAGTAGCAAACTAAACTAAGGAACTGAGGTCACTTTGTATAGTATTCAACACATATGCAGTAGCAAACTAAACTAAGGAACTGAGGTTACTATGTATAGTATTCAACATGTGCACTAGCTAACTAAACTACAGAACTGAGGTTACTATGCATAGTATTCAACCCAAGTGCAGTAGCTAACTAAACTAGGGAACTGAGGTTACTATGTATTGTATTCAACACATGTGCAGTAGCTAACTAAACTAAGGAACTGAGGTTACTATGTATAGTATTCAACACGTGCAGTAGCTAACTAACCTAAGGAACTGAGGTTACTATGTATAGTATTCAACATGTGCAGTAGCTAACTAAACTAGGGAACTGAGGTGACTATGTATTGTATTCAACACATGTGCAGTAGCTATCTAAACTAAGGAACTAAGGTTACTGTGTATAGTGGTCAACACATGCAATAGCTAACTAAACTAAGGAACTGAGGTTACTATGTATAGTATTCAACACGTGCAGTAGCTAACTAAACTAAGGAACTAAGGTTACTGTGTATAGTGGTCAACACATGCAATAGCTAACTAAACTAAGGAACTGAGGTTTCTATGTATAGTATTCAACATGTGCAGTAGCTAACTAAACTAAGGAACTAAGGTTACTGTGTATAGTGGTCAACACATGCAATAGCTAACTAAACTAAGGAACTGAGGTTACTATGTATAGTATTCAACACATGCAGTAGCTAACTAAACTAAGGAACTTTGGCTCTAGTCTCACCATTCTTATTCTTTCTATTCTTTACTTAGTCTCTCTTAACTTCCTATCATACAAACTATTCACAATCTGACCCTGTCACTCCAACTCTACTCTCCCCATTTCTCTAATCCTCTCTAATCCTCTCCCTTTTCCTTTTGGAACTACCTCACCTGTCGCAGTTTCATCTTGCGACTTCCGGTCTGTACCTGCACTCCCTGTACACTCTCCTTCCTCCCCAGCCCACTCACTCCTCCCATTCCGCCCAACTTCTTCTCCTACCACATATAGTTACCACATCCAAGGAGACGCCATCTTTATTCTCCTGTCCTGCCCCTGGCTGCTCTGCATCCCCGGCTCCAGCGTCCGCACCTAATGTAATTTTCTGAAGGACTTTTCTGCTTAGCTGAAACTTTTGGATTATGTTTCGTGTTTACCATTTCTTTACTGGCCGTCCTAAAATGTGAATAGCATGTACATGCTTTCCCACTGCAAACGCTCAATTAATATAGCGATTTGCATTTGGAACTTGTATTCAGCCGATAGGGACTTGTTTATTAATTATTCAACTGAATCTGTGCTATTTAAGTTATAAACTGTTACTTAACTGTTATAACTGGGCTTGTTTACTTTGTTTAACTGAATCAGTGCTAGTTGTTTAGTAATCAGTAACTTTTTTTGACTGAATCCTAATGTATTTGTAAACGCTCAACTTATTCTAGTGATTAGCACGTGGTTTTTGAAATAGCTGTTTGGGGCTTGTCTCATCGCCTAACTGAATCTGTGCTAGTTGTTTTTAAACTGTATTTTTTTCTGTTGGAATCCTAATGGTATGCAATCACTCAACTGATACAGCGCTTTGTACGAGGATTCTCAAATCAGCTGTTTGGGGCTTGTCTTAGCTGTTTCAACTGAATTTGTGCTAGTTGTCTAATATACTGCAACTTTTGCCTGAATCCTAATGTATCTTGTTCTAACTAGGATTTTAACTTAGTTGTTTGTCTCAGTCGCTTATCTGAATGTGTGCTGTATTTGTTATAAACGCTCAAACCATTGTAACATTGCACATGTGGAGCACCTACTCTTACTGTATGAACTTTAATATAGTCGCTAGCCAAGGCTCATTCAATGCAACTTGTACCAGTTGCTTAAATTTAGCCTGTTAATTAAATATTGTCTGCTCATTTAAACTAACTCTGTGCACTAGGAACTGTTTAATCACAGTTTTACCTATTTGTGTTTAGTTAGTTGCTTAAATTTAGTCTGCTAATCAATTGTCTGCTCATTTAAATTAACTCTGTGCACTAGGAACTGTTTAATCATAGTTTTACTGTGACATTAAGGTATTTGAAAGAGTGTAACTTATTATTTCATCTTAGCTGCTATATTCATTCATTTGCAAACTTAACTGTATATGCTTAAAAACTGTCTGCTTGTGAACTCTTGACTCCTGTACTGCCTGCTTATTACATTTTTCTCTCTCCTCGCATGTTCCAGCTTGGGCTCCTGCCTATCCTGCTCTAACCTCCTGAATGTACCCTACCAAACGTGCTTGATAAGAACCCACAAAAACGGAAAATTAAACCAAAATAATTGAACTCCCATCTGCTCCCTGAGTGTCTTTCCCAGCAAGGAATTTTAGTGAAAGTATGCGTATGGCTTTAACATTTTGTAATAATTAAAGACAGTAATTAAGTTCTTCTAGGTCGCAGAGCACTTCCCTGCCAGGTTAGCCAGCAGCCAAAACTCTCCTTTCTTTGTCACTTAATAACCCTATTCCCCCCTTTATATTTATACCCCCTATCCCAAACTACGATAGCCCTCTCCTTCCCCTAACCTGATATTTCCCTCAGGGGACTTTGCTACTTCAAACTAACTGTCCACTAGGTGGCGCTCCTCTACCAGCTTGCTGTCTCTACTACTTCACCCACTCTTTACCTTATCTCCCCTACACAGTTCCTTGACATCTCTTCCTCTGCTCACTCCCCCACTACTGTCCCAGGACTACCTATCCACATTTTACTCCACAAACTCCCCTTCACTATCCTTCGTAAAGCCTCTTACCTTCTTCTACTGTCTTCCATCCAGATATCTACCCACTACTCCACTTCTCTGTAAGTCTTTCAACCTCCTACACATCACTCCAAACTTACTTTCTGGTTCTCACACTCTACTGATTGTTTTCCTCACATTCTCCTTCCTTTGGCTCTACTCGCTCCGTTCGCCCTGTGAGCTCACTCCGCTCCCCTACCCTGCCCCCAAATCCCACCCCCAGCACCTCTACATTTATTCTTCACATTCTCCTCCCACCCATATCAATTAACTAATCACAGTCCTCTCCTTATTACCCCTCCCACCTATATCAAGTAACTGATCATAGTCCTCTTCTTATCACCCCTCCCACTCTTACTCCTCCCACTCCACTATCCTACACCCTCTCTACACATAATCTCCTCCTCTCCTCTCTGCAATTTAATATAACCACTTTTACTTCTTTACCACTCCTCCTCAAATAGCCTGTTCTCTTCCACTACATTTCTCCCTTCTTGCCCTCCCAAATCCTCTATACTATCCAGGTCCCTTGCTCCCTTCTTGTACTACTAATTCCTCTTTATCATGCTACCTCTTACTCTTCCAAAGCTCCCCCATGCCTTCCTTCTAGTCAAACTATCCCTTGCACTCACCTGCAACCTCTTCTATTCACTCACTTCCATTCCATATCCCCCACTCTTATTCCTCCTAACCTACTGCACCTATTCCATCCCAAACTCTTCTCCACCTCAACAAAAACTTTCACTCTTAAACTACTGCTAGCCCCAAACAACTTCCTACTATACAAACCTAAAAGGCTAAAAGTTATCTCCAGTAATGTCCTAGCCTTATCTGGAGATATCCATCCTAACCCCGGCCCCTGCCTCATTACAAACAACTCCTTTCCCCAACCCCCTACTTCTCCTACTACAAATAACCATTTCCCCCCTTCCCCTTCTTCTTCTGCTTTCTCTCTTAACACTCTTAAGTTCTTCACTTTCAATGCCCAGAGCCTTAACAACAAAGCACACCAAGTACAAACATGGATTAACCACAACCAACCTGACATCCTAGCCATCTCCAAAACCTGGCTAAAACCCCATATTGCTGACTCTGAAATCTTACCTCCTGGTTTCCACATCCTCAGAAGCGACCGATTAAATAAAAAAGGTGGAGGCTCTGCTCTAATCTACTCTAACCTTCTCTCCCTAATCCCTCTCCAAATCACAACCCCACAATTCAAAAATTATGAACTAACAGCAAGTCTCCTACTATTGAATAAACATAAGAATATCTGCATTATTTCCTTATATATCTCCCCAGGCGACATCTCTACCCTTGAAAATATTCTTCACTGGGCCTCAACTGAAATAAAATATGAAACTTACATTCTAGGTGACGTTAATATTGATTGGAATAAAATCAACACGCCTTCCCCCTCCCTATCCATTAACCTCTACAACTTCACCCAAGTAATCCATTCAACAACTCGTCCTAACAAAAACCACCCCCCCAGGGTCCACCATAGACTGGATTCTAGTCTCCCATCCAAACAAAATAATTCTCTCTGGCACTATCCCTGACACCTTTAGTGACCATCTCCCTGCTTTCATTCATCGCTCAGCTAACTCCACTCAATATCAACACCACTACATTCAAACTCATAATCTTAGCAACTTTAACCCCACAATTTTCTCAAACATTTTTAAACAAATTAACTGGCAAATCCTAAATACTCTCCCTCTCGACAACGCTGCAGAACATTTTAACTCTGTCTTCCTAAATACTTTTAACTCCCTAGCCCCACTAAGAAATAAACGAGTCATAGCCAATTCTGCTTTTTGGCTGACCAAAGAAACAAAACAAATCATGCGTCACAGGGACAAATCCTGGAAGCTTTATCAGAAAAATAAAATGTCTTCCACCTTGCTCCAATACACCCAACTCAACAACCAAGTAAAAAAACTAATCACCTTGGACAAAAAAAACTACTATAATAAACTTCAGTCCAACAATAATAAGAACCCAAAACAATTCTGGAATTCTGTTGATTCCCTTCTCCATCCAGGGTCCAGGAATAATCCCTGCCCTGACCCTAGTTTAACTGACATGGAGCTGAGCTCTCACTTCAACACTTTCTTTACAGAATCCATAGCTAAGCTAACCAAAGCATTCCCAAACAATAATCCACCCAACTCTCTTTCCTCAACACCCAACAACCATAATAACTGTCCTTTTAATTTCCAGCTCAAACCAGTTTCAACCATTTTTATAAAAAGGCTCTTATCCAAACTAAAGCCATGCTCTAATGCCCCTGACAACATACCCTCCTCCTTCCTCAAATGTGCTGCTGAAGGTATTGCCCTCCCAATCTGTATCCTAATTAACAGATCCTTAAAAGAGTCATAGGTACCCAAACGTTGGCGTTCAGCCTACATTCTACCTCTTCACAAAAGAGGCAAAAACACCACTATTTCCAACTTCTGCCCTATTGCCCTACTCTCTCCAATATCTAAAATTCTAGAAAAATGTGTCCATCACCAACTTTTGCCTTTCTTAACTCAGAATCACCTACTAACACCCACCCAACACGGCTTCCGCCCCGGCCACAGCACCATAACTGCCTTACTATCCTTCCTTGAAACAATCAGTCACACCTGAGATTCTGGACTTCTAGTATCCACAGTACTGCTAGATCTCTCCAAAGCTTTTGACACCATCTCCCACAAACACCTTCTCTTTCATCTCGCCAACCTTAATCTCTCCCCTACTACTTTATCCTGGTTCTCCAGTTACCTATCAGACAGATCTCAAGCTGTCAGATGGAAGAACTCTACCTCCTCCTTCTTGCCAACACCCACCGGCATTCTCCAGGGGTCCATCCTTGGGCCCATGCTCTTCAACATCTTTATTAATAACCTTCACAGTGTCATCCCTGACACCACAGTTATCCAATACGCTGACGACTCTACCTTAGTCTGTGCCACCTCTAACCTTCTTGAACATCTGACTAAAACACAAATAGCTTTTTCCACTACAGAGAACTGGATGCACCAAAATCATCTCTCTCTCAACTCTAATAAATCTAAAATACTACTTTTCCCTCCCTCCTGGGCTTTCTCTTTTGACAAAAATACTTTCAAAGTCCTAAGCCAAACCAACACTGCTATAGAAGTGGTCCCTTCTGCAAAACTTCTTGGCATTACCATAGATGAACACCTTAAATTCGATATCCACATACAACAAAACATAAAGAAAACCCACCAAACGTTAGGTATGCTCTATAGGAATAACCGCTTTCTCTCAAACTCCTCTAGGCATACCTTGGCAATTACCTACCTTCTACCCTCTCTACTATATGGAGCCCCTCTTATAACCAATCTGTCTGCCTCCAACACCTCAAAACTTGAAATTTGTTATAATAAGATCTCTAAATTTGCCACTAAATCAAAAACCTCAACTCACCACTGCCTTACCCTACAATCTCTAAACTGGCTAGAACTCCCCAACCACCTAGACTATCTCCAACTAACCACCTCTCACAAATTAATATTCTACCCAGATAAATGCCCAGCCTTAAAAAACATCCTTCCACCATACATCCCAAATCGATCTCTGAGATCTGAACACCAAAACCTAATCTCCATCTATAAACCCAAACATCCCGCTGGCCAGCTTCTACACTCCTTCTCTCTAGGTAAGAAATGGAACTCTCTCCCTCCCTCACTTAGGACTATACCTAACCCAAAATCCTTCAAGACCCAACTGTTCTTATACCTGTCATCCAAATGGAAATGTTCCTGCTTTCACCCTACATAAATTCTAGGAAATTTCCCTACTGAGCTCTCTGTACTCTTTGCTCCACTCTACCCTCAAGCTTTTATTTCTAATCTCCCAAAATAGACTTAGCTGACTGTCACAGATTAAGCAATTTCTTGCTTGACTCCAAGTATGTAAATATTGTAAATATCAGTATAGCCATTGTAAAAAAAAAAAAAAAAAAAAGTGGAATCTATGTTAACTGTGTCTTATGATGTACATTTATGTATTTGCAGTTCCTGACTGTATGAATTTTACACTTGTATTTTACCTTTAACACTATGTAACCCTTATTGTATTGTATTGCTTTTGCATTTCTTGACTGTATGAATTTTACACTTGTATTTACCTTCAACACTATGTAACCCTTATTGTATTGTATTGCTTATGGAGCTTTTCTCCCCGGGCCTCCACTGAAAATGGGCACTTCATGGCCCAGTGGACTTCCCCGGTAATCAAGCTGAAATAAAATAAAAAACAAAATAAAATAAAATAAACTGTGTAGTATTCAACCCATGTACAGCAGCTAACTAAACTCAGGAACTGAGGTTACTATGTATAGTATTCAACTAATGTGCAGTAGCTAAATAAACTAAGGAGCTGTGGTTACTATGTATAGTATTCAACCCATGTGCAGTAGCTAACGAAACAAAGGAACTGAGGTTACTATCTATAGTATTCAACCCATGTGCAGTAGCTAACAAAACTAAGGATCTAAGGTTACTATGTATAGTATTCAACCCATGTGCAGTAGCTTACTAAACTAAGCAACTGAGGTTACTATGTATATTATTCAACCCATGTGGAGTAGCTAACTAAACTAAGGAACTGAGGTTACTATGTACAGTATTCCACCCATGTGCAGTAGCTAACTAAACAAAGGAAGTGAGGTTACTAGGTAGAGTATTCAACCCATGTGCAGTAGCTAACTAAACTAAGCAACTGAGATTACTATGTATAGTATTCCACCCCTGTGCAGTAGCTAACTAAACTAAGGAACTGAGGTTACTATGTACAGTATTCAACACGTTTGCAGTAGCTAACTAAACTAAGGAACTGAAGTTACTATGTATAGTATTCAACACGTGTGCAGTAGCTAACTAAACTAAGGAACTGAGGTTACTATGTATAGTATTCAACTTGTGTGCAGTAGCTAACTAAACTAAGACACTGAGGTTACTATGTAAAGTATTCAACACGTGTGCAGTAGCAAACTAAACTAAGGAACTGAGGTTACTATGTATAGTATTCAACACATGTGCTGTAGCTAACTAAACTAAGGAACTGAGGTTACTATGTATAGTATTCAACACATATGCAGTAGCTAACTAAACTAAGGAACTGAGGTTACTATGTATAGTATTCAACTCGTGTGCAATAGCTAACTAATCGAAGGAACTGAGGTTACTATGTATATTATTCAACATATGTACAGTATCTTACTAAATGAAGGAACTGAGGTTACTATGTAAAGTGGTCAACACATGTGTAGTAGCTAACTAAACTAAGGAATTGAGGTTACTATGTATAGTATTCAACACGTGTGCAGTAGCTAACTAAACTAAGGAACTGAGGTTACTATGTATAGTATTCAACATATGTACAGTATCTTACTAAATGAAGGAACTGAGGTTACTATGTAAAGTGTTCAACACATGTGTAGTAGCTAACTAAACTAAGGAACTGAGGTTACTATGTATAGTATTCAACACATGTGCAGTAGCTAACTAACCTAAGGAACTAAGGTTACTATGTATAGTATTCAACAAATTTGCAGTAGCTAACTAAACTAAGGAACTGAGGTTACTATGTATAGTATTCAACACATGTGCAGTAGCTAAGTAAACTAAGGAACTGAGGTTACTACGTATAGTGGTCAACACATGTGCAGTAGCTAACTAAACTAAGGAACTGAGGTTACTATGTATAGCATTCAACACATGCAGTAGCTAACTAAACTAAGGAACTGAGGTTACTATGTATAGTATTCAACACATGTGCAGTAGCTAACTAAACTAAGAAACTGAGGGTACTATGTATAGTATTCAACACATGTGCAGTAGCTAACTAAACTAAGAAACTGAGGGTACTATGTATAGTATTCAACACATGTGCAGTAGCTAACTAATCCATGGAACTGAGGTTACTATGTATAGTATTCAACACATGTGCAGTAGCAAACTAAACTAAGGAACTGAGGTTACTATGTATAGTACTCAACACGTACAGTAGCTATCTAAACTACAGAACTTAGGTTGCTATGCATAGTATTCAACCCATGTTCAGTAGCTAACTAAACTAAGAAACTGAGGTTACTACGGTTAGTATTCAACCCATGTGCAGTAGCAAACAAAACTAAGGTTCTGAGGTTACTATGTATAGTATTCAAACCATGTGCAGTAGCTTACTAAACTAAGGTCTGAGGTTACTATGTAAAGTGTTCAACACATGTGCAATAGCTAAATTAACTAAGGAATTGAGGTTATTATGTATAGTATTCAACTCGTGCAGTAGCTAACTAATCGTAGGAACTGAGGTTACTATGTATAGTATTCAACACGTGTGCAGTATGTAACTAAATGAAGGAACTGAGGTTATGATGTATAGTATTCAACCTGTCTGCAGTAGCTAACTAAACTTAGGAACTGAGGTTACTCTGTATAGTATTCGACACGTGCAGTAGCTAACTAGACTAAAGAACTGAGGTTAGTATTTATAGTATTCAACACGTGCCGTAGCTAACTAAAATAAGGAACCGAGGTTACTATGCTTAGTGTTCAACACATGCAGTAGCTAACTAACCTAAGGAACTAAGGTTACTATGTATAGTATTCCACACATGTGCTGTAGCTAACTAAACTAAGGAACTGAGGTTACTATGTATAGTATTCAACAACTGTGCAGTAGCTAACTAAACTAAGGAACTGGGGTTAGTAAAGGTCAAACACAGTGGCTTTGCAGCAGCTCTGAACCAGTTTAAGCTAGTAAAAAGGGCTTCGAAAAGAAGCATGCTATAGTCAGTGATGTATACATTACTGTACAATCATGCACCTAAATTAGAAAAGTCATAGATGGATTTGTGAATCATGCAGCTTTTAAAAGCATTGACTGGTTAACAGTTACTAATCATGCAGTATTCATGCAAAATGTTGTGTATAAATAAGACCGCTTCATGCTTTCTGGCAGAAATGGCTATCCTAGTCCATTAATATATGTCGTGTGCGAGAAAAAATAAAGGCAGAATTTTGTATGGCACTCTTTGTTTCCAAGTTGTTTCCAATATTCCTTTTCCTGCAGTAGGTAAAACAATTAATTGTTTTGTTTAGTATTGTTGAAATTGACGTCTAACAGATGGTGTCACGACTCTGATCGAGGTAAAGAGCCCAGTATTTGTGTTTGACAGCCGTTTCTGCTTTTCTTCATTTCTGCAGGCTGTGAAATAATTAGAGTCAAGGCATTATTATCTTTGTAACTTAAGGTATTATTACGAGAAGGTATTCGAGGGAGTAGGTCGGTCCTACCAGTATAGTAATGGAAAAAAAGGTAATACTAACAAAAATGTAACTCCAGAAGAGTGAACACAAGCACAATACATGTTCTTTCATTATGGTCAGGTCCCCTCCAAATAAAGTCAAAGTCAAAGTAAACGTTACTGTTATTTAGAGCTACACACACGTAGCCTAAATGAAATTTTGTGCATCAGCTCAGTTCTTGAGATTACAAAGGAAAGTGAAACAATGCATACGAGTAGAGGAATAAACATAACTAACAAATGCAATACTACTCCCAACTACTCGCAATACATGCAAGAAAGAGCAGAGACATTTACCAACTTTGATATATGAAAAGAATACCTTCCCCCGAGTTAAATTAACTACCCTATTTAAAGTAATGCAAAACACACTACAGATTGAAATGCCTAAGTTATTTGTCTAATATTGCACTTGCGTGAGTTAATTAATACTGACTATGGATATAATAAATAAATATTGTACTTACTTGAAATATATGTAAGTATATATTGCACAAATAAATAAAAATTGACTTATTGTTTGTCCAAACCCCTGGGACTAGTGCCTGAGTTCAGAAGTCTAATCATTGTAGGGTAGAAACTGTTATTGAATCTTATAGTCCTACAGCGGACGCTGTAATATCTCCTGCCTGATGCTTAAACAGTCTGCGCACAGTATGCGTGGTGTGCTGTATTATTTTGGTGGCCTTTCAGATAGTTGTTGCAAAATAAGATGTTATATTGATGGAAGACTGGAATCTGTTACCTTCTGTGCAAATCTCTCCACTCTTTGTAGCACCTTCCTTTCTGTAACTGTGCAGCTTCCAAACCGCACTGTGAAGATGCAGGTGAGGATGCTCTCTATTGCACCTCTATAGAAGGTGGAGAGAATATGAGGAGGAAGCTTAGCTTTTTTCAGTCTTCTGAAAAAGTGGAGGTATTAGTGCACTTTCTTGACCAGTTTGCTGGTGTTTTTCAACCATGAGAGATCCTCTGATATGTGTACATCCAGGAATTTCATACTCTCAACCCTCTCCACACTCTCACCATTGATCCTGAGCACTGGGTGGTTTGTTCTCCTTTTCTTGAAGTCGATAATAATCTCTTTGGTCTTGCTTACATTCAGGTCAAGGTTGTTCCCCTTGCACCAACTGACCAGAGATGCCACCTCCTCTCTGTACACCCTTTCATCTTCCTTTGTGATGAGCCCCACGACTATGGTATCATCAGCAAACTTGATGGTATGGTTGGACTTGTGCTTAGAGTAACAGTCATGGGTCAGGATGGTGAATAACAGTGGGCTGAGAACACATCCCTTTGGTACCCCAATGTTAATCATGATGCACTTCAATGTGTTCTTACCTGAACACACCCTCTTGTGCTAATAATAAAGCCCATCTATGTTTTCCTATAGAGGGAATGCTTAATAAAACTAGGCTATAAATTTTAAACAAAAGTTAAATAAATATGGAAACAAAATAGACCAAAACCTTGTAATGCATACATAGAGTGGCATGAGAAAACCTGTAAACAAGAAAAAGAATCTAGTCTTCATAGACTACAACATACTAAAAAACAGAACAGAGATAAAAAGAGCAAAGTGAAAGTCAGGAAACGAATTCCATTATAGAAGGACTACCTTCTTGAACTAAATTAAGAGATACTGAAATCTATCTTGTAGTCAAAAAAACAAAGTCTTCAGTCAAGGATGATTACCCTCCTCTATACATCCCACAAAATAACCCTCATTTGGTGGCCAATGTGCTTCCACAACCAAGTGGATTGTCATTACATTTGGAGTCCCCCAATGTCCCCAGAATCGAGGCGAGCAAGGTCCAGTAGTGGAGTTTCAAACAGATATACTCTCTGAAGTAAATCAAGGCAAGTGGACCGCACAAAGGATGGTGAGGTAGGCATGTATCCCTTTAGACCTGTGTTAAAGTGCAAGGGAAAATCCAGTTCTGGTGCAATGCTCTTTGACCCCTTGCAATCTAAATACAATGGCAAAAGGTTTTTTTTCCTGATCCTAGAAAACAACCACAGAAGTTCAAAGAAGAATTAGAGACTGTCACTGAGTGGCAGGATTGGCAGGCCCCTGCAGGACCACCAAACCTCTTGAGCAAACTTACGTGTATCATCCATTACAAGCTGGATGGAGTTTTTCTGGAGGAATCAAAAAACAAAATAGCCTCAGAATGAGAGTGGGATTGCAGAGGAACTGCAAAGCGTACCAAATGAGTTACGGGCCACTCACGATAATGAAATGGGCCGTCAAAATTAAGGTGGATCCAGCCAAGCCCCTGCCAAGAATTCCTCAATACCCCTTGAAACCCAAAGCTGAGAAAGGCATGCAGCCAGTGACAACGTCTTTGTTAAAGCAGGACATAACAGTCCCTGTGCAAAGTTCCTGCAACACCCCCATCTTACCAATTAAAATGCCCAGGAAGAATGAGCATTGGTTTGTACAGAATCTATGACCAGTAACTTCTGTTGTACTACCCTCCTTTCTGGTAGTTCTAGATCCTGCTACCATCCTAAGTTGCATCCCACTGGATGCTGCATACTTTTCAGGAACAGACTTATGCTCGGCTTTCTTTTCCATCCCATTTAATCCAGATAGGCAATATTGTTTTCTTTTAATTACCAAAGTAAGCAGTATATTTGGACAAGTTTCCCCAAAGTTACACTCAGTCTCCATCCATTTTTTTCTCAAATCCTAAAGAGGGATCTAGATGATCTAAAATTTCCAGAGGGATCAGAACTGATATAATGTGCAGATGATTTGCTACTTCTTCAAAAACAAAGGAGGCTTGTAAGGTAGATGCAATATACTTACTTACCCACCCAGCTAGAAAGGAACATAAGGTTTGTAAAGGAAAGTTAAATAAAATATACAGGGCACCTTTTTAGAAAAGGAGAGAGAAGAATTCTGTCAATGAGGGTCACCGATTGCGGTGACTTCCCGGCCAGTAACTCAAAAGCAGTTAAGGGCATTCCTACATATGACAGGCTATTGTAGGCAACGGGTTCCAAATTACACAAAATGAATAAAACTTTTAACTGAGCTCATGTGACAGAATACCCCTGAGCCCATCCTATGGGGAGAAAAAGGAAGAAGCAGCTTTTACAGGATTAAAACAGGTCTTTGGATAGCATCCAATTTGGGCATTACCAGACTATGAAAAACCCTTCAGACTTTGTCATGAAAAAAATAAGTTTGCACAAGGCATATTGGTACAAAGAGCAGGACATAAATACAGACCTGTCACCTATTTCAGCACAACACTTGATTTGGTAGAATGTGCATTTCTGAGTTGCTTAAGGGCGATGGCTGCAGCCACCATCTTAACAGAGTTGGCTGAATTTGTGGGGCACAAGCTCACAGTGGTGGTCCCACATTCCTCATTAGCTTTGCTCTTAAAGGGCAAAACTCATCATATGTCCTCAGCATAGCTAACCAGGTATGAGTTGTCCCTCATCGTAAACCCTTTGGTGCACATAATAGGTGCATAAATCTGAATCCAGCTTGCTTACTCCCCACAGAGGAAGAAGGAGAGCTGTATGACTGCCTTGTGGTAACTAACCATTTCTTTACTCCTAGAAATGACTTCAATAATGTTCCAATACACAATGCTGAACTGGAGTATTTCATGGGTAGAAGCCGTATCCATGATGGTAAAGGAAACCTCAGAGCCGGACTAGCAGTCTGTACTGAAACAGACACCATTTTAAAGCAAAGGTTGGAGGGAGTTTCATCAGCACAGGTAGCAGAGTTAGTAACATTAGCTAAAGCCTGCCAATTGGCAGAGTGTAAGACAGTAAACATTTTACTGGTTCTATGTATGCATTTGGGTGGTTCATGATTCTGACCAATTGTGGAAGCAAAGATGTTTTTTAACATCAACTGTTCCCTTATAAAAATGCTAACTATGTTGATGAACTCCTAAACGCCTTACTGTTACCTAAACAAATTTCAGTGATCAAATGTCAGACACATCAATCAGGCAGCACACCTGTTGCAAAGGTAACAATTTGACTGATTCAGCAGCTAAAGATGTTGCCCTTAAGGCAGAACATTTGCATTTAATTTCAACCTGCTCAAACAAACTCTCTTTTTGATGTTGACTTAGTAAAGAATTGCCAAAAAGAAGCACCAATATGGAGAAGAAATGATCGGAAAAGTCAGGGTGCCTTTGCCAACCTGATGGATTATGGGTTTTATCAAATGGGAGAATAGTGGCCCCTTAGAATTTCTCCCATACCTGGTAATAGCCTACCACCTGCCAAGTCATGTGGGTAAGAACCCTATAATACAGTTAATGAATAGAGATTGGGACAGCCCCCTTCTATCTTGTTTAGTGTATCTTTACCTAAATAAATACACTGCCTTTTTAAAATGTAATGTAAGCAGGCCAGCAAATTGTCTGCCTTCAGCTCATCCAGCCCCTTGAGGACCTTTTGTAAATGTCCAAATGGATTTAATTCAGTTGCCAAAAGTTCAAAGATTTGAATACATGTCGATTGTTGCTTGCATGCTTACCTGCTGTTAGAAACCTATACCTGCGTAAAAGCAGATGCTGGAACAGTAGTAAAAAACTACTACGTGATTTCATATGCAGATTTGGAATACTGACTCAGACCAAGCTATGCATTTTACAGGGCTAATTGTTAAGGAAATGTGTAAAGTGTTTGGCATTAAGTTACAGTTGCACTGCCCACATCATTAAGAATCTTCAGGGTTAGTGTGAAGGGCAAATAAGACTATAAAAACAGACTGGCTAAAGTTTGTCAAGAAACTGGACTTAAGTGGCCAGATGCCCTACCTTCAATTTTAATGGCTATGAGAAGTTGTGTTAACTCTACCAGAAAGTTTCACCACATGAGATCCATATGGGCTGTCCCATGAACATGCCTGCCCCCCCCCATTCTACCTAAATCAAACAGTGTGTTACTATTAAATTATTAAGCGATCTTGCCTTATTTTTCAAAACTGGTGTCTCTGTTTACTGCTTATCATTCACAGGTAAGTAAAGTTCTATTAGTTCCAACCTCTGCCCAGTATTACAAGCTGCAAACAGGAGACTGGTTATACATAAAATTGTTTCACTGAAAAAAACCTGTCTCCAGCCCTGGAAGAATCATCCACACTTAGTGTTGTTAACTTCCCAGACTGCAGTATGATACACAGGATTGTCAGTGTGGATTTATGCCTCCTACTGTTGTAAGACATGCCAAATAACCTATCCAAAAGGTGCAACTAAAGAAGAACCAGCCACACAGGAAGACAAGGAACCTATTGCGTGATAGACTGGATCAAATTAAAATGCATAACATTCTGTTCCTGCACTTCCTGTTGTTTGCTGAACTCTTCATTTTTGCACCAGGCTGTCTACCCCTGAGAAAGAAATCTGACAGCATGTATCCTAAAAAAAAAAAAGAAAAAATCAGGACACCTCTAATCCCACCAAATGGCATCCTAAATGTAATGTCTTCTTTGCTGCTTTAAAGTCTTATGCTGTAGAACTAAAAATCAACAATTGCTGGGTATGTGAATACATACCAGATACTTACAGATATGAAATATCCTTGATACCTGTACCACTTGAACTGGATGAAATCTTAAACCTCACAAAGACTGAATAGATAAAAAAAGTAGTTTATTAAGGGTCAGGAAGAACCTGTGCTGCAATTAAAGTGCTGCCGCAAAACTGCACGTTTTGTGTTTCAAAGGCTACAATAGCAACAACAACTTCCTCGGATCCCTCATGGTGGGATGCAGCAAATGCAGTCTCACTCTGGGAACTCCAACAGCTATGGAGGACTGCTTTAAGGTGCACCCAAACCAGACTTGCCTAGCCATGAAAAGTGCAGAGATGCTTCTTCTATTTACAGCTGTTTAATCTATTTTATGGACTCTAAACTAATACCTACCAGACAAGGGGTCTGTTTTGTCTGCAATGACAGGAGCTATAAATGGTCACCCCATCACTGGATGGGTTTGTGTTATCTTGCTTACCTTGTCCCTGCTATTAGACGTCTAATAACACTGCCACAGGGGAAAGTCCAAAATGCAAAAAGAAAACGAGACATTAAGCCAACCCCTAAACCCAATAGGAAAGGTTGATACCTCCTGGATTTACTACCATGACCTGGAAAAGGTTGCTTTTATGGAACTTTCTCATGGAGCCCCAAAGGCCATGTGGAAATTACAAAATATGTCAAAACTTTTTGAAGTATTAAGGAATGCCACTTCTGAGACTGTAAATTTCTTAACAATTGAAATGACTGCTATAAGAACAATAATTCTTCAAAATCATATGACTCTCGACTTCATCCTAGCTTAAAAGGGGGGTACCTGCACCCTAGTGAGGCAGAGTTTTGCTGTTTTATTTCAGACAATGAACATGTTATTAAGGACCATCTAGAGATTATTCAAAAGGTTGCTGATTGGACTCATACAAAAGAGGCAGACAGTTCACAATGACCCTAGATAACTTATCTTTTTTTATGGATGGGGTGTGAGCATTATTACATTTGTAATGCTAATAGTTATTGTTTTATTGTTCATTGTACATATTTCTTGCTTTAAGTGTTTAATAACCAAATGCTTGCATCAGAAGTCTGCTTCATATATAATACATTTAATGCCAAATTGATATACAAATGGGAAACTCAAGGAAGAATTCAAAATTGTGTGTAATAACCATAACTTGTGATGCTTTAAAGCATCAAAGGGGGGAACTGAAGGGGAAAATAAGATGTTACATGCATAATATTTGGCACGTGTGCAGTAGCTAACCAAACTAAAAAATTAAGGTTACTAATGGTCCAAGACAGGGGCTATACAGCAGCTCAAAACCAGTTTACATAGTAAAAGGGGCCTCAATAATAATAAGAAGTATGATGTAGTCAGTGATGTAGACATGACTATGCAATCATGCTCCTAAAGTAGAAAAGTAATAGAATGCATTTGTGTATCGTGCAGCTTATATAAACATTGACTGGTTAACACACTAACACAGCTTTCATGCAAAATTGTATGTATAAATAAGACTGCTCTATGTTATATGGCAGAACTAGCCACCCTAGATCTCCAACATATGCTGTGTGTGAGGAAAAAAATAAAGGCAGAATTCTCTATAATTGTTTTGTTTAGTATCATTGAAATGGATCCATAATATATGCCTGCATGATTGTACAGTCATATCTACATCGATGACTACATCATACTTCTTCTTTTTGCAATAGTATATTTGTGGCATACCGGACAAGCTGCACAAAATGCACAGTATTCTAGACAGGAAAAACAATTACCTATCTCAAGATAAGAGTGAGCAAACACCTCCTAGACATCAGGCTTAAGGACTTCAACAATCCACTATCTAGACATGATCATATCTGCAGGAACTATGAAAAC
>NC_056735.1:85471955-85521955 GCF_019279795.1 Protopterus annectens
GCACCCGGAGGAAACCCACGCAACCACACGGAGGACATGCAGACTCCGCACAGAAGGCACCCCAGCCGAGGATCGAAACGGAGAACCTCTTGCTGTGAGATGGCAATGCTAACCGCTACACCACAGTGGCCACCCTATGAGACCAGGAAGTGTAGAGAGCAAAAAATAAACAAATCAAAAAAGGAACCACAAGTAGAAGGGAAACCAGTAAAAGGGTTAAACAAAGGGACAAAAGAGTAAAAAGCGTCTCCCAAGGGAAATTTAGGCACAAAATAGAGATAGAAGCAGAAGGAGGGGCAGACAAGGGGGCACTCTGAGGAGTTGGGAGGGTGGTCTGCCGCATGTTTTGTGTTACTCAGAAGTGAACTGCTAGATGAATGAGGGATTAAGCAAGCCAGGTAGGAGCATGTATGATGGATGTCAGAGTCAACAAGGTGGAAGACAGGACTACAGAAGGAATGGAAGTGTTTGCAAAAAAAAGAAGCAATAAATAACTGGAAAGAATGGACATTGAGAAGCAGGTGAGTGTGGGCTGGGCAGGAAGAATGTATTAAATGAAGCAAATCGTTACTTTGCAAAGCATGCACCAGGTAAAACAATTTCAAAATTTTACACACAATGGGAAGGACTGAATTACTTTCCAAGGCAATGACTGATAATCCAGTTAAGGGAAGCATACAGGCAAAACTCGAAGATAAGCAATATATTTTCATAGCTACTTAATGATACACAATAAACTGCAATAAACATTTTTAATATCTAAGCTTAAAAAATTACTAATAATTGCTGGTGTAACAACTGGAGGGATGAAAATGATTGTATGGGGAAAGAGGGGAAAAGTAAGGTAAAGAACAGTCCACAGACAAATGTACAATAAAGGAATGCGGGTGGGTGGAAAAGCAGTACATTAAAGAGCTGTAAAACTGCAAAACAAAATGGTGGACTATCACATAAATGAAGATGGCATACCAGAAAGGTGAACAACAGTGAGAAGAGGAGACCAGTGACTGGGAATGATACAATATAAAACGATTATGACATCAGTACTGAGTTGGCATGCAACATATTGCTGCAAGGGACATTGAAAGAAAACAAAAAAAAATCTTAAAAGGCCCACATCCAAGACTTACCCATGTACATGGAATAGCCAGAAAGAAGGGAACCAGAATCCAGTGATGAAGCGGAGGGATCTGAATGTAGGGAGCTGCCAAAGAACACAATGTTTATCTCAGAAGGTAGGCCCAGAGGAAGGGTTATGCCAGAGAGCAGCTACTGTGAAAGCACGGAGGAGTGTGCAAACCAGCAAAGAAAATACAGATAAGTATGTGGAACACCAAATCCTATCAGAAGTAGGACAAGGAGAATACAAGAAAAGGTAATGAGAACGATTGGAGATATTGTTCTATTACATGAAATGACACTGAAAATCAGAGATGGGGAAAACAGACTGTGTTATGGCTACCCAAAGGGAGAAATGGACAACAAGGTAGGAGGAGGAAAGAGGGGAGCACCAAATGAATTTCACAGGGAGCTTCAAATAGCTACAGAGAAAGTGATAACAGTGGGATAAGTAGATGGGATCACCTGGTAGGTAAGGGAGGAAGGTGCGCGCTGGACAACATGAAACATATATATATATATATACATAATAATATATATATAGTCTATAATAATCTATGAATCTATGAATATATATATATATATATATATATATATATATATATATATATACACACACACACACACACACACACACACACATATATATATATATATATGTATACACACACACACACACACACACACACACACATATATATATATATATATATATATACACACACACACACACACACACACACACAAACACACGCATATATATATATATATATAGATATGCACACACACACACACACACACACACACACACACACACACACATATATATATATATATATATATATACACACACACACACACACACACACACATATATATATATATATATATATATATATATATATATATATATATATCCCTATCACAACACCGACACGCCACAAACCCGACACTCAAAACAACGACACCAAAACACCGAAAACGCACAAAACCGACAACTCACAAAACCGAACACCATAACACCGACACCCAAAACACCGACACACAAAACGTAAACTACACATGCACTAACCCTAACCCAAACCCTAACCCTAAGGTCCGACACTACCGCACACTTACCCTACCCACACCCTAACCCTAACTCACTTAACCCGCCACTAAACCTACATTCCGTCACTATCGCACACTTACCCTACCCGCACACTAACCCTAACTCACTTAACCCGCCACTACACCTAAAGTCCGTCACTACCGCACACACACCTTTCCCGCACCCTAACCCTAAATCCCACACTATCTCACACTTACCTGTCCGCTCCCTAACGCTAAATCCCTCACTATCGCACACTTACCTGTCCACTCCCTAACGCTAAATCCCTCACTAGCACACACTTACCTGTCCGCTCCCTAACGCTAAATCCCTCACTAGCACACACTTACCTGTCCGCTCCCTAACACTAAATCCCTCACTAGCACACACTTACCGACTCGCGCTCACACATTGCCCATGTCGGTGTTTCAGCTGTCGGGATTTCACATTGTCGATCACCTGACTCGTCTGTCTTCTCGTGTCGGTCTTCTTAGCGTCTGTGTTTCAGCGTGTCGATGAAGTCAAGGGGACCCATATATATATATATATATATATATATATATATATATATATATATATATATATATGTGTGTATACATGTATATACCAAACACCAAACAGGAATGAAGAAGGATTTAATGAGAACTTTGTTTTGTTAACTGGGCCAAGACAAGAAGAGCTGGAATCAAGATAATGGAGGGGGGGGGGTATGATGTCACCACAGAACCAGAAGAAGACAAGTTATATGGAAGGAGGAAATGTAACAAAAAGATCTGACAAGCACTAGTTTGAGGAATGAGAGAGGGTAGGTAGCTGTGCATAAAGGGGAAAAGATATCCAGCCAAGATAGAATTCACCCAAGAAACATTCTGATGCAGGAAAATAGGTTAAACAGGTTCTTAGAGAAGGAAAACCTAATGGAACTAGTGCATGAGATCCCAATACAGGAGAGGCATATATCAGATGACACAGCAGCAATACTTATGGTAACTGTGCAAGAACAGAAAACTGTGAAAAATGGGTGAATATTTGCTAGCTATAAATGGAAGGAGACAGTGGAGAAAATATTGCAAGGATTAGTAAAAGAGTCAATACAGGACAATATGAAAGATGGGGGACAGACTGGAAGGGCACTAGGGGGTGACATCAAGGTCACTGTCAGGGGGAATCGATGAGTACAGAAGGAAAGGAGGAAGCGTGGTTGAGGAGAAAGAGATAGAGAGAGCTAGCTAGTTGTGATGCAGAAGTAAGCCAGAAGAAATGGAAGTAAAAAAGAAGATCTACAGATCATAGAAAAAGCATTAAGAATAAAATTAGTGATTAAAATTAATAATGAATAAGAAATTGCACAATGATACTGAAGGCACTGCTGCTGGGTAGTGTCAGGGGGCACATGGGAAACATCAAGCTAGGAAATGCAAAAAGGAGCAAACAGAGAGAGAGAGAGAGGAATACATAGGATAAGGGAAGAAATGGAGAATATTTAAAAGGGGATGAGCTTATCATGGCAATATTTAAGAAATACTTCAGGGAGATTTAACAGGAAGGGACAGAAGTCACAGAATGGACCTGAGAAAAGAATGTCGAAGGATATAAGCACTGGATGACAAACAAAGAGACAAGCTGAATGCAGAGGAAACAAGGGATGCGATAAAGAAAGCCATATACAAGATGATGGAGAGGAAGCCTGCACAGATGGATTTCCCCTAGAGTACAACAGTCGGGAGGTGAAGAAATGTAGAACATCCTGAAGGAGGAATATGACAGATCACAGGACTCAGGCAAAATATTTAAAAGTATGTTGAGGGCCAAGCTAACCATGATACCTGAAGAGGGAGGAGAAAGGGAGGACATGGGAAATTATAAGCCTAACTCTTTGACTAATGCAGACTAATGGAGGACATGGGAAATTATAGGCCTAACTCTTTGACTAATGTAGACAAATGGAGGACATGGGAAATTATAGGCCTAACTCTTTGACTAATGCAGACAAAGGGAGGACATGGGAAATTATAGGCCTAACTCTTTGACTAATGCAGACAAAGGGAGGACATGGGAATTATAGGCCTAACTCTTTGACTAATGCAGACAAAGGGAGGACATGGGAAATTATAGGCCTAACTCTTTGACTAATGCAGACAAAGGGAGGACATGGGAAATTATAGGCCTAACTCTTTGACTAATGCAGACAAAGGGAGGACATGGGAATTATAGGCCTAACTCTTTGACTAATGCAGGCAAAGGGAGGACATGGGAAATTATAGGCCTAACTCTTTGACTTTCTTCATTTTAAGTATTTTTCTTCATTTTAAGTATTTTTCTTCAGATTATTTGCTACGTTTTTCTACATAGCTGCCTACTTTGAGCATTTTCTGGCTTGTTAAACTTGATTTCTGCATTAGTAACTGTATTTAGAGCACAACCTAGAGCTGTTTACTGAATTTCCTGTTTGCACTTATTTTTAAAATCATTTTATTCTCAAAACTTGCATTTTATCTGTCTCTGGCCTAGCACTCAAGTGTGGGGTCATTTACTGCACTGTTATAACTTGTTGATACTTGTGAACCTCTGCTATCTCT
Source organism: Protopterus annectens (assembly GCF_019279795.1). Classification (NCBI taxonomy): domain Eukaryota; kingdom Metazoa; phylum Chordata; order Ceratodontiformes; family Protopteridae; genus Protopterus; species Protopterus annectens. Next base: position 85,476,744 of record NC_056735.1, read on the forward strand.
GAAAAAACAAACAAAAAAAAAATCTTGCTTTTTTCCCACTTTTCTGAGATTTAAAAAAGTTCAGTTACAGGCTTGCTGTTCTGAACTGTTTGTAAGTTTCTTGGAGGCCATTTTTTGCTTGGGCTAAAGGGAAGTCTCTCTGTTCATCAGTGGCAGTGATAAACATTGAGCAGCCTGCCTGCCCCTGTGGGAGTGGTTACTGACTTAAAACTGTAGTTTTATTGGCCATTTTGGGTCAATTCCTAACTCCTTGATCTTCCTCTCCTAAACCCCAATTGCCTCATAGTTTTGGCATCTTTTCAGACTTGTTGGCTGTTGGTGAAGCACCCACCAAGAGGAGAAAACGCTGAGAGAAGAAAGGAGCCACTTTTGAGATTTTAAGTATTTTTTTTTCAGATTATCTGCTAAGTTTTTCCTGCATAGCCGCCTACTTTGAGCATTTTCTGGCTTGTTAATCTTGATTTCTGCATTAGTAACTGTATTTAGAGCACAACCTAGAGCTGTTTACTGAATTTCCTGGTTGCACTTATTTTTAAAATCATTTTTTTCTCAAAACTTGCATTTTATCTGTCTCTGGCCTAGCACTCAAGTGTGGGGTCATTTACTACACTGTTATAATGTGTTGATACTTGTGAACCTCTGCTATCTCTGAAAAAACAAAAAAAATCTTGCTTTTTGCCCACTTTTCTGAGATTTAAAAAAGTTCAGTTACAGGCTTGCTGTTCTGAACTGTTTGTAAGTTTCTTGGAGGCCATTTTTGCTTGGGCTAAAGGGAAGTCTCTCTGTTCATCAGTGGCAGTGATAAACATTGAGCAGCCTGCCTGCCCCTGTGGGAGTGGTTACTGACTTGAAACTGTAGTTTTATTGGCCATTTTGGGTCAATTCCTAACTCCTTGATCTTCCTCTCTTAAATCCCGATTGCCTCATGGTTTTGGCATCTTTTCAGACTTGTTGGCTGTTGGTGAAGCACCCACCAAGAGGAGAAAATGCTGAGAGAAGAAAGGAGCCACTTTTGAGATTTTAAGTATTTTTCTTCAGATTATCTGCTAAGTTTTTCTGCATAGCCGCCTACTTTGAGCATTTTCTGGCTTGTTAAACTTGATTTCTGCATTAGTAACTGTATTTAGAGCACAACCTAGAGCTGTTTACTGAATTTCCTGTTTGCACTTATTTTTAAAATCTTTTTTTCTCAAAACTTGCATTTTATCTGTCTCTGGCCTAGCACTCAAGTGTGGGGTCATTTACTGCACTGTTATAACTTGTTGATACTTGTGAACCTCTGCTATCTCTGAAAAAAAAAACAAAAAAATCTTGCTTTTTTCCACTTTTCTGAGATTTAAAAAAGTTCAGTTACAGGCTTGCTGTTCTGAACTGTTTGTAAGTTTCTTGGAGGCCATTTTTTGCTTGGGCTAAAGGGAAGTCTCTCTGTTCATCAGTGGCAGTGATAAACATTGAGCAGCCTGCCTGCCCCTGTGGGAGTGGTTACTGACTTGAAACTGTAGTTTTATTGGCCATTTTGGGTCAATTCCTAACTCCTTGATCTTCCTCTCTTAAATCCCGATTGCCTCGTGGTTTTGGCATGTTTTCAGACTTGTTGGCTGTTGGTGAAGCACCCACCAAGAGGAGAAAACGCTGAGAGAAGAAAGGAGCCACTTTTGAGATTTTAAGTATTTTTCTTCAGATTATCTGCTAAGTTTTTCTGCATAGCCGCCTACTTTGAGCATTTTCTGGCTTGTTAAACTTGATTTCTGCATTAGTAACTGTATTTAGAGCACAACCTAGAGCTGTTTACTGAATTTCCTGTTTGCACTTATTTTTAAAATAGTTTTTTTCTCAAAACTTGCATTTTATCTGTCTCTGGCCTAGCACTCAAGTGTGGGGTCATTTACTGCACTGTTATAACTTGTTGATACTTGTGAACCTCTGCTATCTCTGAAACAACAAAAAAAACAAAAACAATCTTGCTTTTTTCCCACTTTTCTGAGATTTAAAAAAGTTCAGTTACAGGCTTGCTGTTCTGAACTGTTTGTAAGTTTCTTGGAGGCCATTTTTTGCTTGAGCTAAAGGGAAGTCTCTCTGTTCATCAGTGGCAGTGATAAACATTGAGCAGCCTGCCTGCCCCTGTGGGAGTGGTTACTGACTTGAAACTGTAGTTTTATTGGCCATTTTGGGTCAATTCCTAACTCCTTGATCTTCTTCTCTTAAATCCCTCTTTTGGTGCGGTTTTGCACGTTTTTGTGCATAGCGCAACAATGGGCAGCGCCGCCTAATTGGGTTTAATCTATTCCTGGCTCCACAAAGTCTGCTCTTCACTTTTTCCCTTAGAACTGCTCTATCTCTCAATTTAAACACCATATTCTCATTCTAAGGCCCTTCACTGGTCCAAATAAGTAATCTTACAAGTTAGCACTATTAAACCATAAGCACTACTTACTCTTATACTCTCTATGATTACCTTGTCCCCTATTGGTCCGTCTTAATTCAGTTTCCCTATATTACTCTAGCATGTCCAAAGGTCAGTCAATGGTTCCCTCTCCAGTCCAGCTGGAGAATCTGGGAATTTTGAGGCAATGTTACAACTGTCTCATGTACACGGACAACCCTCTCCTCCTCCAAACAGGTTCAAATATATGTGAGAGATGCAACCATATAGCCAAACTGGAGGCTGAGCTCTCTAATCTCAAAACTGGTGAAACCAGTCAGGAGGAGAAGGTAACCTCACACAACACAATTCCAGTATCACATAGTCCCACCACATCAGCGAACCAAACACATAAATACACAAAAACATACTCGGAGGCTCTAAATAAAAATCTACCTAAGTAACAGAGACCTCCAAAGCAGACATACAAGCAAACGCTACCCCAAAACAAAACACGCACAACACATAGCCCACAAAGTCAGTGTGCCAAGCAGCCACAGCCCTTAAGGCTGAATAACACACCTGATACTCTTGTAATAGGTGACTCTATTGTCAGACACACTGACGTCCCGCTCACCAGGCTGAATAAAGAGAAGGTCACAGTGAGCTGCCTGTCGGGTGCTAGGATCCGCCACATAACACAAGCACTCAGGTCACTCCAAATCAAATACAAATATGACTCAGTCATTGTACATGCTGGTGTGAATGACCTGAGACGTACCTCCCTGGACTACATGAAAAGAGACATAGACGAGCTCTCTGATCATGTAGCCCAGGCCGGTATGACCCTGACCTTGAGCAGCATCTTACCCTCACCTAGAATGATGCCACAGTACAAAGACAAAATGATTGATTTTAACAATTGCCTAAAATTTTGGCGTCATTCTAAGGGGATCCAGTGTCTGTCAGCCTGGGATGACATGCTCGACAAGCCACGTTGCTTCGCTAGGGACGGCTTGCACCTGTCACCACTGGGCTTTCGGATATTGGCAAAGGCTCTTGCCACCCCCATAGTGCCTTTTTTAGGCAAGGCTCAAAAGTCAAACCCAGCTCCATAGACAGCAAAAGAAACAAGAAACTAAGGGTAATGCTGCTAAACGCCAGAAGTCTTAACCTCAAGATGCACGCACTCAAAGCTCTCCTCAGTATGGAGAACATCAATATCTGTGCAGTGACAGAAACCTGGTTCAAGGCTCCAGAGAGCACCCCAGCACTACCAGGTTATACCTCATATCATGCTTTTCGGCCCCAAAACCTGGACCGAACCACAAAAGGAGGAGTGTCCATATTTATCAAGGATATCCACACCTCCAGGTTAGTGGCATTGCACAAAGTATCGGAGACCATCCATGTGCAACTAACAGTGGGCAAGACTGCTTTTCAGTTTATAGCATCCTACAGACCACCCTCTCAAAGTCAGGAATCCCACTCGGCTTTCCTGAAAACATTGGAGAACATGAAGATCTCTCCGAACACCATTATATTGGGTGACTTCAACTACCCAAACATAGACTGGGAGCACTACTCAAGCCACAGCACCTTAGCCCAAAGGTTCCTGGAAATTATAAACTCAAATGCTATGGAACAACTAGTCACCACTCCCACAAGAGGGGATAATATACTAGACCTGATCATTACCAACATGGGGACTCTATGCTCCACACCTGAAGTATATCCCTCATTGGTAAGATCAGACCATAAATTAATTTCACTGGATGTCCACATCCCGACCCCACCCCAGCCCAGAAAACCACAGTGAAAAACTTCTCAAAAGCGAACTTCTCACTTCTCAAAACCGAAGTGGAATCCTTCAAGGCCCCAGGGCCAGTGGAAACTACGGCCCAAACTGCAGAATCCTATATAAACGCATTCTACGGACATCTCCAGGAATGCATGGATCATGCTATCCCAAACAAAACCAAAACCCAAACATCCAAAGGCAGGCGTCCAGTCTGGTGGACCCCAGCCATAAATAAACTGTACAACAGAAGGAGGAAGATACTACATGATAGAGCAAAATCCCTAATAGGGAAGGCATCCCTGATCAGTACTAGCAAAAAATTACGATCCCTCATAAAATCCTCCAAGGCCAGCTTCGAGAGAAAAATTGCTCAGGACACTAAAGACAATCATAAGGCTTTTTTCAGTTATGTTAGGAACCTGGGATGCAACTCCCAGACTTGTTCTGAGTTGATTCTAAATGACAAAAAATACACTGAACCCACAGACATCGCCAATATCCTGGCAGACAGGTTCAGTGCAAACTTCTCCACCCCCCCCAAAAAAGAGCAAGTATCTATCCCAGCAGAGGGCTGCCTCCCAAACATCTCTGATGCTCAGGTGAAGGCTGCCCTCTCCAAAGCAAAAAACACTGCTTCCATGGGACCAGATGGCATCCCAGGTTGTGTCCTACATGAACTCCAAGAAGAACTAATCCCTCAAATAAAACAGCTGTACAATCTCAGCCTCACTACAGGATATGTGCCCACAGAATGGCGTACAGCAACAGTGGTCCCACTCCACAAAGGTGGAGCCTCCACGGACCCTGGAAACTATCGCCCCATAAGCCTGACTAGCTTAGTCTGCAAGGCTATGGAGAGGATCATCATGGAGCTCATAAACAAAGACATTGGGGACCTACAGGCACTAGATCCTACCCAGTTCGGCCGTCAAGGGCAGATCCTGCCTTTTGAACCTGGTTGACTTCTTCGAAACAGTCACCAAAGCCATAGATGAAGGGAAGGTAGTCCACACAGCCTATCTGGACCTAGCAAAGGCATTTGACACAATACCCCACTCGGGCATCATAGATAAGCTATCCAGCTTAAATATAAACCCCTATGTCACAAGATGGGTTGCAAACTGGCTCAAAGACAGAACCCACAGAGTGAGAGTTGCTGGAGCCATGTCAGACTCGAAACCGGTCACAAGTGGCATCCCACAAGGTTCTGTCCTGGGACCGCTCTTGTTCGGTATATACTTTTCCGAGGTACAGGCCAACTTGGGAGGACTATGGCTCACCAAGTTCGCAGATGACTGCAAACTAGGTGCTATAATCAACTCTCCAGGTGATACAAACATCCTTCAAAAAGGTCTCACAGAGACAGATAACTGGTGCCAGAGCCATGGTCTAAAGCTAAATGCCAAAAAGTGTATAGTCATACCCTTTGGCAAAAACAATGTGCCCACAAATTACCACATAGGCGGTAACCCATTAAGTACAGAGAAAGTAATTAGGGATCTGGGGACCCAAGTTGATAGCAATCTCTCCTTTGACAACCACATTGCCAAAGTGGTTAGAAAGACCTTTTACATAGCCCACCTCATCATGAAAGGATTCACATCTAGATCAAGAGAGGTAATCATGCCCCTTTATTCATCCCTCATCAGGCCCATCATAGAATACAATGCCCCTTTTGGGATGTACCTTACCCGACACCTGCAGCAATTAGAAAGACCCCAAAAGTACCTCACCAAGAGGATCAAGGGACTCAAACAGATGCCATATGCTGCTCGGTTAAAAAAACTCCAGCTCTACTCAGTTGCATACCGCCTACTTCGAGGCGATCTATGCCTGACGTATAAAGCTATGTCCAATCCAGAATTAATGGACATGCTCCACCTCAGTAAATCTAAATCCCTTAGAGCCACACGCTTGAGGGACTTGAACCTCAGCACTGAAATAAATAGAATTTGCTGGAGGGACAGATTCATAACCCAGAGGCTCCCTTCTCTCTAGAACAGAATTCCAATTCATGTTAGGCAGAGCACCTCACTGAATCTTTTCAAGAAGAATCTTGATGAGTGGATGGGGGATCGTAGGGTTTGTCCCGGGGATTACTTCCATGTCACTATTAGACAGAGGCACAGCAAACTAAACCTTAAAAAGGGCACAGTATACTCAAATCAAGGGGTGGCGTAAGCCAAACAAAATCAGGCTAGGCTTATAATTGCCCCAGGGCAGATAGCCTAGTATGAACCTATGAACCTATGAACCTATGAACATGGGAAATTATAGACCTAACTCTTTGACTAATGCAAATAAAGAGAGAACATGGGAAATTATAGGCCTAACTCTTTGACTAATGCAGACAAAGGGAGGACTTGGGAAATTATAGGCCTAACTCTTTGACTAATGTAGACAAAGGGAGGACATGGGAAATTATAGGCCTAACTCTTTGACTAATGCAGACAAAGGGAGGACATGGGAACTTATAGGCCTAACTCTTTGACTAATGCAGACAAAGGGAGGACATGGGAAATTATAGGCCTAACTCTTTGACTAATGTAGACAAAGGGAGGACATGGGAAATTATAGGCTTAGCTCTTTGACTGATGCAGACATCAATATTTTGGCAGATGCATTGTCAGGTACACTGGGTGGAGTATTTCAAAAGTAATACAAGCAGGGCAAAATGGCTTCATGAAGGGAAGGAAGGCAGAAAAGTGGTGGGACTTGTTAGAAAGCATGTACTGGGAGGAGCAAGGGAAAGGTGGGATTGTGCTCTGTGACCTGAAGAAGGCCTTATATATGGTGAGATGGGAATTTCTTTGGAAGGCACTGCAGCAAAGGCAGGTAGGGGAAAAGTTCATACACTGGAAAGAGACCATATAATAAGGACCAGAAACTTAAATGCTCATGAATGGAGGAATATCTGAGGAGACAAGGATATAGACGGAGTAAGACAGGGGTCGTCCACTACCCCAGTCTTGTTCATTCTTCTGACTGAGGAGCTGTTAATGGAAGTAAGACCCAATTTGGTAATACTTGAAAAAGAAAGGAATAAAATCTCAGTTTGTCTTATATGCAGATGACTGTATGTTAATGTCAGAGGATGTTGAGAACAGAGTGAAAGAGACAACAGAGAAAACTTACAGGAAATTGGAAAAAAGGCAAAGGATATTCATGGAGGAATGTATACATTGCATGAGAGTATTAATGCAGCAAGGATATTGCTACAACCAATAATCCTCCATCTACTTTTCAGGATACAAATAGACATGGGGAGGGAACAAATGGTTACAACAAATGCAAAAACACAAAGAGGAGCAAGGCAGTAAAGGTAAGGGAAAAGACTGAGTGGGGTGGACATGAAAAGGAGTATAAAAAGGGAGGTTGGGAGCTCCTACATACCCCAATACTTGCACTGACATGTAGCATCATTCACTGGATAGAAAAAAAGAGAAGGAGGTTAAGCAAAAGAGAGTAAGGGAAAGGGAGATGGAAAAAGTTACTAAAGAACATAAATGAAGCAGTACTAAAAGAAATGGCATGCATGAAGTGGGGTGAAGGGAACCCCAGAACATGAGGAAAAGAAGGTTGGAGGGAAAGATATGGAATAAAATGAAAATCTGAAGGAGATTTGGCATAGTGGTGTGCTGCTCTAACTCTAGTGCACAGGGTCCTGGGTTCAAGACTTGGCAGTGATGACTTTTGGTTTCTTTTCTTTTTTTTTTTTTTTTTTGTGGATAAACTCTTGGCTAGGCTTGAAAGGGCTCCAGAGCCATTAGCCTAGTAATCTCCTATGATAAGAAGTGGAATAAATGAAAAGAAAGTTTTAGATTCAGATAAAAAATAGAGTGTGGAAAAGACTTAAAACAACAGATGAGCTGATGTAGAAATACAGAATAGTAGAGGCCCCAATACTGGAATTACTTGGTACTTGGGAGACCTGGAAAAAGAATACAGAGAGGGCAACAGGAGAAAGGAAGAGGTAGAAAGAGATGGCAAAAGGAAAGAGGAAGACACCTTGGAGGAAATTGAAGGAAGGAGAAGTCTGAAAGCAGCTTAGAATATTTGAGGGGACATTATTTTCAAAGGGAAACACACATACCTGGGAATTCTGTACATAGGGCTAACAGAAAGAAGAGAGGATCTGGAAAGAAAACGAAAAAGAAATGAACATTATCAGACTGCAAATGTTAAATTCATCATCACTCAAAACTGGTAGGGGACAAAACAGTACAGGAGCAGGAATTACACAAGAGATTCCTAGACATGGGGTGAAGATGGGAGAAACTAACTAGAGTGGTTAATGGAGGAGAGTGGAAATAAAAAAATCACCAGGAAGAAGTATTAGAGTACTACAAGAGTGACAATCATACCAGGAGGAAGGAGAGGATGAACCCAAAGCAAAACCAAGAGAAGGAGAATATGGATAGAGCAGAAATGAAGCAGCCAAATGCTGGTGAGATATGGTGTCTTTTCCTTCCCTTATTTCCAGCTTTCCTATATTCCCTCTTTCCAACTTTGTAAAAGCCATAACATGATGTCCATCTAAGGACACCTTTAGAGTGATCAAAAAACCTTAAAACAGGTTGGGTAAGCTATGGGCCAATGGCGTGGGACCAAGTCTAGCAAAAGATCTCATGGAAAATCTCAATAGATCATTGCAGACTTATGCCTGCAGCCATTTCAACATAGATAAAGCAACTTCATTCCCAGATTTCTATTGCACATCTGTGGAGGGTGGGACTATGGTTAGCAGCTGACAGTTCAACTGCAATTATGAATGAGAAGAAACCTGAGCTGGGAAATATTGCATCCTAGAGTAAAGCTGTACAACAGTGTGTGCCTTCTTCAGTAGATTTGAATTTAAAAGCAGAAAGCTGGAATGAATAAAAAATGTCTTAGATTTTGCATCTTATCTTTAGTGAGGAGCAGAAAGGACCTCCTCATTGCCTAAGATGCTGGAACATGATGGTGTTTTACACTTTAATAATGCAGAGGATGCTGGGAAGTCAGGACTGTTTGCTGTAGTTTCTAGTTTGGTTATATGCTATGGTCACAGCAGAGAAACAGTAGGTCTTGAAATTGTGTATAATCTAAAAACAAAAAAAGACCAGTGTTGTATTGAAAAAAAATCTTTGCAATTAACAGGCATGAAATTTGAGATAGTATAATTGTTCCTCCTGGGTTTTGTATGTAACGCAGAAGATATTTGACTCATATGATAGCACAGTGCTTCTACAATTTTTTGACTTTGTGTGAAATGAAAGATGGTATATCCTTGTGGAGTGAATAATTGTTTGTTAATATGAAGTTACACCTTTTAAAATAGCTTAGAGTATAATTTATAAAAAATTATGTTTCAGACACAGACATTTCTGATTATTTCAAAGACTATTTTCAGACTGTTAAAAGCATATGAGACAAGTAACAGCTCTGGATGTGTCTGCAATGACATAGGCCTCATCTGGAATTACCAGATGTACTTAGTATAAGTTACAAATTAGAAGACATTACTTTTAATATTATAGGCAGAGAGTCACAAATACCTAGGGCTCTATGTTGGGAACACCATAAGAGAGACAATACAGCTGGAAAAGAGTGAATGCAATCTGATCTACACTAACTCAACATATTCAGGTCAAAGATCTTGTTAGAGAAGGTCTTTCTTGGTTCTCTCTCATCTTATGACTGTTAGGTAATGCAGAACTTAATAAACACAGGAGTGTAATGATATTTTTAGACTATGGGCTTCAATTAATTTTAATATTGTTGATAACAAAGTCCAACATTTATGTAGCATAATTAACCTAAATAGCAACTAAGGCACAATTAGGTATTGTGGACTACTTAAAACCTGAAACTTATGTGGAGGAGATAACCATTTAATTCAAAAATATGAAAATTACTTTGTCAGGCATGAGGAAAAATGGGGGAATATAGCAAAAAGTTTTATATTGATTTGTACAAAGTATCTTAAAGAAGGGCACTTATGCTTTATGTCTCTTGAAAAATGTTCATGTCTACACTACTTCTAAAGGAGATGTTGTATCAATATTCATTAACCAGACTGGTTAAACAGTATGATTCCATGGAGACACTTCAGATGCAATTAACTGCTGGTAGGACACCTATTCAAGTCATTGCCAGCTACAGGACTCCCTCCATGAATCAGGACACCCACTCTGCCTATTTGAATCTACTTGAGTCTATCAAGATACATCCAAACACCATGTTTTTGTGCGACTTTGACTACCCATCCATTGACTGGGTATATTATTTGTGCTCAAACTCACTTGCCCAAAGGTTCCTCGACTTTGTTAACTCCAGTGGCCTAAACCCACTAGTTGACACTCCCACAAGGGGTGCCAACATCCTGGATCTGGTGGTTGCCAATATGGCGGACCATTGTACCACCCCCACTGTGAGGTCCTCCCTGGTGAGATCTAACCACAAATTGGTTTCATGCGAAGTAACTATCACACCTGACCCCCCCAGCAGCAAGTAAACTAAAAAACTTCTCCAAAGCAGATAACCTCTTACAGTCTTACAGGATGGTATAAACAGCTTCACTGTACCTCTTCCCTCAGATGGAACTGGCAACTATGTTGACCTCTACATCAATGCTTTATATGAACACCTGTATATCCGCATTGACTTGGCCATACCTGATCGGACCAAAACAAGCTCCTCAAGGAATAGCAAACCTGCCTGGTAGACAACTGCCATTAACAGTAAGAGGAAGAAATTTATGTCTAAGAGTAAGAGGGAGCAAGCCCTCCTAAACTGGAAACACTCCCTCCTCAGTTTAAACAAGCAAATAAGACTTCTTTTGAAGTCCTCCAAAGCAAACTATGAGTCTAAATTAGCTTCCTCAACAAAGGACAATCACAAGGCATCCTATAGTTACATCCGTAACCTAAAAGGAAAGGCCCAGATTTGTGCTGAACTGGTAGTTAATGATACCACATATACTGAGCCTGTGAATATAGCTAACCTGTTGGCCAACAGGTTCTATGAAAACTTCACTTCCCTGTCCCCACCACACGTATCCCATGGCATCCCTACCACCTGTCTCCTACCTTGTATCTCTAAAGAGCAGGTCATAAATGCCCTCTATAAGACCTAAAACACAGAATCTATGGACCTGATAACATCCCAGGCTGTGTCCTGCATGGGCTCCAACATGAATTAGCAACACGATTGGGTACTCTTTTCAATCATAGTCTAAGCACTGGCTTCATACCAGCTGAATGGAAGACAACTATCTTTATTCCCATGCATAAAGGTGGTGCTTACACTGACTCCAGGAACTATAGACCTATTAGACTGACTAGCCTTATCTGCAAGGTGATGGGACGAATCATCATGGACCTTATTGACACAGATATAGGTAATCTCCAAACACTTGACCCTACTCATTTTGGATTTGTCAAAGGGAGATCATGCCTGTTAAACCTGGTGGACTTCTTTGAGACAGTCACCAAGGCCCTGGACGAAGGGTAAATCTGTGAATAGAGGCTACATGGACTTAGCCAAGGCATTTATAGGTACATAGGTTCATAGGTGTGTACAAGGCCAATGGCCCTGGAGCCTTTACAAGCCTAGCCCATAGAAGTGCCCTGTCATCATACCGCCATTAGTTTCCGGTGCTTCTATCAAGTAGAGCCACTGGAGTGATCCCCGGGGTGAACTTTCTATTTCCCATCCACTCATATAGGTTCATAGGTGTGTACTAAATTACCAGCCCTGCCTGGTCTTGAACCCAAGGCTCTGTACACCATAGTCAGAGCAATGTACCATTACATCATTTGGCACTATCCCCCACTCAGGAATCATTGACAAATTCACCCAACTAGGCATCAACCATTATATCATTGATGGGTCACTAACTGGCTCATTGATAGAACACATATAGTCAAAATAGGGGAATCCACCTCCAACAGCAGACCTGTAACCAGTGGTGTTCCACAGGGATCAGTCCTGGGACCTCTACTGTTTGGAATCTATTTCTCTGAAGTAGAAGCAAAAACTAAAGGTCTGTGGATGAAAAAGTTTGCTGATGACTGCAAATTCGGAGCATTCATAGAATCTCCAAATGATGTCAACATCCTACAAGAGGAGCTTACACAAACAAATGATTGGTGCCAAAGTCATGGCCTTAAACTCAATGCAAAAAAATGTATTATCATCCTTTTCAGTAAAAGCGATGTTCCTGCTAACTACCACATCAATAGCAACACCTTAAATACGCACTCAGTGGTGACAGACCTGGGCACATAGTTTGACAGCAACCTAAACTATGACCACCATGTCTCCACAGTGGTAAGAAGGATATTCTATATTGCTCATCTCGTAAGCAAGGGCATTGCCTGCACGAAAAAAAGTTATAACCTCCCTGTACTCTTCCCTCATCAAGCCAATAATTGAGTACAACGAGCCTTTTGATATGTACCTTTCCAAGCACCTGCAGAAATTGGAAAAACCACAAATGTTCCTCACAAGGAAAATTCAAGGTCTTCAGCATCTGTCTTATGGAGATCGTCTGAAATCACTGTCACTTTATTCTGTTTCATACAGACAACTCAGAGGTGATCTCTATCTTGCATACAAGGCAATCTCGGACCCTGCTTTATTGGAAATGCTGCATATGCGCAAGTCAAATGGTACATGGGTTACTCACTCTAAAGACCTTAACCTGGTAAGGGACATTAATAAAATCTGCTGTTGGGACACATTTGTCTCCCAGAGGTTACCACATCTTTGGAACAGACTCCCATTTCATGTGAAACAGAGCACCTCTGGCCTTCTACAAATGCTATCTGGATGATTGGATGGGCGACTGTAAATTCATCCCGGGGGTTCCACCTGTGTCCCTTTTGGATAGGAGCAATAGGTGCTGATCATGAAAATAAGGATAAGAACCTGGCTAGGCTTGTAAGGGCCCTAGGGTCAGTAGCCTAGTAACTTCCTATTATCCTATGATCCTGTAATATGATTCAAAAAACTCAAAGCTGGATCTACCCATATACCCACGTCCTTAAATGAATCTATAGTTTCAATCACTGTATGCTGTATTAAATATTCATCTTTCAATTTATGTCTCCCAAATCTCATATGCTTAGTTTTTGATGTATTTATCAACATATTATTCTCCTGTGCCCAAATACTCAATTTAGTCAAGTTCTTTTGCAGATATGCCTTATCTGTAACACATGTAATAGGTTTACCCATTTTCAGGTCATATGCATATAAACTGTAGAACACCTCAGATGAAAAAATTAGATCTGAAACATACAATCTATACAAGTAAGGGCCTAGGGTAGAGTCCTGTGGGACATCCTGACTGTAACCAAGGATTCTGCCTGTCCAGTTGCTGTATGATACTTGCCATATCCTATTTGTAAGCCACACAGCTATCCATCTTATCAAGAGTACATCGATACCTAGTTGTTCTAATTTATTGTTCAGTGTTTTGTGCATGATCCTGTCAAATACTGAAATTAAATCCATATAAATTACATTACTTGGGCACCACTGAGATCTGCAATGTTGAGATTTTTAGGATCACTTTTCACTTTTCGTGAAGTTTCAAATATCATACTTTTTGCTTTGGAGGGGTTTAGGAGTAGCTTACAGTTGCTTAGCCAATAATTAAAGGCTGTGGAGGTCAGACTGAAGCTGAATTTGAATAGATGAATGTGAGGTACTAGAGTGAAGGATTACCATGTCATCAAGAGTAATATGAAAGTTAGGGAGGTTAAATGGCAGTTTTAAATAAAGATTGTAAACAACATTGAGGCAAGTATGGGTCTCTGGGGCATTCCTTTGGTAAGGGGTGCTGAAAGTAAAAGAGATCAGTCTATTTTGACTATGAAATATCTATTTGTTAAGAAATGTTGGAACCAGATTATAGTGTTGGGGCAAATCAAAATTAATTGGAGGGTATAAATTTTGAAACAAATATTGTTAGTGCTGTTATTGTAAACAAAGCTAATGGAAATGATACATCAATTGTTGAGAGGACAGAAGGCATACCTCTCAACTGTCCAGACTTGTGCAGAATGTCTATATTTTGCCTCATACAATTTGAGGTTTCCTGACAAATTATTGAGGACTGAAGTCATTAAATAATGATATATATTTGACTTTCAGACTTCTTATCCTTCAGAAAATGCAAGACAATTCAAAACCTATTATTCTAAGTTTATAAGAGCAATATTCCTCACCAAACCTTCTAACTCTTCCTCACCAAACCTTCTAACTCTTGCCCTTCTCCTACCTTTTTCACCCCTCTTTCTACCCCTTTTTCATGATTGTTTTAACAACTTAAATATCTCTACAATCTTGTTCTTAGCTTCTGCTCAAACATGCATAAATATGTAACGTGTAAAACGAATTATCATGCAATAATTTCATGTAATATATTTTGTTAGTCATTTGTACTATCATATGATTTACCAGTGTTCCAAGTTATGTACACCAGCGTGTCTACTGTATACCAATTTCTCAGGTTGTAACTGATTAGTGTTGTATGTGGAGCTTTTCACCCCGGGCCTCTGCTGAAAAAGGACCTGTGTCCAGTCAGACTTTCCTGGTAAACAAATGTAAAATAAATAAACAAATAAATAATAAATAAACATTTAAAATATGTTCCTGATTTTGGCCCTTTGACCCCCCCCCCCCGATTATTTTTAGTCCGATTTTTTGCACTTACAGGTTGAGAGGTATGTCAGAAAGACAGAAGAGAAAAGTGAAGTTACTGTGCATGTTAATGTAAAGAGAATTATAATCCAGGAACAATATATTGTTTCTGGAAAAGACAGCAATGTACAAAAAGATATAGATATATTCCAACAAAATACATGTGGAATTTTATAAGCTGAATCTGAGGATGAAGAGTAATTATGAGAAAAATAAATTTAAAATATTATAAAAAAACAAATTCAAAATATGACAATTGCATAGAAATTACTGTCTTTAAATGTCACATTGAGTACAAT
Organism: Protopterus annectens; assembly: GCF_019279795.1. Taxonomy (NCBI): domain Eukaryota; kingdom Metazoa; phylum Chordata; order Ceratodontiformes; family Protopteridae; genus Protopterus; species Protopterus annectens. The sequence continues at coordinate 85,491,898 of NC_056735.1, forward strand.
GCCCCATTTGGTATGTACCTAACCAGGCACTCTGGTGGGAGCAGAATTCAACCCATCTGAGTTGGAACTGCTGGTGGAAGGTTTATTGAGTGTTTATCTGATTGGCTTGAGGGTTTAACTGTGTAAACGTCTTCCATCCTGCTGGTATAAAAGCCTTATATTTGTGTGGAACTGTGCTCATTTATTCAGATATTCCCTGTGCCTTGCTTGGACTCCTGTGACTACAAGACCCTTGAATTGCATCTAAAGCCATCAGTGGACCTACAAAGCTGATATAAGTTATTTTTCAACTTGCTCTGTCTCAGTGCTGTTAATATTTCTGTCCATATTTTTGATTTGCTTGAATGCACTGTTTCAGCTTGCATGTGTTAAAGAAATGCCATCTGTTTGTTAGTGAACACTTCTTAGATCATTTTTATAGTATCCTGATATTTCCTAATCTCCTCTTATGTTGCAAAAACTGCTCTGAGTTTACCAAAGTTCTCCTGCATTTGACAAAATATCTCTATGTTTTGCAAAGTTTTTCTGTGTTTGTAGATGTTTTCCTATGTTTGTCCATACTTTTCTGTATTTGGAAACATTTCTCAAGGTTTGTGAACTTATTTCCAAGGATTCCTGACACTGCATGAATTCTGTTTTTTGTTGTAAAGCATTTGTTACTGCACTTGAGCTCAAAAACAGTAGTTTGTTTTACATTAAGAGAGTTTTATTCTGCACTCTGGAGGGAGCAGAGGGCTGATTCAACCCATGTGAGTTAGAAACTGTTGGTGGAAGGCTTACTGTGTGCTTATCTGATTGGCCTGGGGGCTTTATTGTGCAAAAGTCTTTCATTTGGCTGGTATAAAAGCCTCACATTTGCATATCATGGAGATGCGGTTACTCATGCCTTGTATATACGCAAACCTTTCCAGTTTAAAACCCTCTGTAGGAAATGCTCTTCATACTCACCCACTGTTCATAGTTGCTAGAAGAGCTGCCAGTTTGTGCAGAGTGCACCACCAGTGCAGGATATCCTATAGTATACTGCTAAACACTCTCACTTAGACCCTTAAGTAACTTTCCCCCATTCCTTCCCATCTACTAAGGATCTGATATAATGGATAGGTGCTTCCCTGTCATCTCTGTTTCTGGCCTGGTGGATGTGGTCATCCTGAGGCAGTGTAGTAACTGCCTCATGTTCACTGACAACCACTTAATTTTAGAACAGGCAAACACAATAAGTGAGAGATATAGATATACAATGTCATTGAAGGCAAAGTTCTCACATGCACACAAGAAAAATGCAAAACAGGTTGTCAGCATTATAAACAAAACACTCACTACCAGCACTAAGGATCAAACACATAGACCCACATATGCAGAGGTACTCACATGTAATCTACCCAAACCTCCATGACTACGTAAAAACATTTCTTAGTGGCCTCACGTACACTCAAAAAAGACAGCGCCTCACACAACTCATAACTCTGAAAATTATAGCAGCCATGTTTCCAAGCCCATAAGGCAACACACCACACAGCCAAACATTTCAGTTATTGTGGATTCCATTGTAAGACACACTGATGTCCACCTTACCAGGTTAAACAAGTAAAAAAATCACAGTGAGCTGTCTGTCTGGAGCCAGGATCTGCCAGATCACACATGTACTTAGGTCTTTAAACCACAAGTAACAGTATGACACAGTCATAGTTCATGTGGGCGTAAATTACCTAAGATATACCTCACTGGGCTATATAAAGAGAGACATGATGGAGGGCTCTATGTGTACCAGGCAGGTATGAATCTATCCTTGAGTAGCATCCTATGTTCACCAATGATGATGCACAGGACTAGCAAAAAATGATTTACTTCAACAATTGGCTTAGTTACTGGTGTCACAACAAGGGGATCCAATATCTGCCAGTCTGGGGAGAAATGATCAGCAAATCACAATATTTTGGCAGATATGGTTTGCACTTGTCACAACTTGGCTGCAAGATACTGGCAAAAATGTTATCTATCACCATAGTGCTTTTTTTAGGCTGTGCCAAGTTGTTAAATCCTCCAACATAACAAAAATCACTTACAACCACCTAAAGGTATTGCTGCTCAGCTCTAGAAGTTTAAATAAAAAACTGTACTCTCTGGAAGCACTACTCACCCTGGAGAACATAGACATGTGTGTAGTCATGGAAACATTGTTCAGAACCATGGAGAGCATCCTGGCTATTAAAGGATACAATTTGTTTTTGTCTTTTGGCTTTTCCCGGTTAGGGGTCGCCACAGCGGAACTCCGGTCCGCTAACGATTGGCAGTAGAGTTTTACGTGCTGGCTTGCCGGGCCTAACACACAACCTTCAATGAAGGAATGCCCGTTCATGCATGTTGCCACACAGAAGACGCTCTAACTGAGAATCGAACAGGCAACGTCTAACTGTGAGGCAATAACACTACCGCAGCACCACCACTGCAATACTATCAATGCTTTTCATATATTTTGATCTCCCTCAGCTCGGGATAAAACAAAGGGAGGAGGTGTCTCAGTGTTCATAAAGAACAAGTACGTTGCTACATTGGTCCAACAACATGACTCGCTTGAGCTGCTCCATGCCCAACTATCCATAGGTGTAACTCCCTATCATATTCTTACTAGTTACAGAGCCTCTAACACGAGTCTGGAAAACCACACCTCCTGTCTAAATCTACTGGAATCATTCAGCCTAACACCATACTTATAGGTGACTTCAACTACTCTTCCATAAACTGAGAGACTTACATGACCTATAATTCACTTAGTGGTTTTTGGACTTCATCAATGCAAACACAATGGGGAGATGAAAATTCAGCAAGCAAAGGAGAGTAGTAGTGCTGAAATCAAATTCATCTTCAAGTCTTGGTGAGTGCTTTCATGAGGTGGACCCTGTTTTCACAAAACCTCACCAAGGTGACACTGATATATAGACTGTATTTATATAGCATATATCATGGATAGAAGTAAGTCAAAAACAAAAAAAGATTGCTGGGTGCACAAGGCCCAGGATAAAAAAGTGCCCAGTCCTGGTAGGTGCACTGATGCCAGGACTGGAAAAGATGACAGTGTAGAATCCTCAAAACACAAAACAGTACTACAATGGGGCCAGGCCAGGCCCAGGGGGAGGGTGGCCCCTCTGTTGTAGAAGGAAGTAGTAGTCCACAAAAATCACAATTATTGATAAGCCAAAGAAGAGCCATAAAGATGTTAAAGTGGACTATTGAGGATAAGAAAGAAATTATATATTGTTATTACTATGCAAAAAGCCCAGAATTTCCAGGCACAAGATATACAAAATGATTAAGAGAGAAATTAGAGGAAAGAAAAATACTTTTGCAAGAAAAATTGTCAGAAGCTTCAAATAATAATTTGTGTTCATTAATGCAACAGATTTGTGAAAAACAGTATATAAATAAAGAAACCTTGATCTGTTTGGGAAAGGAAGCATCTGAGGAAGTGCGAAAATATAAACAACAAAACCAAGAGATGTTTGAAAAGCATAAAAAAGAAATATGGACATGGGAAAGAAAGAGATATTTGATATGGTACAATATTTATGCAAAGGAGAAAGCCAAATTAATTAATGTAAAGAAGGCAGCACCAAAGACATTTGAAGAGAAATACAGGCAAAGGCATACAGATATGGAAAATTTCACAATAAAAAAATAATATCACAAAGATGGAGCGTAGAAGAGATTAGTAAAGAAGAAATTAAAAAAAATAGAAGTTGAAGTTATGGAGTGCCTGTAAAGTGAGGGATTTGGTGTAGAAGGTCTAACACAGGTTACATCACAGCAGAGTAGAGTGAATCCCCAATGTAAGGAGAAATAGGAAGATCAGGAGACATCTAAAGAAGAAATATGGACATGGGAAAGAAAAAGAGATTTAATATGTTGTAATATTTATGTAAAGGAGAAAGCAAAACAAATCAGTACAAAAAGAGCAACACCAAATATATTTGAAGAGAAATGCAGGCAAAGGAACCTGCCTGGACATGGAAAACTTTACAATACAAAAAATAAGAAGACAAAGAGGAAAAGTAGAAAAGGAGATTAGTAATGGAGAAGTTAAAGAATTAGAAACTGAGGTTATGGAGTACCTGCAAAGTGAAGGATTTAGTATAGAAAATCTAAATTCAGAAAGCACCACAACAGGATAGAGCAATGGAGCTCCAAATTAAGGGGGGAACCAGTGGAACAGGAAGCAATTGGTCAGGTGCCATATGAAGATAATTTGGAGCCTTCCACAGGAAACCAGTATAAACATGCATTTGAAGCTAGAGAACAAGGAAAGGAACAGGAAACTGTGGAAACTCTGATGGAGTACCTGCAAAGTGAAGGATTTAGTATAGAAAATCTAAATTCAGAAAGCACCACAACAGGATAGAGCAATGGAGCTCCAAATTAAGGGAGGAACCAGTGGAACAGGAAGCAATTGGTCAGGTGCCATATGAAGATAATTTGGAGCCTTCCACAGGAAACCAGTATAAACATGCATTTGAAGCTAGAGAACAAGAAAAGGAACAGGAAACTGTGGAAACTCTGATGGAATTAATGTTAAGGAGTGATAAGCCAGTGAACTCCCATATGACAGACCAGCGGATGACACAGGATGAAATTGAAGAGAAGGTGCCACAGGAAACTGCTATAGAACTTTCTATCGAATGCCCACAGGAAATGGAAAACAAGGGATGTGCCCTCCGTTTGGAAGAAAATGATCTAAGAAAAGAGTTGCTTCATTTAATGGACATGGATAGATATATTACAATCAGTGAGAAAAATAGACTGCAGAAGGTCAGTAAAACCCAAAAAGTCAGAAGTCTGATAAAACAAATGAATGCAGTAATTAGGACTGTCCATAGAGATCCATGTGATATAATAGAAGTAAACAGGATATATTACTGTGCAGCTAAATTAATAACTGATAAAGTTCTACCATGAGATCACAGGGTAGTGAGGGGAAAGGAAGGTGAGAATATGAATAGAGAAAGCTATAAAGCATTTAAGACAAAAAGTGTCACTGTTAGAATATTATAGAAGAGGGAATTGATCAACAAAAATACTAAAAAGATAGATGTGATTAAATATTAATATTAAATATTAGAACAGACCAGGATCTATCATGCACTATCACGAATAAACTAAAAGTTTCAGCACAGGTAGAAAAACTTAGAAGATACATACTTAAATATAAGAGAAAAGTACAAAATGATCATTTTATTGATGACCCAAAAAAATTTTATAGAGAATTGGGAAATAAGGTAAAAGGAATTGAAAGACAGACAAATAAAGAGGAAGTAGATACATTTTGGAGAAGTGTCTGTGAAGATCCTGTGGAACATAACAAAGATGGTAAATGGATAGAAGAAGTAAATGAAAGAATAAGAAGTTTAAAGGTGCAGGATATGAAATGGGATGAAGTAACAGCCAGAGAGATTGAAACAAAGTTAAGGAAAGCCACTAATTGGAAAACCTCAGACCCAGATGCAGTACCTAACTTTTGGCTGAAAGTATTAATATCTTTGCATGAAGATTTAGCCACGAGTAAGAACTATTTATATGCACACCCTGAACAGATACCAATGTGGTTAACAACAGGAAAAACAATGCTCTTACTTAAGAGTGAACCTGCAAGCTACCTTAAAAATTATAGACCAATAACTTGCCTTCTGACGATGTATAAACTATACATGGGAATTGATGCCAACAGAGTTGATAGTCATTTAGAAGAAAATTTAATTATGGCAGTAGAACAAAAGGGCAATAAATATGGCATGGACTGACTACAAAAAAGCATTTGATAGTATTCCACATTCATGGATAAAAGAGTGCTTAAAATTTATAAGATACACCCTACACTGATCAAGTATATTACAGCGACCATGAAACAGTGGCAGACCACTTTGCAATTAAGCCATGATAGAGGACAAATTATTATCCAAGGGATAAAAATTCAAAGAGGGATATTATTGGCTGACTTTCTGTCACCGCTACTATTCTGCCTTGCCCTTAACCCATTAATCTGTTTACTTAACAGCTTAGGCCATGGCTATAATTTGGCTCCTAGAAAACAACAAAGTATAAAGACTTCCCATCCTCTCTTTGTTGATGATTTAAAGCTGTATAGCTCATCAGATGAGGAACTGAAAGCACAACTGGAAGTTGTCAAAACTTTTTCAGATGATATAAGAATGTCATTTGGTCTTGATAAATGTGCAAAAGCAACCTTTAAAGAAGGAAAACTGCAACACCAGGAAAACAGTTTGGGACAAGAATGTGATATAAAATAACTTGAGAAAGAAGGAGTGTATAAATTTTTGTGAACTGATGAAGGATCAACAATAAAACATGAACAAATGTGAATAAAACTTGGTAAGGAATACTTCAGAAGCTTAAATTAATCCTGAAAACAGCACTGACATCTAGGAACAAAATCCAACCTATAAACCAATTTGCTCTTCCTGTCCTAACTTACAGTTTTGGACTGATTGACTGGCCCCAAAACATGTTGGATAGATTAGATAGGAAAACAAGAAGGATGCTTCATGCTCACCAAATGATTTATAAAAATCATTGTATACCAAGATTATATATTCCCCATTCCGACGGAGGGATGGGCCTCCTTGAAATTGGTTATATGTATAGATCTGCAATCGTGGGACTCCACACATATCTGCTGACCTCACAAGACCAAAATGTAGTGAAAGTTTTGAAACATGAGGAGAATAAATCTAAGATGACTTTTCTACTTAATTTAGCAGAAGCTTATCCGTGTCAAGCAGGAATGGAAATCAAACCAGAAATAGATAAAAATCAGGCAGCAACTGAATGTGCCAAAAAGAAAAAGAAAGAATATAAGGTAAAGGACCAGATGAGAAGGCAAGAAATGTGGAAAAAAGCATAAATATAGCTGCAAGTATAGAAAACTTCTGGAAGAACCTCATGTTGATCAGGAATGAACACAGGAATAGTTAAGGAGAGGCGAATTCAAACCAAGAGATGAAAGGTTAATACTGGAGGCCCAAGATAGTGGGCTATGTACACGCTGGTTTACAAAGTCCATTGAACATGTGGGAGAAGCAGACAAATGTAGGTTTTGTAAAACCAAATTGGAAACAGTCACACACCTTGTTGCTGGTTGTGACATACTAATAGCGGAAGGACTGTATACTGAAAGGAATAATAATGTGCCAAGACTATTGTACTGGGGATTGTGCAAACATTATGGTACTGAAGTGGCTGAAAAACACTGAAAACATGAGCTACAAAGCATCATAGAAAATTATGAAGTCTACGTCACATGGGATCACCCTTTACCAACAGTTCAAAAGATAGATGCTAGAAAACCTGATATAGTGGTCCAAGAAAAGAAGACAACAGTAGCATTGATTATTGAAATTGCCACACCCAGTGACTACAGTGTCTTGCATACAAACAGACACAAACTCATAAAATATCAGGATCTGCAAGCAGAAATGAGAGCAATGTGGAAGAAAGACACCCAGACAGTTCCAATAGTAGTAGCAGCAACAGGTCTTATAAAAAAGAATCCGCAATCGTATTTAGATATGCTACCAATACATGTAACCCCATACGAATTGCAGAAGGAGTCATTACTGGGCACATTGCAGGTGCTGTGAAGAGCACTTTTAGCTGGTATCAAAGATTGAAACAATACTAATTTCATGAACTTTACTTGTACTTTGACTTAGGATTGGGGTCCATTCCCATCATGGTATTAGAAACCCCTAAAGATTTGGAGAAATTAAAAAAGTGACAAAGCACAACTAGTTAGCTCCCCAACTAGAGCTACAGATATCCTAGACCTGGTACTCATGAACATGGGAGTATGCTCCTCTCTCCCATGCATTAACTCCTCCCTAGCAAGATCTGACCACAGAATGATCTCTTTTAGTATTAAAACTAACCTAGAACCCCCATCAAATTACAAACCTGTTAAGAACTTTTTCTAAGGCCAATTACCACAAACTAAGTGACAGCTTATTAAAATTCCAAACCCATATGAACCCAGATGACAATGAGGCCTACTCTAATCTGTTCACAAATGCACTATACAACCAAATTCATAGCTGCATAGAGGAGTCAGTACCTGTTTGAATCAAGCCTATGATTACTGGCAAAAATAAATCACCCTGGTAGACTCCTGATATAAATAGGTTATTCAACAAAATGAAACAAATCCTCTCTAAATCCAAGAAGGAACAGACAAAACAGTGCAAAAAGACACTCACCAGTCTAAACAATTAGAGAGCTGGTCAAATCTGCCAAAGCAAACTTCAAAGTAAAGATAGCCGTGCTGGTGAAAGATAACCAAAAGGCTTTTTAAATTATGTTCATAACCTCGGAGGATATGCTCTGAAATGTACCAAGTTAATCATGAATAACAACACTTACACCCAGCCTGAAACTATAGAAAACCTGCTGGCTGACAAGTTCAGTTCAAACTTCTTCCCCCACAATCACCTCCTACCACGCTTGTTAGAGAAAAATGTATTTCCCACGATTATTCTTCATAAAATGCATACTAACTTACAGTTTTTTCACAAATTAATTGTTTGATATTTGTTATGTTAAAAATTATATAGTTATGCAAACCACAGATAAAGAAACACTTGGCAACCATCCCCCTACCAGTCATTATGAGGGAACAGGTCCTTACTGTGCTTGCTAAAGCCAAAAACACAGCCTGCACAGATCCTGACAACATTCCAGGATGCTCCTTAAATAGCTCAAAACAGACTCTATCAGGGACACTAGAAACCCTCTTTAACCACAGCCTCTTGATGGGGTTTGTCCCAGAGGAATAGAGGACTGAAGAGTCATCCCTCTGCACACGGGGGCCCATGAACTGACCAGGGAACTACAGACCCCTAAGCTTGACCAGACTTATCTACAAGGCCATTGAGAGAATTATCATGGACCTGATCAATAACGACATAGGAAATCTCAAAACACTGGACCAGATCCAATTTGGTATTGTGAAAGAGAGGTCTTGCTTGCTCAGTCTGGTAGACTTTGAAAAAATCAGAAGGGCCATGGATGAGGGTAAAATGTTACATACCGCTTATCTAGACCTGGCCAAAGCTTTCAACACAATCCCCCACTCAGGTATCGTAGATAAACTTACTACATTAGGTATAAACCCCCTACATCAAACTGCCTCACTGACAAGGCACATGTTGACCGGATAGGTGAATCCACTTCCGATAAGAAACTTGTTACTAGCAGTGTCTCACAGGGCTCACTGTTGCGACCATTCATGTTTGTTACATACGTCTCTAAAATGAAGGCTAATGATGGGAGCCGCTAGCTCAACAAGTTCACCAGTGATTGTAAGTTGGGAACAATTATCAAATCTCCATACAATGTTGACATCCTACAAGCAGGCCTAAAAATGACAAATGACTGCTGCCAAAACCACGGTCTGAGTCTAAATGCAAAAAAATGGGTAATTATATTCTTCAGTAAATCAGATATCCTTGCAAATTGTAATATTGACAGCACACCCTTAAAAGTAGTGAGGACCTAGGATCACAGATAGATAGTAATCTAAAGTTTGACCTCCAGGTAGCTACGGCAGTGAAGAAATCCTTCTGTGTGGCTCAACTTGTAAATAAAGGCATGACATTAAGGTCAAAGGAAGTCATAGTGACATTGTACTTGGCCCTCATCAGACCTATACCAGTACAGTGCTCCCTTTTACATGTACCTAACCATGCACTTAAGTGCACCAACTGCAGTGGTCCCAGAGGTTTCTCACCAAAAAAATATAAAGTGTAAGACACATGTCTTTTGTGAACCGACTAAAGGCCCTATCCATTTATTCCATCTCATATTGTTTATTGAGAGGTGACTTATGCTTGAACTATAAGGCCTTCTCTGATCCAGCCCTGATGAAAATGTTACATATTTGCAAAAAAAAAAAAATATACGAGGGTTACTCATTCCATGGATCTGAACCTTATTTGCGATTCTAACAGAAGCTGCTGAAAAAACAGATTCATATCCCAAAGGCTACCTTATCTATGGAGTAAACTTCCCATCTTCATAACACAAAGCCCGTTCCTCACTCTGTTCAAAAAAAATTTGGATAAATGAATGGGGATCCATAAATTCACTCCCAGGGTACTGCCAATGTCCGTTATGGAAATAGGCGGTCTGTAAAATGACTCAGGGCTCTAGCACTCAAATACTCACTACCCTGATACTACCCTATCCCATATCTGGGGAATTAAGATATAATATTGTCATATCCTGGGTACTAGAGGTTTATAGGTTCATAGGCTATTGGCCCAGAGGCCCTTATAAGCCTAGCCAAAACCTTTTCCTATGTTCCCACAAAGTCAGCATCTATTTCCTCTGTCCAGCAGGGACACAGGTTGGATTCCAGGGGTGTATTTTCTATTTCCCATCCAGTCGTCCAGGTTCCTCTTAAAGAGAGCTAGAGAGGTACTCTGCTTGACATGGAGTAGGGAGTCTATTCCACAGATATGGGAGTCTTTTGAACGCAAATCTATTCTGCCAACAAGTTCTATTAATGTCCCAGACAAGATTGAGGCCTTGTGTGTGGGTTGCATGAGTGGAACTTGACTTATGGATATGCAGCAACTCTATCAAGGCTGGGTCCGAGCAGTCTGTATGAGACTGAGTAGAGGGACAAGGCTTTTAGCCTATCTGTATAGGATAGGTGTTTGAGACCCTGTATTTTCCTGGTCAGGAACCTCTGTGGCCTCTCCATTTGCTGCATGTGCTTGGCAAGGTACATGCTGAAGGGGGCATTGTACTCGATAATGGGTCTGATAAGGGAGGAGTACGGGGATGTTATGACCTCCTTGTTCTTGGATGAAATACCTTTATTTATGAAGTGGGCCATAGACAATGTGGTGGTCAAAATTTGGTTTTATCAGCCTGGGTACCCAAGTCCCTCATGACTGATTCTGTGCTTAGTACAGTGATGGCAAACCTCTTGGGTTCAGCATGTCAAAAATTCAGAAAATGCAGTAGAGTTTAACAGTGTTGAGTTGCCAGCCCAGCACCCAAACATCTACGGAAGGCACACACACGCACACATACCTAGGGCCAATTTAGAGTGCCCAATCCACCTACAGCATGTCTTTGGGATGTGGGAGGAAACCGGAGCACCCGGTGGAAACCCATGCAACCACAGGGAGGACATGCAGACTCCACACAGAAGGCACCCCAGCCGAGGATCATACCAGAGAACCTTGTGCTGTGAGGTGACAACGCTAACCACTGCACCACTGTGGCCACCCATGGACAGTTTTAAACTACTAGTACTATTAATTTGACACAGTGACAGAAAAAATGAACGTGAATTAATATACATTTTCTGAAGTAAAATTAGTCTATAAATCTAATTATAGCCATTATTAAGTTAAAAGTTGCCAATTTTAGGAGATACAGTTAAGAGGAATGTAAAACAGCACACGCCTAGAAATGCAGACCACTTGCCCTTTGCAGAAGTGTAACCATGAAGAGAAAACAGTGTCACCACTGCCCTTTGCAGAAGTGTAACCATGAAGAGAAAACAGTGTCACCACTGCCCTTTGCAGAAGTGTAACCATGAAGAGAAAACAGTGTCACCACTGCCCTTTGCAGAAGTGTAACCATGAAGAGAAAACAGTGTCACCACTGCCCTTTGCAGAAGTGTAACCATGAAGAGAAAACAGGGTCACCACTGCCCTTTGCAGAAGTGTAACCATGAAGAGAAAACAGTGTCACCACTGCCCTTTGCAGACTCTGTTGAGAAAGTGTACAGAAATAGTCCTTGAGGTTAATAACTTCCTTAGCTCTGCAGCAATGTTGTTGAAGTGGCTCCTGGCAGAAAGTAATTCAGTGCACTTCACACAAGCAACAAATGTAAAAGCAGTTTCTTTGGTAGCTGGTGTGTCACCCAAATTGTTGTGGTGTGTCACCTTTGACACACATCTCATAGGTTTGCTATCACTGGCTTAGTACGTTATTAATGTGGTAATTACTGGAGATGCCATTTTCCCCAAAAGGGATAATGATGGACTTCTTAGCATTCAGTTTAAGGCCATGCTTCTGGCACCAAATATTTGTTTGGGTAAGGCCCTCTTGGAAGATGGTAATATCACTAAGGGAATTTAAGACAATGCCCAGCTTGCAGTCATCTGCAAACTTGCTCATCCACAGATCACTGGTTTTGGCTTACACCTCAGAAAAATATATACCAGATGGTACAGGCCCCAAGACTGATCCTTGGGGTACACCTATCATTACGGGTCTACTACTAGATGTGGCTTCTCCTATTTTGACTGAGTGGGTTCTATCAGTGAGCCATTTAGCTACCCATCTGGTAACATACAGGTTGATGCCTAGTTTGGAGTATATCTATTATGCCCGAGTGAGAAATAGTGCTGAAGGCTTTGGCCAGGTCAAGGTAGGCAGTGTGCATCATCTTCCCCTTGTCCATGGCTTTCGTGACTGTTTTGAAGAAGTCAACCAGTTTTAACAGGCATGATCTTCTTTTGACAAAACCAAACTGTATGGGGTCAAGCATTTGAAAATTGCCAATGTCCTTGTCTATAAAGCCCATGATAATACATTCTATGGCCTTGCAAATCTGGCTAGTTAGGCTGATGGGCCTATAATTGCCTGGGTCAGTTGATACTCCACCTTTGTGTAGAGGAATGACAGTGGCTGTCCTCCATTTGGCTGGGATGAAGTCGGTGCTCAGGCTTTGGTTGAATAGGGTGCCTAATGGAGCTGAGAACTCATGCCTGAGTTCATGTAGGATGCAGCCAGGGATGTTGTTGGGTCCCATGGAGACTGTATTTTTTGCCTTTGAGAGGGCATTAAAGACCTGCTCCCTGCTGATGAGGGGAGAAGGCAGGTGCTGGGGATGTCCTGGTCTACTGATGGGGGGGACAAGGGGGTGAAGTTTTCACTGAATCTGTCTGCCAGCAGGTTGGCTATATCTACAGTGTTTGTGCATGTAGTGTTATTGACCACCAGTTCAGAGCAGATCTGGTGTTACCTTTGAGATTGCAGATGTATGTGAAGAAGGCCTTGTGACTGTCCTTAGTGAATGTGGCCAATTTGGACTCGAAGTTAGCCTTAGAGGATTTCACCAGTGATCTTATTTGCTTGTTCAGACAAAAGAGAGATTGTTTCCAACTGGGCATCTGCTCCTTCTTGGTCCTGGACGGCAATTTATTTTTCTTTTATTATAGAGTTTGTTTATTACTGCTGTCCACCAGACAGGTTTACACTTCCCTGCGGAAGATGATTTGGTCCTGTCAGGTACTGCTGAGTCCATACAGCTATGTAGGTGCTCATATAGTTTTTTGGTGTAGGCTTGGGCATTAGTGCTAGTTCCAACTGAAGGGATGGTGGTTGTGAAGCTGCTTAGACCTGCTCTCAGGAGACTGTAGTCAGCTTTGGAAAAGTTTTTTGTTTGACCCTGACAATGGGGGAGTCAGGGGAGATGGCGACATTGAAAGTAATCACTTTATGGCTGGATCTTACCAAGGAGGATGACACTATAGGGGTGCTACAGTGGCTACTCATGTTGGTTAGGACCAGGTCCAGGATATTTTCATCTCTTGTACAGATGTCAACCAGCTGATCCAATGCATTGGCATTGATGAAGTTGAGGACTGTCTGGACATTCATGTTTGGGCTAGAACAGGTCTTTCACTCTATGGTTGGGTAGTTAAAATCACCCAGGATCAGGGTAGAGGGTTGAATCTTGATGGATTCAAGTAAGTCCAGATAGGTGGAGTCGGTATCCTGAGTCATGGTTGGGGGTCTGTAGCTAGCTATGATTTGAATAGGTATTTTGTCAACAGTTAACTGCACTTGGGGTGTCTCCTGATAATCATACTGTTTGATCATCCTGGAGGTGTGTATGTCTTTGATAAATATTGAAACTCCACCTCCTTTAGCTTTGTAGCCCTCCATTTGTTGTCTGAAAGTATGGTAGGATGAGTAACTTGGTAAGACTGTGGTGCTCTCCACAGCTTTGAATCAGGTTTCAGTGACTGCACAAATGTCAGCATCCTACAGGGCAAGGAATGCTTGCAATGAGTGCAGTTTCATGCTAAGACTCCTATCGTGTAGCAACATGACCTTTAAATTTCATTTAGAAGAATTTTTTCATGTTGGTAACTTTGTGCTCATGACTTTGCCTAAAAAAAGCACTATGGGGAAGGCAAGAGCCTTTTCCAGAAGCCTGAAGCCCAGGGGAGACAGATGATGACCATCTCTGGCAAAGTATCATGGTCTGTCGATCATATCTTCCCAGGCTGTCAGGTACTGGATCCCCTGGAATGATACCAAAATCTAAGCCAATTGTTAAAGTCAATCATTTTCTGTTTGTATTGAAGCATCATTCTGGTTGATAGTAGGATGCTGCTTAAGGCTAGGGACATACCTTCCTGTATCACACATTCAGCAAGCTCAATCATATCTCTCTTCATATAGCCCAGAGTGATATGTCTCAAGTCATTCCCACCAACATGGCTTATGACAGAGTCATAACAGTACCTGTTGTTAAGAGGCTTTAGTGTGTATGATATGGTGGATTCTAGCACCTGACAAGCAACTTACTGTAACTGTCTCCTTGTCTAGCCTGGTGAGGGGCACATCTGTGTGTCTCACATTAGAGTCTCCAATGACTAGTATGTTGAGTTTGTGGCTAGGCCTTAGAGGCTGTGAGACACAAGCGTGTGCACTTTAAGTGATGCTTGGTGCTGTGGGTTGTGATGTGCATGTGTGTTTTTACTTTGAAGGTTTATTTTGTTTAGGTATGTTTTTGTTGAGAACCCCCACATATGTAGGAATGTGTTGGTGGTGTTAGAGGTATGGTGTTCATAGTGTTTGTACAGACAACCTTCTCAATGCCAGATGTACTGACTTGTGACTGTAACAGCAAGGATTCTAGTTTCTTAATGTAATTGCATCTCTCACATATTGTGTTCCTGGGTGGTAGTAGTAGAGGGTTGTCCATTTACATAAGGCAGTTGCTATACTGTATCAGGATGTCCATATCAACCAAACTAGCAGGAGATACCATAGGAAATTGTCTGTCCATGATTGTCAGAATCTGTGGAAGAGAGGGCAGGGGTAGTAGAGTGGGTACTATCTGAGGAGAGTACCTATAGGTGTGGGTAAGGCTGGATAAAATCAATACAGTAGCTACAGGTGAGGGCCTCACTCACACAGGAGTGCTGGTAATGGCAAAATGCAGCTGAGATACCTTGCAAATGGTTAAAACAGCACGGCAGTGGTGTATAATGTGCAAACAAGCACAAACCTGTGCAAACGCTGGGTTTAAATACCACAAAATGAAAGTAAAATAGAAACACTGGAATTAACTCATCAGCCCTTGTCCCTGAGCTCTTAGCTCAACACCCTATGCCAGACCAGTTCCAGTTTACTTACTCCCACTAAGTGTAGGCAGGCCTGGCCAACACAAGATGGCATAGCAGAAAACACAGGAATCACACAAACAGATCTGGATACAGCAAAACCTGCAAGCAAACTAAGCTAAAGATATTTAAACTCTGTTTACATTGATTTAACATAGGAGAACAGATGACACACTTAAATATAACAGTAGCAAATAAGAGCAAACTGATTTAAACAAATTAACCAATTAACCAAAAAAAAAAGCTCAAAACTGAGCCCTGTTCCAGCAGCCTTCAATCAGATGAGTACTAACTGCACACTCCTGCCACTAGGGTGCAGGGGAACCCTCTCCAAAAAAAAAAAAAAAAGATGGCCTGGATTAGTGCTCAAGTTATACAAACAGAGCTAAATTCAACAGGTCTGAATATAGTCTATGCTACAGAAAACAAGGTGCACCAATTTCAGAAAAAAAACCCGGTTCAAATAAGCAGGCAATTCCCAACTCAGAAGGGTAGACTCTACCCTGTCCTCCCACACAAGTGTAGACAACAAACCTTCTTAATGTAAAATAACTGACCTGAAGCCCAAGTGCTTAAACCAGAACTAAGACACTTTTAGAATAACAGACACACTAAGCCTTCAACCAGCAATTCCCAACTTAGAAGGATGTAAGCTACCTCTCCCGCCACAAGAGTGTAGACCACAAACCTTCTTAATATAAAATAACTGTCCTGAAGGCCAAGTGTTTAACCCAAAAAGCTTAGAATAACAGTTACAGTTTAATCAGGCTACTAACAAGCAGTAATAAATGCAGTGGAATAAATGCAATGGAATACTTTTAAGAACAAGCAGTAGTGGTAAAATAAAGTAATAAAGTAGGAAGAAACACAAATACAGTAAAAGCAAGTGAATTAAGTTTTTTTAAGTTAAATGGGAAGGGAGGAAGCAAGATAATTCAAGATTGAGAAACTAAGGGGGTGGGCCTTCTCAAATTATCTCTTTCTACTCAGTAGAATGAGCTGATGAAATGGGACTGGGAGGAGGGTCCAAAATGAGATTTATAGCATGAGTGGACAACTCAAAAGCCGCCAAATTTAAGAACACAATGAGAACAGGTTGGGTAGGAGGGGAAAATGCAGCCAGAGATGAGCAATATTCAGAGCAAGCAGGTCGCACAAACATTTCAACTAAATACAGATATTTTGTAAATAAAAGAGCAATACTGTTTCTTAGTTCCTCCACTAATTAACTGATGTTATTCACAGTTTGCAAAGGAATTCTTTGGTAACTTTTTTTTTAACTGACCCTAGCCAAGAACTCTTAAAACTCTAACAGAATAGTAAACTTAAAACAAAACAAATGTAATACTAGAATAAGAAACAAAATAGAAGTGATCAAACCTTAAATGAAAAGATTCAAATCAAAATTCAATGCAGCCAGAGATGAGCAGTATTTGGAGCAGGCCATATAAACACTTAGCTAAATACAGATATTTCTAAATAAAAGGTTAGGCTTGTAAAGCCTTTTGCTCCATTAGCCTAGTAATCACCTATGAACAATTGGAATGTCCACAGAAGTTTTCACTAAGACAATACAGAGCATAAGTAGCATGTCCTATGCAGACTGCCTCAAGGCCCTATCCCTGTATTCTGTTACCTACAGGCTGTTGAGGAGAGACCTATGTCTAGCATCCAAGGCATTGTCAGACACTACTGTGATGGACCTCTTGCATATCCAGAAAACAAACAGCACCAGAATTAACCATTCTAAAGAATTAAACCTTGCCTGTGATATAAGTAGAACTTGCTGGATAGACAAGTACATATCCCAGAAATGACCCCTTTTCTGGAATAGGCTCCCCATCCATGTGAAGTAGAGTTCCTCTGTAATCCAATTCAACTGTAACTTGGACAATTGGATAGGAACAGGAAATTCTACAGTCATTATTTGGCACTTCTGTCTGTAATGGACACAGGCAGCCTGTAAAGGGTTCGTCTCCCAAGCCCTGCTTGTAAATGTTTCACTTCCCAAGCCCCTGCTTACACTTATTAAAAATACCAGAACTGGACAGAGATTTGGGATGCATTGTGGCCTTTTGCCTAGTACATAGTTACGAGCCATTAGTGTGGGCCTTAAAGCTCTGTGCTTGAGAAAACATCACTACCTTCACTACATTTTACTGTGAAAATGTTTCCTAGGGAGTTTTTCAAATTTAGAGTCAAGGATTAATGAATAAAAAGTTGCTTTTCAAAGCATCCTGATGCTAGTGCTACTGCTGAATCAGCTGCTATGCAAGATAATGCTGCATTTCCTTATTAACCAACTATAAATCAATATTCAAGATATGGAAGACTAAATAACTTTATAAGAATTTTTCCTGTATAAAATTCATAGGCAGTTAGTAGGCTGGTGGCCCAGGGGGGGACCTTTGATAAAGCAATCCCAGATTCTCAGATGCCCGTAAGCACTATCTGAATAATTGACACGTTCAAGGTCACATATTACACAAATGTGGGTAGCTGGAATCAAACCCTGCACCACAGGACCTACAGCTCACAAACTGAACCCTCTGTGGCAACTGCCACACATATTAAGAAGTCAGTGTGGCACATTGATTGCTCACAAAATGTAGAAACTCTTATGCACTTTATTTTCCCAAGCAGTGTTTGTTGCACATTGCATTATGCATGTAATACTGCTGTAGCATAGCTTTAGATATATGGAATCAATGTAACTAACTGTATCATACAGATATATACAATCAATGTACCTAACTGTAGCATACAGATATATACAATCAATGTACCTAACTGTATCAAATAGATATATGCAATCAATGTACCTATACCTAACTGTAGAAAATAGATATATACAATGTACCTAGCTGTAGCATACAGATATATACAATCAATGTACCTAACTGTAGCATACAGATATATGCAAACAATGTACCTAACTGTATCATACAGATATATACAATCAATGTACCTAACTGTAACATACAGATATATGCAATCAATGTACCTAACTGTAGCATACAGATATATGCAATCAATGTACCTAACTGTAGCATACAGATATATGCAATCAATGTACTTAACTGTAGCATACAGATATATGCAATCAATGTGCCTAACTGTATCAAATAGATATATACAATGTACCTAGCTGTAGCATACAGATATATGCAATCAATGTACCTAACTGTAGCAAATAGATATATACAATGTACCTAGCTGTAGCATACAGATATATGCAATCAATGTACCTAACTGTAGCAAATAGATATATACAATGTACCTAGCTGTAGCATACAGATATATGCAATCAATGTACCTAACTGTATCAAATAGATATATGCAATCAATGTACCTATACCTAACTGTAGCAAATAGATATATACAATGTACCTAGCTGTAGCATACAGATATATGCAATCAATGTACCTAACTGTAGCAAATAGATATATGCAATCAATGTACCTATACCTAACTGTAGCAAATAGATATATACAATGTACCTAGCTGTAGCATACAGATATATGCAATCAATGTACCTAACTGTAGCATACAGATATATGCAATCAATGTACCTAACTGTAGCATACAGATATATGCAATCAATGTACCTAACTGTAGCATACAGATATATGCAATCAATGTACCTAACTGTAGCATACAGATATATGCAATCAATGTACCTAACTGTAGCATACAGATATATGCAATCAATGTACCTAACTGTAGCATACAGATATATGCAATCAATGTACCTAACTGTAGCATACAGATATATACAATCAATGTACTTAACTGTAGCATACAGATATATGCAATCAATGTACCTAACTGTAGCATACAGATATATACAATCAATGTACTTAACTGTAGCATACAGATATATGCAATCAATGTACCTAACTGTATCAAATAGATATATGCAATCAATGTACCTGTACCTAACTGTAGCAAATAGATATATACAATGTACCTAGCTGTAGCATACAGATATATGCAATCAATGTACCTAACTGTAGCATACAGATATATGCAATCAATGTACCTAACTGTAGCATACAGATATATGCAATCAATGTGCCTAACTGTAGCATACAGATATATGCAATCAATGTGCCTAACTGTAGCATACATATATATGTAATCAATGTGCCTAACTGTAGCACACAGATACATGCAATCAATGTACCTAACTGTAGCATAAAAATACATGCAATCAGTGCACCTAACTGTAGCAAACAGATTCATGCAATCAATGTACCTAACTGTAGCATACAGATATATACAATTAATTTACCTAACTGTAGCAAATAAATATATGCAATCAATGTACCTAACTGTAGCATACAGATATATGCAATCAATGTACCTAACTGTAGCATACAGATAGATATATGCAATCAATGTACCTAACTGCAGCAAATAGATATATGCAATCAATGTACCGAACTGTAGCATACAGATATATGCAATCAATGTTCCCAACTGTAGCAAATAGATATATGCAATCAATGTACCTAACTGTAACATACAGATATATGCAATGTACCTAACTGTAGCATACAGATATATGCAATCAATGTATCTAACTGTTGAAAATAGATATATGCAATCAATGTACCTAACTGTAGCACACAGATATATGCAATCAATGTACCTAACTGTAGCATACAGATACATGCAATCAATGTACCTAACTGTAGCATACAGATATATGCAATCAATGTACCTAACTATAGCATATAGATATATGCAATGTACCTAACTGTAGCAAATAGGTATATGCAATCAATGTACCTAACTGTAGCATACAGATGCATGCAATCGATGTACCTAACTGTAGCAAATAGATATATGCAATCAATGTACCTAACTGTATACAGATATATGCAATCAATGTACCTAACTGTAGCAAATAGATACATGCAATCAATGTACCGAACTGTAGCATACAGATATATGCAATCAATGAACCTAACTGTAGCAAATAGATATATGCAATCAATGTACCTATACCTAACTGTAGCATATAGATATATGCAATCAATGTACCCAACTGTAGCATACAGATACATGCAATCAATGTTCCTAACTGTAGCAAATAAATATATGCAATCAATGTACCTAACTGTAGCATACAGATATATGCAATCAATGTACCTAACTGCAGCATACAGATATATACAATCAATGTACCCAACTGTAGCATACAGATATATGCAATCAATGTATCTAAGTATATACAGATATATGCAATCAATGTAACTAACTGTAGCATACAGATATATGCAATCAATGTCCCTAACTGTAGCAAATAGATATATGCAATCAATGTACCTAACTGTAGCATATAGATATATGCAATGTACCTAACTGTAGCATACAGATATATGCAATCAATGTACCTAACTGTAGCATACAGATGCATGCAATCGATGTACCTAACTGTAGCAAATAGATATATGCAATCAATGTACCTAACTGTATACAGATATATGCAAACAATGTACCTAACTGTAGCAAATAGATACATGCAATCAATGTACCGAACTGTAGCATACAGATATATGCAATCAATGAACCTAACTGTTGCAAATAGATACATGCAATCAATGTACCTAACTGTAGCATAATCATAGTAAATGTGATGTAAACATACATGCTGTGTATAGTGGGGATACAGTAGCTGTGTCTTTAAGGAGTACCAGTAGTTGACACTGCGAGATAATTGACTTTATCACTGCATTTCAGTAGGTCTTGCAGAATGCATATTGTGTCTAATGCCTCTCCATCAAATCATCTTGAGTATGTGTATATTTAATTGCATTCATATACTGCACTCTACTTTGTTATTTTGGCATATGGGACACACTTCACTGTTGATTTCATTTCCTAGGAATGACATCTGAGTGACCAGATTGGACTGTTTGATTTATTTTACAATAATGTTTGTCCCGGTTCTATGCATATACTAAAGAACCATGACTTGAATTTTGGCACATCTGTGAGTTAGCCTTCCCTAAGAATAAGAAATTATCTAATTCATGAAACATATTATAAGCCCTTGCTATGCGTGCTCTGATCCATTCGAAGAATGTGCTAAATTTGAAAGATACTTCACAAATTTAATTATTTTGTTGATGGCAGAACATTTAAAATAGAGTTTTTTTAATACAACTTGTTCTGACTATGTTTATTTAACCATTCTGTTATGCCTGTTTTCACCAAGATTCGTTTTAGCTCTGAGAGTAAACAGTTTACCCTAAGTATATTCCCAGCCTTGTCAGTTGGCAGCTAAGCAAAGAGCCTCGGGATTCTCGTGTTTCTCTCCTTGAGCTATGTCCTTGTTTAAGATGAAAACAGAGGGACTCTAACTTTGAAGTACATTTTGGTAACTTGTAGCACTAATCGTCTGTCCTAAACTGCTAGGCACAGTAAAATAACCCTGCCTTTTTTCTCTCCTTATCACTTTAAGTGTGTTGTAAGTGGCTGATCTTGACAAGACTGTAAAGCAACTCAGTCCCCCTCTCAATTGGTTGATAAAGCAGGTACTCCCAGCCAATCTGCCTCCCATCCAATGAAAACCATCCCGACCTCCCTGCACATTAAACGCACCATGCCTGTCCTCACAAAATAAGCAGTACAGTGACAGTGTCCCTTCTTGCTTGTCATACAGTCTACAGTAATCCATCCTTTATCATTTCCTACAACATACTTTAGGAAAACCTTTCTCTCTTGTGCACTGCAGTGGACAGCATATTTTACAAGTGTCCTGGTTTTTGCCTTAAGTTTTTCATAGGTTCATAGGTTGGTACTAGGCTATCGGCCCTAGGGCCTATGCAAGCCTAGCCATAACAATTCCCTGGATATTTATTCCCACAGTATTTACTTCTCTGGACCCCTGTCTAGCAGGGCGACTGACATGATCCCCGGGGTGAATTTCCTATCTCCCATCCAATCATCAAGGTTCCTTTTGAAGAGGGCCAATGAGGCGCTCTGCTTGACATGTATGGGCAGTCTATTCCAGAGTATGGGGAGTCTCTGGGTCAGAAACCTATCCCTCTAGCATGTTTTGTTCATTGTGATGACAAGGTTTAGATCCCTGGAGCGTGTGGCTCTGAGGGATTGGGATTTCTTTAAGTGGAGCATGTCCAACAGCTCAGGGTTTGACATGGCCTTGTATGTTAAGCAGAGATTGCCTCTGAATAGATGATATGCCACAGAGTATAGCTGGAGTTTTTTTAGATGGTCAGCATATGGCATCTGCTTTAAGCCTGTGATTCTTTTAGTGAGGCATTTCTGTGGCCTTTCCAGCTGTTGCAGATGTCTTGTGAGGTACATACCAAATGGGGCCTTATACTCTATAATGGGTCTAATGAGGGATGAGTACAGTGGGACAATGACCTCCTTTTTCTGGATGAAAAGCCCTTAGTGATGAGGTGTGCCACATAGAAGGATTTCCTGACTGTTGTGGTGATGTGGTTATCGAAAGTGAGAACACTGTCCACCTGTGTCCCTAAGTCTCTCATCACACTTTCGATGTTTAGTGTCCTGCCACCTATGTGGTAATTCATGGGTACGTTTTTTTTCCAAAGGGGATAACTATACATTTCTTGGCATTAAGCTTGAGCCCATGGCTCTGGCACCAGGCATCTGTTTCTGTAAGGCCCTTTTGTAGAATATCCACATCACTTGGGGATTCAATAATGGCTCCCAGTTTGCAGTCATCTGCAAAGTTTGTTAGCTAGAGTCCCTTAGTGTTGGCCTGTACTTCAGAGAAGTAGATGCCAAACAAGAGTGGTTCCAGGACTGTACCCTGAGGTACTCCACTTGTCACTTGTCTGGAGCTGGATTTGGAGTTGGCTACTTTTACAGTCTGGGTTCTGTCAGTAAGCCAGTTGGCAACCCATCGAGTGACGTAGGGATTTATGCCCAGCTTAGTAAGTTTATTTATGATTCCAGAGTGGGGGATGGTGTCGAAGGCCTTGACAAGGTCCAGATAGGCTGTGTGGACCACCTTACCCTCATCCACAGCTCTGAAGACTGATTCGAAGAAGTCAATCAGATTCAGGAGACAAGATCGGCCCATTACAAACCCAAACTGGGTGGGGTCCAGTATTTGAAGGTTGCCAATGTCTTTGTTTATAAGTTCCATGATAATGCGTTCCATGCCCTTGCAGATCAGGCTTGTCAGACTGATGGGATGGTAGTTCCCAGGATCCAAGGCGGATCCTCCCTTGTGGAGCAGGATAACTGTAGCTGTGCACCACTCAGTGGGCACGAAGCCTGTGGTGAGGCTATGATTAAACATGACACTTAGGTGAGGTGCCAGTTCATTTTGTAGTTCATGTAGTACACAGCCTGGGATGTCATCTGGTCCCATGGATGCTGGATTCTTAGCTTTGGAGAGTGCGGTTTCTACCTGTGTGGCCATGATTATCAGAATTTGGCAATCTTTTGGTATTGAGATGGGCCCTTTAGGGGGAGAGAGGAGGGTGAAGTTGGCACTAAATCGATCTGCCAGGATATTGGCAATATCCTTGGGATCAGTATATTTAATGCCATTCTGTTGTAGCTCAGAGCAAATCTGAGCATTGCCATTTAGATTCTTGACATAACTATAGAATGCCTTGTGGTTGTCTTTGGAATCTTTGGCAATTTTATTTTCGTAACTAGCTTTTGAGGATTTTATGAGGGATCTCAGCTTCTTACTGAGGCTGGTGAGGGTGCTTTTTTGCATCCTGGGAATTTTCTCTTTTTTGCAACAGTTTCTTCCTTCTGTTGTATAGTTTATTTATAGCAGGGGACCACCAGATTGGCTTCCTTGTTTTGGAGAAGAGCATCTTGGTTCTATTTGGGATGGCATGATTCATGCACGAGTGGATGTGCTCGTACAGTGCCTTAGTGTAGGATTCTGCAGTCAAACTTCCAGATCCCGCCTGCATGGGTATTGTGAAGTTTGTCACTTCTGACTTCAGTAGCTTGAAGTTGGCTTTGGAAAAGTTTTTTAAGGAGGTTTCCTTACTGGGGGGTGGGGCTGGGATGTGGATATCAAGGGTGATTTGCTTATGGTCAGACCTGACCAATGAGGTGGTGACTACTGGTGTGGAGCATCTATCTCCCATGTTGGTAATGACCAGGTCTAGGATATTGGAGCCCCTGGTGGGACAATGGATTAGTTGATCCAGGGCTTTGGAATTTATGAATTCCAAGAACCGTTGGCAAAAGGAGTTTGTACCTGAACAGTTTTTCCAATTAATGCCAGGGTAGTTGAAATCACCCAGTATTAGGGTGTTTGGTTGCATCTTAATATTTTCCAGTATGTTTAGAAAGGTGTAGTGAGACTCTTGGGGCATGGTGGGGGATCTGTAGCAAGTTACAGTTTGGATTGCAGTCTTACCTTGTGTTAGTTGCACTTGGAGGATCATAGGATCGTAGGAAAATACTAGGCTATCGACCTGCCATTTTAAGCCTAGCCGTTTCATCCCAATGTAATACCATGGAAATGCTAGTCAATACCCAAGATTGCATTTAGTGATGACTGCCCATGTCCAAGAAGGTTGTGGACACTATCCCTGGTATGAATTTATGGTTCCCCATCCACTCCTCCAGGTTCCTCTTGAGCAGTGTCATAGAGGAGCTCTGTTTCACATGAATTGGTAGCCTTTTCCAAAGATGTGGCAGTCACTGGAAAATAAATCTGTCCCTCCAGCATGTGCTCTTTAAGTTGCAGACCATATTTAGGTCCTTGGAATGCATAGCCCTAGTCCCGTTTGATTTACTGATGTGCAGCATATCCCCCTAAGAAGTCTATACAACATGGAGTATAGTGACAGGGACTTTAGTTGGTCTGTGTAAGGCACATACTTGAGACCCTTGATCTTCTTTGTTAGAAACCTTTGAGGTCTCTCCACTTGCTGCAGGTGCTTTGTATGGTACATGCTGAACGGGGCATTATACTCAATTGTGGGCTGGATTAGTGCAGAGTATAGAGGAGTTACAATCTCTTTTGCTCTTTAGGCGATGCCTTTACTAATCAAGTGTGCTATGTAGAAAGCCTTCCTTACTACAGTAGACACATGGTGGTCGAAGTTAAGGTTGCAGTCAACTTGTGATCCCAGATCCCTTACCACTTAGTGGGTACTTAGGGTATTGTTGTTGATTTGATAGTGTGAAGGGACATTGTTTGTGCTGAAGAGAATGATGATACATTTCTTTGCATTCAGTTTGAGACCATAACTAATACACCAGTTGCTGGCCTGTGTGAGACCCTTCTGGAGTATACTGACATAATTTGGGGATTCAATGATTGCACCTAGTTTGCAGTCATCTGCAAACTTGGTCAACCACAACCCCATAGTTTTGACCTGAACTTCTGAGACGTATATACCAAACAGGAGGGGGCACAGCATTGACCCCTATGCCACTCCGCTAGTAACAGGTCTGCTGGTTGATGTGGAGTCACCCACTTTGATACTGTGTGTCCAGTTTGTGAGCCATTTGGCAACCCATTTCACAATGAAGGGTTTACATTCACTTTGCTAAGTTTATTGGTAATGCCGAATGTGGGATGGTGTCGAAAGCCTTTGCCAAGTCGAGGTATGTGTGTGCACAGATTTGCCCTCATCAATGGCCTTGGCCCCACATTAAATCATACCTCTCAGCTGTCCAGATTATCAAAGAATGTTCAAATTTTGGTTTCATATCTTTTGTCTGTTTCTCATAAAGTTTGAGGTTTTCTGGCAAACCACCGAGAATTGCAGTCAATAAATACATATGCGTCAGAAAATGCACGTCAATTCAAAGGCTGTTATTCTATGAATTTTCTAAGTGTATAAGAGCAATATGTAAAATCTGTCCCTCCATTATTTTGGGCTTTGCCCAGATTTCTTCTTATGGTAACAGTTTGCGAGGTATGCATTAAACGTATGATCCTCCAGTACGAAATAATAGTAAACACTATCGTTTAGCACTTCTTATCCTACAGAAAACAGATATTAAAATAAATCATATTATAACTTTCATCCTGATTAATTTGAGTTTTGTGCTGCATTTCTCACTTTGTTTAGGACGCTATTCTGATAACAGTTCAGTAGTTCTGCAGGATAGCTATCCCTTACATTGCTGGAAAACATATACCCATCCATGCACCACTGTCTGCAGATAAAAATAATCCAGTTGAGCTCCACCCTCCCTATACTGTATTACCCAGGCTGAGCCCGCCTACTTCCCCCTGTCACAGTATGATAGCCCAATCCCGGGGCTGTCTCACTGTGAGGGACTCAGGATAAGCCCACCCCTCGTGTTTCCGGACCACCTACTCCGCCTGTTTACAAAAAAAACACCGTTTAGCCACGCCCCCTTTTCGGATGTATCGCTTTCTCTTCCTGTCGGCTGAAGCTCGTACCGTGTTAATCACGCCCCTTAGTGAGTGTGCACCGCCCTGTCCTTAGGAGTCAGTGCAGTGCTACCCACGCCCCCCCGTCTGTGCGCACCGCCCTCTCCGCAGGGCCCAGAGCGATGTTAGCCACGCCCCCTCGCTGCAGACTAGCTCCAGTAGGGTGCCCCGGACGGAGGGAAGACGGTCGCTACCGTTGTGTGCTCTTACTGCCGTCCGCCTGCGGCTACTAGTATTGTTTTACCCGCACACGTACTGCTGTCTGGGGGCGGAAGCTCGACCATCCAGCCTCCCCGTTGTGCCTGACTTGGCGGGGTTCGCTGTATCGCGGAGGCGGTGCATTTGGCGATGTGACGCGGTGACCGTAGCAGCGGCACTCAGACCTCCGGATCTAATGGCTGTCACGTCTCGGTGTTGGCACGTATTGCGCCGGGATGTGTAGGAGAGCCACTGCGGTGATTCACGTTTGCTTGGGTGCGACTTCAGCTAGAGGTTCTTCTGGTTCGGGACCCCGGACATCTGGGTAGGTTGGGGGCTGCGGCCCGTTGTTTGTATGTCGGTATGGGTCTGTAACGTGGGGAGATGCACCATTCCGGGCCCTGGCAGACAGAATCAGCCATCGGATTGTGTTGTTAGAGCTAACCGTGTAGGTAAGGGAGGCACATTGTGAGGCTTTGGAGGCACTTCCCCTGGATAGCTGCTGCACTACCTGAAGCTAGCCTCTCCTTGCTGCTTTGGTACTTCTCAGTTCTGCTGGGTCAGGCTGGCTTGAATGCATGCTGTCTTTGGACCACCAGTTGAGCTTTCTTAGGTTGTTTTTATTGGCAGCAGATCAATGAAGGGACTCCAGCTTGGACTTGTTGTTGGTGGAGAGCCCGGGACACTGGACACTAAGAGCACGAAGCATAGGTGATCGTAAGTGACCATCCCGTGAAAGGTGGCCTGGTAGCACCATGTGGTCTAGCGTGTGTGTACATACAGAATGCTTTTGAAAGAGAAGGAATACATCCAGGAAGCCGAGGCAGGACTTACTGTTCTCCGCAACGGGAAGTGTGTCATGTCAGGTTAGGGTTGGCTGGTTGGTAGCTAAAACCAAACTTTGTGTCCACAAACGGTGCCCTAACGGCACAAACAGGGTTATCATCTGATTTTATTCAGATCATGACATGTAGTGCTGAACACATGATGATAAGGGAAGAGCCGTTTTTATGCCAGTCTTGCTCTTCTACTCGAAGCAGTGTAGAGGGTTGCTTTGTGAATTGGCAGGCATGGCGACTAGGACCGACGGATCTGTGTCCATGTCTTCCTTATTGATGTACATTTTTATATGGAGGGTGTGGGAATTGAACATTGGTTTGTAGAAGATAACAGTAGTCTACAGCATTATGCTGGCAACTTGATAAGCGTTCATTGCTCCTGCTAACTTAAGACACTATATGAATAGGGCTCTCATTTTGTAGGCACATTTGTCTGCTAACTAGTTTTACACTAGTGGTGAAATTGGAATCTCCTCACTGTTACTTAAGTGAAGATTATCTGTTTTATATAAAAATCAAAAGTGAGCAACTGAATGCATGCTAAAAACTTATTGGTGAAGAGGGGGAAAAGCTAAGACAGCGACACTCCAGACATTAAGGGATGAATATAATTTCTGAGAGTTTAACCACATATGTGAAAGTACTATCTTGTTATGTGGCTGGGAGTGAGTCTTCCCTTTTATTTATTTATTATTTGGAATGGTATCTAACCTGTGAGCCTATTAAGATACTTGGGACCCAAATGGTTGGGGGGGGGGGGGCTAGGCTTGTAAGGACCTTAGTGGCCGTTAGCCGAGCCTAAGACACTTTTTAGCCCCAAACTGGACCAAACACAACAAAAACATCTTGCTATATAGGTAAAGGCTTGAGAAAGAACAGATGCCCTGTATAAATTGCAAAGATTAAGGGTACAAATTAGTGCTTTTGGGGATCCTGCAATTTTTTTTTTTCATGAAGATTGAATGTACTCATGGAAAACAGGTACTCAATTCAGCCAGCCAGGGCTCTAATTTGTGCAGCCTAACAATTTCCCTGTCTTGTTGTGCAAACTTTTGACTGTAAATACAGCTAACATTTTGTGTTATACATACTAAGGATTGGACCATGTTGAAGTGTTTCACTGCACATGTTTAAGAATGTTTGGTATGTGGTTTTATGTATTACAGTGTATTATTATTACAGAGGTCTGTACATATTTACAGTAACAAACCTTCACATTTGTTTACTGTACTACTGCATACCTGTAGTTTATTCATGTCCAAAATAATAATCCTCGTATGAATGAATACAGGAAATAGTCAAATGTGAATGGGAACACCCCTCACTGTGGATTATGTATTGTAACCACCCCCACCCATATTATGTATTGCCAACATAAAAAGTTGCTGACAGGTGCCGAAACACCTGTGTCCATAAACACAGGTAAAAATTTATAAAATGAACAAACTCTGTCCATGTGCTTTGTCTGACATTTGAACTCGGTCAGGGCAGTTCCGTTCACCAGGCGGACAAGCCTAAACCCAGATCACCACATGAACACCCTGACCTAGTTCAAGTTTTTGTACAATCAGGTTACTGTTTCGATTTCTTGGTTATGTGGCAAATACTCATTTAAGTGTTTAAAGTTTTAGGGCATACCTTTATACAGAAATATAATGTTTTTCCATTTTTATATGGCAGCATTTTTTAAGTTGTTCATATAGCAGTATATTTTTTTTAATTATTCATGTCAACTTTATAACCTGGAGGGGTTTAGTATTTATATACAGGCATCTTTTATTACATTTGACCTGTTGCACTTTTCCACAGGAAGTTTTCAGGATCTGTGGTAGGCCTAAGACATTTGGCAGTGAGTATTTTTTATTAGAATTTAGCAACACCTGTTTGCAGAGTATATCGCTGTTACCCTAATCATCACTAATGCTGACAAAGGGAGAGCAGATACTTTTCAAGAGGACTGTTCTTAGTTGTAGTGGACTGTAGTGACCACTGTCTAATTCTGATACTGGTTATAAGTGGCATAATTTACAGACTCAAGGCATTCATCAGATGCTAAGGCCCAAAAATGATTCCAGTTTGGCTACTTCCCTTCTAGGATGTAAAACTGTTCTGAAAGGTAACTGATCTCATCTTCTTTAACAAATACAGCAGAATGTTACAGGGTGTCTATAAAAATAATA
>NC_056735.1:85526955-85564455 GCF_019279795.1 Protopterus annectens
TCACTGCCTCCTATAGTTCCATGGCTCTATTAAACTATTTGACCAACTACTTAACAGTTACCCTATGGTGCTATTTTTGTAAAAAAAAAAGTGTTTTATTGCTGTTTAATACTGATGTATTCTATCATTATTAACCTTTTCTTATCTTATTTACTTTGTATTCCTATGAGATAATCTGTAATGTATATGTGTTTTTCTCCCCAGGACTCCATTGAAAACAGGCTCATTGTAGCCCAGTGGACTATCCTGGCAAAACAAACTGCAAATAAAAATGTTATTTTCAACTGTTACAATTTATTTCCATAAAATGTCAGTTTTAGAGGTGTATTCCTCTTGCACAAGAATTCTTTCTGTACCACTGTACTGTGAATATTCATTTACACAGTTCTAAACATTCTGTGCTTTTTGAGTGTTAACATTTTGCAAGAGATGCTCAGAAATAAATGTACTCATTTTAGTACACTGAGCATGCCTAGCTACACCCTTGGTAGGGTAGCACATTTTAGTGTTCACACAACAGCAGAAGTTTAATTGGTAGCTACTCTGCAAATGAAGTACATTTCAGATACCCATTCCCATAGTGTTACATTGTGGCACCTGGACCATCCGTCTCATTCATATAGTAGCAACAGAGAATGTGTTCAGTCTGCAAATGTCGTGTTCATTTAGGCTGTTAGTGGTACATGACATGGAACACTAGCAGCGAAGTTTGTCTGTTTTAATGAAATGCAGGAAATTAGTCAAAAGTCTTGAGTATGTAACTTAAATATTTTATACTAGCTTCACAAATGGGGAATTTCTGAATTTATACTCTGGTATTTCAGATTTATTTATTGGCATTTGTTTACCTTTCCAGTGGAGGCCCAGGGAGATTAAGCAGTGCTTTTTTTGGGAAGCCTTAGTTTTTTGGGAACATTGATTATAATACATTGTGCAAACTAATAACATGAGTGTGCCAAAGTAATGCCCAGTTGTTTTGGTGGTTGACAAGTGCCCTTCAAAATGAAACATTTTATTTAATGTGCAACAAAGCAAACCATTCCCTGTGATTCTTTCGGATGTTACGGCATTCCTTCTTTTGTCGTAGTGCTTTAAAGCACATTTCAATTAAATGCATGTGCTGTTTGCCATAATAAGTAGACAGTCTTGTAGTGTTCTTCCAATGTATATTTTGCACAATTTTGGATACTAATACAAGTAATGTCAAAACTACATTGCCCAGACTATAAGGTAGTTCCAGCTATCACCAGCCAACTCTTTATCAGCTCCTGTAAGGCCCTTAAGAAAGAGTGTCCAATCCTAATGTGTAATGTTACTAATAATACAAATGGTAGTCTGACCAAGAGCAAGGCTATTTAGGAGTGACCTGTACAGTGTCACCAGGTAGATGTGCCTAGTACTCTAGAGCTTTAATATGTCTGAAAGATATCAGCCACAAAGATAAGTTTAAATATATTTAATAATAAAAAATAAAACAAGACAATAGTCAGTAAATCAACACATTAACTTCAGAGTTCAAAATCACAGGAAATATTTAAAACCTTGCAGGACAGTCTCATATAAATAAAGAAAACGTCTAAGCTGTACTTCACTATATTCCTAACTGTATCTAAGGCAAGTGCAGATGTGATGAGGAGTGGATGTTCCTGTTAGGTCAAAGACAAGATACAAAATGTCCAGTCTCTTTGAAAGAGTTCTTAAATTAATATCGAATATTACTGCTGGATTAGCTTGGATGACATCACTTTTTGTTACCTGACTTTAGTTCCAAGGCTAAACCCCTTTTGTCAGAATTTAACATCTCTGTGTGAAAAATACATAACCTTCAGATGTTTGCAAAGAGCTTTGCAGCTGCTAGTAAGTCTTAAAGCAATGAAATACTTCTGTGTCTCAAACCTAGTAATTACTTCACTTCAAAGACGATACAAAAAACTTCTAGCTCTAGGCATTGGGTCTGCTACACTGAAACTGAGAGAACTTTTATAGCACAATCGTAAAATAATTTAGTTTCAGCTTATTTTCTTGAAGTTTTGCAGTTAACTCTGTATGTTCCACTTTCTAACATATATATTTGCACAGGTACATAGTTCTTTTCTAGTAGGGTACACTGTGAACAGTTTACTATTGTTTATTCGAACAGAAAAAACATTTTCCGTTCAAATAAACGAATGCCAATACCGGAAAAAAAAAACTTACACAATGTCGAACCAAATGCTTGATGCATTTGACTTGACGTTGCTGTATAAACCACCACGTGATAGCCGTATAGGAGCTGATGTAAATCAAACTGCTATACAGCTATCACATTTGGGGGGGCTACACACCCCTACTTATATATTCTAACTCTGAGATCGCACTACAGTGGGGATGTGGATGAATATCCACTCCCCACTGTACCACGATCTTCGTGCAGATGGTCTATTTCCACTTAAGCGAATGCAGTTGTTCATTCGCATAAGTGGAGTCGACTATCTGGTGCAAAAGTGCTTGTGCGTTCGACATTCTGTTTTTTGGCACATTTCAGCCGATAGAATGTCGTTCGCACAAACAGTAGTAAACCACTGTTCAACACACACTTCTGTACCAGTAGTTTAATATACACATAACATACAGTTCTAATACATTTGGTGACACAAGCAATTGCATCATGCTGGTATTCACAAATGACATATAACTGTTTACAAAATTCCAGGTAGCTGAGCTGGCAGCGTCTCCTTTTGTTACATTTCTATATAAATCCTATTAATATTCACAAATGCATATAATTACTTACAAAATTCCAACTAGCTGGGCTGGCAGTATTTCCCTTGTCGCATGTGGTACTATAAGAGTGGACTGCATTCAGCATGAGTTTTGTAGTGCATTCTGTGAAATTCTATTATTTGCATAGAAAGGGGAGAACCGTCTCTTGTAGAAGCTGGTGTTTGGGAAGTTGCATGATTCTGTACTAACTAACAAAGTGGTCAGACTGTGGCCTGTGTGTTTTTAAGAGATTCACTTGCAGTGTCGAGAAGTAAAACGGCACCTAAAAATGCATGAATGCATTCACTTTGTACAGATCCAGCAATTTTTTTGTTTTTATGCTTTAGAAATTTGCTGTGGTTCCCTAACAGTTTTCAAAGCCTGAGAAGAAGCTCTGTGTTAGTGTCTTTGGGATGGTCATCTTTTCGTTTTACCTCACCCATATAGTCTTTCGGGAGAACTAGAGAATGCCTGTTTCTACCTTAAAATACTGTGTGCTGAATATAAACTAAACTCCTGTTAACGTAGAGGTACTCGTGTTGGACAATTTG
The DNA here is from genome assembly GCF_019279795.1 of Protopterus annectens. NCBI lineage: Eukaryota > Metazoa > Chordata > Ceratodontiformes > Protopteridae > Protopterus > Protopterus annectens. Next base: position 85,530,249 of record NC_056735.1, read on the forward strand.
TATACAAAATCAAACAAAGGCATAGAATTTAACATTGGAAATTCATATTAGCAGATTTTTTAAGTTAGTTGAAAAAATACAAATTTGAAGCTGTGGCAGACACATGTCCTGTTGAGTTTGCAGTCAGGGTACTCACATTTGTCATCATTAATGCTGGATGCCTATCTGCGATATTCTCAAACAGTCGAGTGCATTACACGTTACCTAGAAATATCATGTTACCAGTTTTAAAATATGTTTATGAATGTGATGACCACAAAAGCACTGTTCTTGACAATTGACAAGGTCATGTTTGTATGCGCAGAGATGCGTTCCAACTTGGATGTGTATACAAAAACGAAGCCATTGTTGAGCAGTCAGAGTACATTTAACAGCGGTCTTCATTATTACATGTACGTTAGAAAGCTAATGTTTTCAAGTGCAATATAAGTAACATTTGTGCCTAACAAAATTACTAAGTTTTGAAGCACTGAAGTCAGTTCTTCATTGACACTTTTTATGTTTATGTGACTGGACGCTGTTCCCATTAGATTTTAAAGGGGGCATAGTTTTAACATCCTGTAAAGTTAAAGCTCCCTACAACAGCCCAGACCTTGATTGCTAGAATGTTTGGCTTGTTTGTTACCACCCTAATTTTACACCACAGATAACGTTTTCATGCAACTCAGATTCTATGCAACTCAGATTCTGTTTTAGTGCTTTCTCTTAAAACACTTAGCTTGTTTCGATTTCATAAACTTAGTAAACAAAGGTTTAGGGGGAAAAGAAACAGCTAAATTCTATAGTGATTAATGTAACCTTTAATGTTTATAAATTTTCTAAAGTCAGTGGGTGCTATTTCATTGCAAAATTATGACCACAGCCTTTATCATGGTGCTGGACCCAGTTTGTAGTTGTGCATAAACATGCATGTGTATTACACACAAATTCCTTATGTAGGTATGTACTCCTGTATGTTGAGTTTTACAGTGAATTTCTTCATATGTAGGTTTTGTCGTGTAGTGATGAAGACCTCAAAGACAGAAACATATTTGCACTTCCATAATATGTTGTGTGTCTGTAACTGCAAGTGCAGTGAAATTGTTTTACAACATTTGATTCAGGAGGTAAGGATGCTACTGCTTAACTGTTTGGTGAGTGTTGCAGTTTGGATAGTTCATGGATAAGTCTAGAATATGTGGATTTGAAATGCTGAGTCTAGCAGCAATTAAAATATTTTGCAACAATAACATTTCTTACCAAGTTCCAGACAGCATTTTCACTGTCAGTAAACATTTTCAGCCTCTGCTTTTAACGATCACTGCAATTAGTGCTTTACATATGATCATGCCATTGATAGTAAACAATTGTTTACCTAAGTGATGCCAGCATAGAGAAAGCTTGAGATGTGTCCATAGACCTGTATGGATGCTTCACCATACGTGTGCAAAGGAACGTCCGTTAAAGTCTGTTGCCTTGCCTGCCTCTACTTCTATGGTAATGCTACTCAGGCATATACTATTTGGATTGTGGAGAAGTTTATAAAGCTTTTTATTTTAAAAAGCTGCCCAAATAAATAAGGAATGAAATAGACAGAAATGCATTGTAGTTCATCACACCTTTGAATATGATCAAAACACTTTAATTTGTGTGTTCTGGGTTAGACAGCAAACATGCAGAGGTACTCCGTTGCACATGTCTGTCTTGAGGCTGAGAGTTGTTTCTGCAACCACAAGGTTTGTGCTGATCTGAAGCGACTTGGATTAGTTGAAAAAAAAATATTTGGATTGATTCAGGGAAGCCAGTTTTATTGATTTTAGAGTGGAACTAAAGTTGCTGATTCAGGAAACTGCTTAGATCTGATCCATAAAAATACTGGAGCATAATTTTACCCAACTATGGTGCGAGTTTTCTGGGAGAGAGTGCTGTAACACCAAATGTAGTTTAAATGGTAGGCTACCTGATATTCTCTGTCGCAGTGTTTGAGCTTGCAGTTTAAATAAACTGAATCGGAGTGATTGTTCTACTTCTCATTCAGCACACCTGTGATTTGTCATGCACTGTTCATTTTGACACATAATAGGGAGGGGGCAACTGACTGTGTGTGGTGTGGGCGGTTTTGTTACACACTACATTTCCTGTACTCTCTTGCAGCCATGTGCATGTTTCTACTTGGATTCTGTTCAGTGGGAGGATGCATGCATGCCCAGTTGTCAGCCACCCATTTTTTTGCCAGGAAGAAATGAAGGGACAGTTGGTCACACTTGCTGAATTTAATGCAAATGGGCAGTTGTGAAATATTAGTAACGGAAATGTAAAATTTACATTTCTATTTTTTTTTTTTGTTTATGAAATGCTTTGTATTTCATCGGGGCTGGAATTGGTCAGCATTGATCAGTGCACTACCCCAGCAAACAAATGTAAATAAATAGAGAAAAGGATGTCCACTGCCTTTTCTGCTAATGGACTTGAGGAATGTCTTGCACTACTAGTGTGTTTGTGAATTACCTGTTAAGTAGGAGGGTTATGTATATGTGTGAAAGATTTAAAGTTTATTATAAAAAGTGACTGACCAGCTGTTTTTTTTTTTTCCCCAGTGTATGTAAAAGACCAGGTTAACATATTCAGTACATGCATCAGAAATTGCATACTCCCATGTTTTACAAATAGTATTACTTATCAATTTCCTGTATCGTTTTTTTTTTCCTTCTGGTTTGTTTCCGTACATTAAGGGTGACAGGTGTAAAGCTTGAATCCTTCTGTAGGTGAAGAGTTCATTTGACCAGAACCACACTCTTCCTTGTGTGAGTCCTAATCGTGTGATACCTTACAAAGGGATGCCTTTGTACTTAGCTCGTCAGGCATTGAATGGTTGTGATACTTTGTGTTCTGTATGTGGTACATTGTTTTTAGAAGTCTGTACTGTGTAGGTAACTGAGATATATTCAGAAGACTGTCTGTTTGGTAATGAATGTGAAAGCAAAAGTAAAGAAGATTTTTTAATTTAAGTCTAACCTGTGGAACCACGAGGCATATATTGAATGTCTACTTCTGAGACTAACCTGGGGGTGCACATGTGCATATTTAAGTATCCGCAAGCAGTTACCTGACTATACCTTTATGTTGTCGAATTGTCACATGTGAGCTGGAAGGAAAGTCCATTTATTCAGTAAATCACCTGGTATGCAGTGAATCACCTTTTGATGTTTATTAACTTGGCTATTAAGAGCAATGTTTTTTAGGTTTCTATTTGGACAGTATGGCTAAGTGATACTTTGTTTTTATCTAGTTTTGGTTTGTCTAACTTAGTTTAAACTTTTCAGCAGAGGGCTGGTGGGGGGGGATCTCCAACATATTATGAACATTTTTAAACCGACATTAAGTAATGTACATGAACAGACATTAAATAATATGCATTAATGATTACACATTTGTTAATTAGATTGCATTCATGTGAAATAAAGGTATGTATTGTATTAGCGATTCTTGTGCATTAGTAGATGTTGAGCATTTGAAGATGCAGTTTAATGGCAGGTGTTTTTTAGGGTTGTGAAGTACTTTGTGTGTGGAATAGTTGTGAGTCAGTCAGGGCATTTGCCTGTTCAGGCCACTTTAGCAGTTTTTTACAGTAAGCCAATGGCAAGGTTGAGCTGAAGTCCCACGTTTTCGTAAGCTCTTCTAGATGTATTTGGTATAACGTAACTGATGCTGCGTCCAAGAATTTCACTGATATCGTTATAGCGTATGTCCTCTGGTGTAATACTGTTTCAGAGCAGAGGTCCAACCCAGAAGAGCCCTCCTTCAAGTCTGTGCTGAAGTTTGTGGCAGAGCAGACTGGTGAAGCTGTTGTTGACTTCTGGGAAGATGAAAGAGAACAAGGCAGGGACAGTATTTACTTCATTCTTATTCATGTCTTGAAATGGTTTGCCATGCAGAAGCTTCATGACCTTGATGAATTTGGTGTGACCACCATTTTTGTGGTACATTTATATTTATAATACACAGTTGCTACACGAGAAAGGGTGATAGTATGTTAAAACCATTTACATTGCATACAGTGGTTTTTCCTTTGTTCCTAATCACGGTCTTTCTACCGGGACCATGGATGAATTTTTATGTTTGGGTTGACTGTTAAACATTTTAATGTGTTTATAAGTGGTGATCTGTACACACTTTTACAACCTCTGCATAGTCACAAAGTTAAGAACATTTTATATTAAACATTTAGAGTAAACTTGGTATGCCTTTGGTGGGGGTTACCTGAATGGGCATGGGGAGAACATGCATACCTCACACAGATGGTAACCTGAGGTTAGTAGTGAACCAGTGCGTTAAGATGCAGCAATATTAACCACATAGTGATGTCACAGTAAAGAAGTAATTTCCAAGTACAAAACTGCTAAAGACCCACGTTAAGTGTCTGTCAAGGAAGAAACCGGAGAGAACAGGCTGGGTACTGTGCAGGTGTGCAGGGGTTTCAAGTTCAGCTCACACTTGGAAAAAATCTGGTTGACTTGCCAAATGGTAACCATTCGGGGGATGAGTAACAGGACGCATCTTCAGCTATCCATGTGATGATTTCTTTGAGTGCCAGAGTGAGTTATAGACTGGCTCCAGTCTTAGTGATAAACTGTTTTGCGTGGTAAATGTATGAGAATACACAGAGGGGTGAACTAAATACCAAAAAGATTTAAGAAGGGGGGCTCTTTAAAAGGAGGAAGACAGAGCTGTGCAGATGCACATGGAAGTCTGTGGTTAGTCCACAGAGTGGGCCTATTACAGGTGACTTCCACAGGGCTAGAAATATATTGAGGGTGGCTAAGCTTTGTGGCCTTAAAAGGTACATAGTATCATAGACACTTACTTATGTAAAAGGCCCAAATCCTTCTGACAGGGAGTGATAGAAATCTGGGAATTGCATTTGTTGTTGTGAGTTGTCAGTGTTCTAAGTATAAATTGACACCGTTTCCACTAGTAGCATACTTTCTTTTGATGTTGGCTGATCAAAACACTGTAAGTTCTAGCTCCACATCAGGTACTTGTATTCATTTTTTCAATACTGACAGTAAGGGGATTGCTGCATTCTTCAGAGTGCTGTCTTAGGATGGGTCACTTCTCCAAGGTCCTGTTCACTTGAGTTGGCGCTACCTCAGTTGGATGTAAAAGATCTCGCGTATGTATCAAAAGAAGTGGCTTTTCACAGTACCCTGGCGAAGTTTTCACCAGTCAGAATAAAGGCCACTGCACATCTTCCCTGCAAAAAGGCCATGGGGCCTAAGTGAGACTAATTCTGATAAAGCAAAATACACTATGTAGACAGTTTGCATTCAGATTTATATGAAGACTTGCAGTTGACTGTAGTTTTAATCATTCATTTTGCACTATAAACACAGATAATGCAAATACATATATATATATATATATATATATATATATATATATAAATATAGTAGCTTTACTTTATGCCACTGCTTGTTAAGAATGTGGAGGAGATAGACATATATGTGAACTCACAACTTGCCATTTACAGCAAATAATTTCTCCCTCTATAGAATTTTAGCTGGCTAATATTACGCCATTGGATATGAAAGTGTAAAAGGAGCAGTTTATGCAGGCTTTCCTTTTCATATCTCCTTGACTGATTCTGCCTTTTGCTATTGCTGTCCTTGGCTTGTAATGTGTTATGACTGCAGCACTGGTTCCCCAGAATTCAGAAAAATTTCATTTGAATTTGAGAATCAGTTGTTCCAGTGGAATTCAACAATGTGGATATTTGGGAAGAACTGCTGATAAGATATCTGGGTTTAGATTTTTTTTCATAGGTGGACGTTTGGGAAGAACTGCTAAGATATCTGGGTTTAGAAATTACTTGTATCTCAGATTTTTTTCATAGGTGAATAGTAGGCCAAGTGTCCAGAAGGGTCATTTATGCCCATTCAAATGCTAAGGTCAGAATCAAACCCTGTAGTTTGTATTTATGAGGTGAAGACACTAACCATTGTGCTAAATCTACAGGGAAGAAAGCTCCAGATAGAGCATTTAATGAGCTGTATAGAATATTGTTGTACTTGCGAGGTATTCTCTGGGATATAGGACTATGAGCACAGGGATAATCCCTGGCCCAGCATTCAGCCTCGAGTCCATGCAGATGTAAATTATCCGTTTTAACAGTGTGCACTCATTCATGAAAATGTAGGCCAGAAATAATAAGACGTATAAAAACAACTGAATGCTGAACTGATTCGTGAAAGTATGGGATCAGAAGCAGGATAACTTTAATTATTAATATATTAATTTGTTAATGTCACATAGATGCTTGTTTGTAACCTAAAAATGTAACAGTCATGTATCATGAAAAAAATGGTTTCAGAGGTAAAACTTTAAATAAATAATATTTCACTCATTTGTGTAAAACAAGCTGAACAGCCATAATAATTATGTAAACATAAATTGACAAATATTACATTGTTGTACACTGGTAACCTACACTAAATCTGGCTGAAAACCCAGTAATGAATATGCCTATGTGCATTGATCTTTGCAGGTCATTACAACATAAAGAGAAATATGAAGTGCTGCATGAATGCGTCTTGTGCTATTGCAAAACATAAGTGCTTATTAGTTTATGCATTGTACATATTCGAGGGGGGGGGTGTTGTCACCCATGCTCCAACTTTTATAAATTTGGATTTCCAGTGGAGTTATGATATTCCTTAGCCATATTCACTTCCTGGTACATCTCGATATGTAATGACTGTAATTTGTTTCATGGGATGGTTAATGAATTTCCTGTATGTTTAATATTATTATATTATCATGTTAAGTAATGATTACAATTTATTTTAAAAGAACACCATTCCTGTAGCTTTTAATGTTGCCATTGTATTAATTTGCAGGGCAGAGTGTGGTGTGCTTCTATACATGGTTTTGGTTAAGGGGTTTTACTTTAAATGCATATCTTGAACTAGCAAAACAGGAAGGACCCTAGCAAGCCTGAAACTGAGTATGCTTTTGATGTGGGATATACCCCTCAAGCCGACCAGGGTAGGCCTGGGGAGAAAAGTTCCAGGTATAAAATAGATGATTTTATATAAGAGAGAAAACTGTAAAGCTTAAAGGTACAACATGGACATCTGTAAATTACAGGCCATTACATATTAATTTAAGGCATAATGGCACATGCAGTGAGGTTTAAAATATCATAGTACAGTTTTGCATTTATGGGTGAGAGAAATAAGAGACGGTGCAGAAGGTGAGTGGAAATGTGAGGGAGGAGGTGTGGGAGATGGGGGAATATGAAAGGTGAATTTTTTTTTCCTTTATTTTATTGTACTTTTTGTTTCTAATGCATATTTATTTTATTCTTTTGCCATCATTTGTATCAGTAATACACTGATACAGTTTATGTGCTAGGGGATACGTTTATTTTTTTCAAGTGTCTTAAAAAATAAACCAGACTTCCTAATTGCAATTATATTTGCAAGAATATTGTAAAGAACATAAAAAGGGTGGTCAGCTGTACATAAAATATGAATACACAACACATTCCAGGTAATGTGGACAATTTGAAGGAACAGGTTGCATCATTTCCCCCAGATTTCTCTGCAGTCTTCCAGCGGCTTGGTTATAGCAAGGCTTTTTGTTATCCATGTTGTTTTTCAAGCATCCTTTATCTTACTGTGTGGTCTGTTTGCTTTTAATTGGCGCAGAAATTATAAGGCTGTGTTGAAGTTTCCTGTGTTACACATCTACCTTTCGGTAGAACTCCTTTCTTTATTTCTTGTTGCATGATCTTCTATTAGAGAAACCAGTCTGTATTTGAAATATGGTGATGGGACCAGTTTGTATTTGAAATACGGTGATGGAACTCTGTTGTTTTAACTGAATTTCTTATCTTGGTGGTAGAGGTTAGGTCAAAAGGTCAGTGGGGTCGCTTGGGTTAGAGAGATGTATTCCTTGGAGAATATTTGCACAGTCCAATTTGAAATGGTGTCTTGACCTGTCACATGATAGGTCAGAGGGCAAAGATCAGCTTGCTGTATAGTCCATCGGAAAGATCAACAAAGAAGTTGGAATCCTTTTTAGCTGGAAAACCATAAGTGTGACACTTTCTGAAGCCAGTATATGTGGGGAGACCATCTCATTTTAATTAAGTCCAAATGACCTTCCCTAAATGCAAAAAAAAAAAAAACAGAACTCGGAGCTGTCTTGGATTTCTTGGTGGATGCAAATGGAGTATACAGGCTGAAGTAAAAGTCAGTCTGACTCTTACACATGAAAAAAAAAATGTCTGCCTTTGTCTGTAAACCAGTTACAGCCTTCTGATTGACTTGAGCATAAAAGGTTTACACAGAGGCAACTGTTTTCCTGTTGAAATTCCTTTGAATTTTTGGGATCATAATGTGACCTGGGCCTATGGAGGTAAACAGGAAGTTTCTACCCTGGTAGTTATCATTTAAAATGTATGATGATGGGCTGAGAGGTCTGCTGTCTAGCTGAAGTGTGCATGTGTGTGGTTTTTTGGGGGGTGGGGGGGTGGATAGGGGTAATACAGAAGGATATGGGAAGATGATGGTGGAGTGAGTGACTAAATGACTTGCTAAATAGTTGGCAGCAGTTAAAGTGGAGCCCGTAAGATTCTAACCAGGTTCATTCTTTGCCAGTAGCTGTAATCTTCAGCATCACTTATCCAATCTCTCTCCTCTAGGTCTCTTGATTTTTCTTAGCACTGTTAGCCACTGGAGAGCTTGTTACACAAACTGTTACTTGACTTTTTGTTTCAACATCAAAGGTCCTCTTTTTTTTAGCTTTGGAGAAACATTTAAATGGATTTAAGCAGTTGCATACCCAGCAACTTCTTAAAAGGTCATTTTTTATAATTTTTTGATACATTTTTTAACTGGGTAAGAGATCTGGTTCTCAGACTCCCTTTCAGCCACAAACTGGGTCAAGCAGGTTGTAGAGACAACAGTAAGACAGAAGGACCACAGAAATAGCAACATTGTGACAAATACAGACATTCCATAGAATGTTTGGCTACAGATGCATAATTAACAGAGTGAATTTAAGGACAGCTTTATAATCATTCACGGTTTGTTATATGCTTAAATAACATGTATTGGCATGTTTATAAACATTTGTAATGACTGCAGCAGATTGTAAGAAGCGTGAGGTATGAATAGTATTTATTGGATTCTTGTTTATCTTCCAAGCATTCTGTTAAGATATAGATAACTTAAGAGCCAAGTCTGTATTTTTCATCGTGTGTGTGTGTGTGTGTGTGTGTGTGTGTGTGTGTGTGTGTGTGTGTGTGTGTGTGTATATATATATATATATGTGTATATATATATATATATATACATATATATATATATATATGTGTATATATGTGTATATATATATATATATATATACATACATATATATATATATATATATATATATATATATACATATATATATATATATATGTATATATATATATATGTATGTATATATATATATATATGTATATATATATATATATATATATATATATATATATATATATATATATATATATATATATATATATATATATTTATATATTACACTGCAGTGGTGGTGCTGCGGTAGTGTTGTCGCCTCACAGTAAGACGTTGTCCTGTTCGATTTTCAGCTAAAGTGTCTTCTGTGTGGAGACGTGCATGAATGGGCATACCTTCGTTTGTGCGTCAGGGCTGGCAACTCTGCATGTAAAAATCTACTGCCAATCATTAGCGGACTGGATATATATATATATATATATATATATATATATATATATATATATATATGTATATATATATATATATATATATATATATATATATATATATATATATATTTGTGTATGTATAGACACATACATGCATATACACACACAAAGAGTGCGTGCTATTCTGGTATTGCTACTACTGAGGCATGCTGTAGCAGAAAATTTTGCCTTAGAAGGCCAAGTGGTTTAGACGGCGTTAGTCATTCATAATCTTTTCAGAGTATTTGTGGTGGAAATCAACCCTTGTTGTTGGTCAATTATGGGATAAAATCTTACACTAGTTTGTTTGACTTTCATACCACACAACTTAAAAGAGGAATAGCTGTGTTATTTTTGTCTCTGATGTAAAGATGACAGCTGGAGACACTGCAGACTATGCAAGAGCTCTCCTTTGGCTGGAATTTGAGAACTGCAGTCATAGAAATTTTTGACGTAAAAAAGGCGATCCCTCTCATACTCCAGGATACTTGAGAAGTTTGGACAGATGAGTTCCAAGAAGTAAACAGGAGTTTTTGCAGTATTAAACTCCTACAGCTGAACAGTGTATTAGACTGATTGTTGGCAGCTTTCACATGGTAAACAAATTAAAGGGTGTATTACACTGAGCATGGGCACATTTCACATGGTAGACTAATTAAAGCATGCTCTGGTAATGGGAGCTTGTGCGAGGAATGCTTTGTGTCTATGGCTTCTTGGAAACTCGCTCCTTCTCCACTCCTGTTCCTAGAAATTTTATGCTGCATATGGATGGAAATCGATGGTAGTGAATAGGTAAGGTACCTTTTTATGAGAGGGTTGTGGAATAAATGCATTACACAAACCTTTAAGCACTTCTAAATTGCTGGATATCTCTGTTCAGTATTCACAAGACATTCCTGCATTGTTTTCATTCACATGGACTGTCCAGTTCTCTAGTTTCATGCTTAACAGAACCCCCCCTCCCCCATTTGTGTGCAAGTTTCTCATTTGTTTGAGATTCATTAATTTATCATGTGTTTGAAGTGTGAAAGGGCAGGTCCTCAGTTGCTCTTGAATAATTATGAACTTGACTATTTATTTTTTGTCTGATGTCACTGTAGGACATAACAGTTTTCAGGAGAACATTTGCAGTCTCAGCACTGATAAGTAACTTGTTTAATTTACACGGTATGCAAGTAATGGATTCTGGAACCGAACCCAGACTGGTGGCTGGGATTATCTCCTATGCAGCCTGTTGTGCTGACCTCTAGGCTTATGTAGTGCAGATGTAAAGGCACTTTAAAGTTGCAGCTTCTTAGAAATCTGAATTGAAACCATCCGTGATAAAATCTGGCTGATTAAATGTACAGAATGGTTTCTGCCCTTAAAACATTGCTAAGGAAGAGTTCTAACGTCACTTAGTTATTTGTTTAGTACAGCAGAGACATTGTTGTCTTGGCAGTATTCTACAAAATATTAGGCCTACTGATAAAGCTAGTGTTGCAGTCTTGGGTTCGATTACCTCATCCTCCTTTACAAGTTGAGAGACTACGAGCAAGTTACTTAGCTAGACTAGGTTCTTGACTGTCCCTGAACAGAGGCCCTATCTTGGAGCAGTTGTATCGTCTAGCTTTTACAATTAACATTATATAGTTTTATTCATTCGTTCATTCAGTATTTCTTTGTCACAATATAGAATTAAAGAAGTGCAATAGATATGCACATTTCATGTATTTACCTAGCTACTGAATTACTTATGTGCTTATGTTAAACAAATGGCGACTACCAGTGTTTTCTGAAATGGATACAGGAAGGTACATGATCTCAAACGTTAGGCGTTGTTTACTGTTTGAAAGTCATAGCATGGTTTTGTGTTCCTCTGTGTAAAAACATCACCTTGATGGGGAGGGGTTGTGAAACTGTCCACTTTGTTTCTCTCCAGCCGAGGCATGTTGCTTTTTGCATAATAAAAATGGGTGTTGTGGATTGATGTCTTAAATAAATTGCATTAAATGATAGATTGCACAAAGACACCTAATTGGTTACTGAACCAGAGACGCAGAACTTTGACTTTGCCTTATTTGTATCAACTACTTAAAGAATAGATGTTATTCTAATGAAGTCACTCATATGGGAAGTCAAAACATAACTATTATTATGAGATTTAACCCACTTGGTTATTCATTTAGTTATTGGTATACTGCAAGACGCATGTGCTTTGTTACAAAAGATATTGCAGTGAGCCAGCTCAAAAATACATTTTTTGTTGTTGATTCTTTGTTGAAATGCTAGATAAAGCTGCATAAGCAGGAATGGACAAAGTAAATCATTTGGATTCATTGAGGAAAGATTCATCTGGACATCTGATTACTGGTGTGGGGGGTGGGTTGAGTAATCAGATGCTAGGAAGGTGTTCTGAATGACTCCCACAGCTCAGTATGTGGCAAAAAGAGAGCATGATAGTGTGCGTGGGATGCAGTCTTTTGTAGGGTCATTTAGAAAAGGGATCTGACCACAGAAAAAGTAAGATGAGAAATTTGAGGACTTTCTGGAAGGGATGCATGTAGACTGCATGCTAGGAGTTGGTTGTTCATAGGTAATTACTACGCTATCTGCCCAAGGGTATTTATAAGCCTAGCCAGAATGTGTTGGCTTTCGCCACTCCCTTAGATTAGTTCCCTGTGCCTCTGTCCAGCGGAGCCATTAGTTCCCTGTGCCTCTGTCCAGCAGAGCCATTAGTTCCCTGCGCCACTGTCCAGCAGAGCCACTGCAGTGATCTACGGGGTAAATTTTCAGTTTCCCATCCACCCGTCAAGGTTTCTCTTGAAGAGTGTTAGTGAGGGGCGCTGCCTGATGTGTATTGGAATCCAGTTCCAAAGCATGGGGAGTCTCTGGGAAAGGAATCTATTCCTCCAGCATGTCCTATTTATTGTTGTGGTGAGGTTTATATCTCTAGAGCGTGTGGCTCTCCGGGATTTGTTTTTTTTTAGGTGGAGCATGTCCATCAATTCTGGGTTGAACATGGCCTTGTATGTCAGGCAGAGATCATCTCTGAGTAAGCGGGCAGAGATCACTTCTGAGTAAGCAGTATGCAACAGAGTACAGCTGGAGTTTCTTGAGTCGGGCTGCATAGGGCATCTGTTTGAGGCCAGTAATCCTCTTGGTGAGGTACCTTTGTGGCCTTTCCAGCTTACGCAGGTGTCTAGTAAGGTACATCCCAAATGGGGCGTTGTATTTTATGATGGGTCTAATGAGTGATTAGTAAAGAGGCACAATAACCTCTTTCATTCTAGATATGAACCCTTTTCTGATTAGGTGGGCCACATAGAAGGATTTTCTAACCACCTTGGCAATATGATTATCAAAGGAGAGATTACTATCTACTTGGGTCCCCAGATCCCTTATCACATTTTCTGTATTTAGGGGACTACCACCTATGTGGTAGTTCATGGGTACTTTGTTTTTTCCAAAGGGGATGGCTATGCACTTAGCTTGAGGCCATGATTTTGACACCAGGTATCCGTATCAGTGAGACCCATCTGGAGGGTGTCTGTATCAGCCGGAGAATGAATTATGGCCCCTAGTTTGCAGTAGTCTTCGAACTTGGTCAGCCATAGTCCTCGCTTGCTTGGATTTTTCTGCTGAGAGATGGACAGAGAAAAACTGTGGCTATTTTAAATTGATTTCATTAATAAGGTAAGCGAGCTACTCCTTTGAGTCTTTTACTGTGACATGGACTACAGGTGTAGATGTTGTGCACATAGTTGTAAACAGCTACTCTGCCAGCTTCTCTTTTGGTGGTGATGGGATGTAACCCATCCACAGGGAGTAACCAGCTGTCGGGATTGATCTTGCAGCCCACTGTGCATTTGACTGGATTTCATGAAGGCCTTTGACATGTTTACCTGTCAGTGATGAAATTCGAGCATTATACTCTATACAAAATGCAATGGCAGAATTGGAGAGTTCCCCAAATTAAGACAATGCTATTATTTATTTATTTTTTTTACAACTACTTTGAAGGGGGAATTTAAGCCATGGTGGTGTAGCGGTAGCATTGTTGCCTCACAGCAAGATTGTTCGATTCTTGGCTGGAGTGCCTTCTCTGTGGGGTCTGCATGTCCTCCCCGCGGTTGAATGGCATTCGAAAGACATGCATCAATGGGCGTGCCTTCGTTGAAGGTTGGGCATCGGGCTGGCAACTCGGCACCATAAAAATCTACTGCCAATCATTAGCGGACCAGAGTTCCACTGTGGCGACCCCTAACTGGGAAAAGCTGAAAAGACCAACAAAAAATTTGAAGGGCGAATTTACCTGGCACACCTCATAATTTTGAATACATCATATCTGACGTCACAACAGCTTGAAAAGGGGACAGATTACAGGGGGCATTTCATGACTAGCAGTTTTAGTACTTGAACTTATGATGGGTGCCCCTCGAGACCTTTTGCAGTTTGTGAAATGCAAAACCTGGAACTGAATCATATCTGTAGTTCGACAAAACGTTTCCCTGATATAATAACCTAAATGCATTTCACTGACCCTATTTTCAGTGAACATCCAGTGTACAGTCCCCCCTCCAGGGGACAAGACTGTCTGCATTCCTCATATAGGGGGGGGCAGCCTTGTACCTACAGTTAGGATGTACAACAGTGGAGATGAGAGAAAATGCCACCGTTTGCTGAAAATGGTTTCAGTGACATGAATTCATACTACTGGCATTCACGTAAATGCCATTCAGTAACCTCACACATTCCTAGACAAAATGTACTTTGTTTAGAGCCATGTCTGTTGTTACCATTCAGACGCAAGAGGAAAAGGCTTTGAGGAGTGTACTTTTGTGTCATAGCCTGTGCCGCACAGAATGAAATGTAGTGCTGAACTCCAGCCAAGTGCTGGGGTTGTCCTCCTTACAAAGGACACCCAAGAGATTCTGATGTAAACCTCCTAGTGCATACCACGATAAGGCTAACAATATCCTCTTTTGATGATCACAGACAGAATGGATATTAAGTTGGCAGAAAAAAAGTATTGGAGGATTATGAAAAAAGGTGGGATTGACTAAAGGGCAGTAAGTGCTAGGAATGACTGATAGTAAAGGTTTGTGCTGTAGAAGAAAAGGAAATATGATGGGAACACTGTTACATGGGGAATGAAGAAGGAAAAGAGAGAGAAATGGGCAAAATGGTAACTGGGAAGACAATATTCAGAAGAGAATACAGTCTCCGAGAGGGTGGTGAGACACTGGACCTTAATACCAAAGGAACTGGTGGAACAGAGGTCAAGAAAAGAATTCGAGTGCCTGTGCCCAGAATCAAGAGTGTCGCAGCTGGGACACACGATTGGTCAACAACTGATCCAGTGAACCCTGTTCATTCAAGACTAGTGAATCAAATGGATGTGTGACGACAGCAGAGCACAGATGTTTTATTGGGGGGGGATTCTTCTTTAACCCCCTCTCTGAAATAAACTGTAAAGTCACTAAACCTTTGGGAAGTGTAGCCTAGTTTTGATCAACGTTCCATTTTGTCAAATAGCCGTGACCAAGTTTGTTTGTGTGAATCCGTCAGTGAATACTGAATTCTACCCGGCTACATAGCACCTTAGTATAGTACTTTTCACAGGTGTTTCTCTGCATAGAGCAGACTGAGCTAGATTGTGACTAGTAAGCCCAGAAAAAACATGGGTGGCTGGGTGGTGTGGATTCTATTTTATGAATTTTGGAGATGAAAACTAGAAAATAATGAACTGGAAGGTAAAAGCACTGAAGAAGATAGAGTGACTGGTACACGCTTTGGGAGTTGCTGTTGCTTGCTTTTTGGACGCTGTGTAAGCAGTGTCTTGAAAGAGAGTTCACCCTTCAGCTTTGTCTCCTGTTTTGGGAAAACCAGTATAGCCAATTTAGTTATTTGTCAGGAAAGGCATAGAAAATGTGATTTAAATACATTTTGCTGTTACTGATACTAACGGGTGTGTTTTGTTCTGGAGAGCCCCTAATTTGCTTAATCTTTGCCTTAGAGTTCCCAATGGGAAACACATCTGTTCTAAGACCTGATTTCTAGATGATGCTTGGTGAGAAGTGATCAGCACAAACTGCAGGTTTAAGGTAGGCTTTTGCTTTCTTCACACATACCTGGCCTGCAGAATATATTTACTTACTGGAGTATACTGTTGTATATTTGCCTGGAGAACCTCCGCTCATGGATGCATGCACTTGAGAAGATGTCAACAGAAGATCTGTGATTTTTCTGATCCCATTTCTGTCTTTGGGTGGTTGGTTGGCATGATGGTTAAGATGGTTACCTTACAGACACAAGATGCAGGGTTTGATTCCCACATGGGGTGATTGGCTAGGCTTAAAATGGCCCACAGGGATAGTTAGCCTAGTACTAATCTGTGAACCTATGAACCATTTGAGTGTTACAGTTGTATGCCCCTCACCCCGCTCCTTCCCATCTTCTGGCTGTCCCAGGCATTGAACTCCATTTGAACTCTACTTTCGATTAAGACAGTTGACAGTACATTCTAAAGGCTCTGTCACTGTAAGGCTCCATCACTTTCTCTCTGCAGTAGTGTTTTCCATGCATTATGTTGAGCGATCCCCATTTAGTCCCCAGGCATGCCATCCTGTTTTCCATGTCTGTGTCATTAGCCCCACTCCACTTACCTGACCCCTGATGATGATGATGCTGCTGTGTGGTCCATATCATACACCCTTGTCCCTTCTTTCTTTCAGTAGGTGTACTTCAGGGTCTCCCCACTTTTCCACATACCTGCACTCCTCCAATTCTTTCACTGTTTTTTGATACTTCCATGTTGTAAGCTGTGTGCCAGCTTAATTAATTAATTTATTTATTTATTTATTTACATTTGTTGACTGGGAGAGTCCGACTGGACACAGGTCCATTTTCAATGGAGGCCCGGGGAGAAAAGTTCCACATTAAGTATTTGCATTATACAGTTAAAAAACATAACTGTGGCCCCATCTTTGTTGAGCACACCTGCTGTGGACATGTCTGTGTGCACCTCAGTTCCCTGTGGGTGCTTCTACTGTGGACAACCCAGTGTTATACTGAATGCACAAATACTCAAAACCCTATAAATCAAAAGACAGTGTAGTAAAACAGTAAAACGTTGTTCAGCGCAACTGATCATGTCATTCATTATACTTTGTATCCCGCATCCTCCCTTCATTTAAATTGTTTACAAATATAGCAGCCCCAGCCCTCTGAGAAATGAGTCTGCCTTCTTTTCACAGCAATAAGCAGTCTCTGCTGTCTGAGGAAGTATGACCGTTGCTTCATGATGTCAGTGATTTTTTGGGGGAGGACAGGTTTTTAGCCATACATATGTGATTGTGTGTATGTGTATACACACACACACACACACACGTGTATACATATGTTTATGTAGTTCACAGCTTTTTATATATGAAATTCCTTAATTTTGGACAGATGCTACTATTTATAGCCATAGATGCGTATACAAAATGGGTATGCATGTGATTGATTTGTGTGTGTGTGTGTGTGTGTGTGTGTGTGTGTGTGTGTGTGTGTGTGTGTGTGTGTGTGTGTGTGTGTGTGTGTGTGTGTGTGTGTGTGTGTGTGTGTGTGTGTGTGTGTGTGTGTGTGCGTATATACATATATTTGCTAACATAAACAAAATTTTTGTAGACACAGCAGTGAATATATACTTAGGAATGGATGGGGTGTTGTGATAGTGAAGTAAACTGGTCCTCATGTCTGCAATAAATTATCATGTAAACTGTTTTAATCAGAGACGTTGATTTGATGTTCCCAAAAACAAGAGTAGCTGTGTAGCATTCCTGCTGTATGTTTAATGTAGGTACTATTTGTGACATTATTTTCAACAATACATTTGTTGTTTTGTTCTGCTTGGTAACTGCAAGCAGAAAGCTAATGTTTAAAGCAGGCTCTTGATGGTGGCACTATGGAAATATGATACTTTAGCGTGACTGTCAACATTTATGATGTACATGGTTACTACATATGTAGTGTATTGAAAGTAAGGCAGAAGACCCTTATGTCAGCTAGGTGTGTATCCTTTAGGTTATTTAAGGAAGAGACCAAGGAAAGGAATGAGTGTTGGAGGACTGAATAAGCAGTGTGACAGGAACGTAAGAGAGAAGAACAGGACAACCGAGAGAGAGTGCACTTAGGAATTACCATTAGTGTGATAACAAAACCAATGGTGGTAAATTTGACGACACACTGGAAGCGAGTCAACACGAGTGGGGACAGGGTAATAAATTACATCATGTGAAAGAGGGAGACTGGGAAGAAATGGTAGGAAATGTCATACACCGATACAGAGGGAGACATCTGGGTTAGGCACTGTTAGAATCACAGAAGTGAAAGAGCAATATTAGATCTAATTTGGGACTTGAACATTTGTGTGTGTGTGTGTGTGTGTGTGTGTGTGTGTGTGTGTGTGTAATTTGGCCTTCATCAGCATTCTGTGCGTTCCTAGCTGAAAGGATAAGTTTTAAGGGAAAACTTAATCCTTGCATGTCCAGAGGCTGCTGTTGGTCCAGCAGTAATGGCATTGCCATAGTGTGTTCGGAGGTCTTGGGTTCGAGTCCCATATGAGAGCTGTTATCCACAGCAGTGTTATCTTCCTTAACAAGTGGGCAGTCAAAGAAAGCATTTGGCTTGGAAAGACGTAATTTCAATAATATTATAACTTAAAAAAATAAAGGTGGATGTTCCTCTTAAATGGTTCACATGCATCTTTATCTCTGATCTTTCACAAGTCCCTAGAAAGAATTTTTAAAAGTGCACAACATTGTTAAAAGGGCTTGACATGTACAGAAGCTTGTTTGTTGCTGTGTTAGGAACTGGCCAGAACTGATCAGTTTCTGGCTTCTACTAATTGAATGCACCATGAAACTGCCATGCTGTTTGACTCGCCTGATTAGCAGATTGGAGCCGGAGGAATGCTCTTCTGATGACAAAGAGAATGCTGCTGACTGGTAACATCAAGAAGTCTCCCTGCAATCAGGACAAAGATGCTTTACAGTTGTAGTTTGAAAGTCATTATATAAATGACCAATGATAACTGTCATTCCCCTGGACTTCAAATTTCACATTCTGCTTAAAATAGTAATCGAGTAAAACAAAAATTAGATGTTCTTTTCCTGTCCACAACATTCTGTGCAAGTGAAACTATGAATGATCTTCAGATAGCAGATACCCAGATGAGTTTAGAGGCTAATTGTAGGTTAACAGCTTCAAGAAAAACTGGCATACCTGACTTCTTCTTAGTCCCTGCTTTTAATCAGAACGGTCTTCCTGCAACCTGATATTTGCTGCAGTGTACCCCTACCTGGCTCTTCAGCAGCTGGGAATTGGGCATGAACAATATTTGCAGCCAGTCCTAACCACTCCACTGAGTGAAACAAGCTTCTGCGTGGAGAATTGATTTATGGAGCTTGTTTGGTGAATAAGCGAGTCAGGGGACTGAGTATTTCTAGTAGTTGAGCAATACCATCCGTCCTTGCTCCATACTTGTATGGATTTTGTACAGTATTTTGTTTTTTTACTGCCGTGATTTCCACCTTTAAATCATGCTTATTCAGTTATTGTCTTCTGAAAGTTCCTTTCATTTTGCTGCCAAATATGATACCGTTAATTGCAGTCACACGTATTAGGTGCATGATGCCACTTTATACCTCAAGTGCTATGATGCTTTTCTGTAGCCATGTAATCTTTTTCATGTGGAACATATTTTAATAAAATGCTTTTTAAACTTTTTTTATTAAAATATACTCGCATAATTTTTCTCTCTCTTCCAGTTGTTTCGGGCAATTGTTGGCCTGTAAGTATGTCCACTGATATTGGATATGTCCTGCACATGCATAGTGCTAAGTGCATTAAAATCTGTGGACATAACTCGTATGCTAGCCCTCAGGTGATGTCGCTGTGAACTAAAGTGAAATATGAACTCCTGGGATCTTTCAGCAGGAAAATTAGGTTTTGCAAAGCACTTATTAAAAATATCAGCCAACTACATTTAGCCAAATGCAGACAGGATGCCCTTGTGGATGCACTACCGTGCTCTGCGGTGCAAATAAGTCGATTTATTGTGGAGGTACATTTTTTAAAGCTAAAGTTAATTTGGGAGCCCAGGACAGTTGCCGTTCTCCAAAACTGTTGTGATCTTAAGAAGACGGGGGAGTTAATATTTTCATTAATGCTGCTCTTGTGTATCGGAAGTGTGCGTCTTTACTCTTCGATAAAACTGGAGTCACATGTTGGGAATCGCTTGCTTATTTATTGATTGACTGATTATGCTGGAGGCATGAGATGAAATATGTTTAAATTTAAAAAAATAACAAACTTAAATAAAAAAAAAAACTGAGTGGAAATAAATGGTTAATGCAGGGTAAAGGATGTACATGGAGTGCAAGTAAAATCTGTTGAAGATGAAACCTGTATTTATAGCACAGGAACTGGTGGTTTAACCTGTAATGTAAAAGTACAGAAGTGAGGGCAGTGAAAGAGGATGGAAGAGAGAGGAAGAGGGTCACAGGTGAAATGAAGGGCTAACCAGGGGAACGAAAGCGTGGAGTAAACTGTGGAGATGCAGAAGAATTAGAAAAATGAGACTGCAGGAGGAAGGGAGCAGGAGGAAGAGTAAGATGATGCTATATTTGAGGATAGAGAAGAAAGATGTTACTTGAGCTGCAGAAGGAACTGAAAGGTGTAGGACAGGTTAAGGAACAAAGCAATTGAGTGCATTAAACAAACGAGGAATAGCGAATAGAAAAACATGGACAAAATAAGTTTTGGCAAGTTGTCAGGTCATTAACTATCGGTAGTTTGGTATTGGCTGTGCTGGGTGGAGACATAAAGTAGCAAACAGTCAAACGGCTTTGTAAGTCTGCGTATTCTTCTGGTGACTTTCATTTCCTCAGTTAGCAGTGTCCATGGCTTAACAGGGAGCCCACAGTCCTTTGGTATAAGATCATAACAACTGCAAGGCAACTAGGCTATGAGGCTATTACTGATGTGTCCGTATCCAACCTTGGCCTTGTCTCCCTTTTTCAAGGAGGACCAGGCCAGCAGTATGAGGGGTGCATTTATGAGTATTCATACAGTAATCTTTTTAACTTCTGTTTCTTCAGTTTCCAAAATGCTGTACTGGCTGCATTTTCGGACACAGCAGTCATGTTCTATATTCATTATTATTTTTCTGTAAACCACCTCTGATGTAATCGGCCAGCACCACCTGCCTAAGAAGTCATGAATGCCTCTTCTGTAACTTCATGCATTTCTACTTTGCCATACCTACCCCATTGTTTCCTACTGCACTCAAAGGGCTTCCATCATGTCATATACTATTATAGTAAAGGTAACACATTAAGCCAGTCATTAGGTACCCCTCACCACTTCAGCACAACCCCCTTACAACCTGTGCTAAAACTGGGTATACACAGTGTTGCAGGTCACCACTGACCAGTTTTGGTTCTGTAAAACCTTTTGTGAAGAAAGTGTTCATAATAAATAAAATTTTAGGAACAACTCAATTTACAGAATGAATCCTCCCTCCTTGGTATCCAAAAAGATGTAAATACTCTGCTTTGGTTCGAGTGTGTTGGTCCACTCAGGCACTAGTGATCTGTGCAAATTACCAAGTCAGTAGCATCATCTCAGATAATTCATCCTGATGCTCACAGGCCAACACAGTACAAACCCTGCCATAAGGGAGACCCTGCATTCCAACCAGTGCCTCACTGCAGCCAGTGCCAACAGGAAAATAGCACACTACAGCCACTACTGTCAGAAAACAACACAGTACAAACCCTGTCACGAGGAAGATACCACACTTCAGCTAATCATCCATCCACAACCTCTTTTTCCCATGTTTTCATATGGGGTCAGGGTGTGACTTCAACAGTGCCAATCATCAAGATCCAAGTTTCACACCACTGGATGGCTGAAAAATGCTCTGCTGCAGCCACTGTCACCAGAAAAAAAAGACATTACAAACCATGGCACAATGAAAACACCAGAGTTCAATTAATGACAACATGAAAATACTGCACTGTCACCAGGAAACAGCACACTGCACTGTCACCAGGAAGCAGCACACTGTCTGCACTGCACTGTCACCAGGAAGCAGCACACTGTCTGCACTGCACTGTCACCAGGAAGCAGCACACTGTCTGCACTGCACTGTCACCAGGAAGCAGCACACTGTCTGCACTGCACTGTCACCAGGAAACGGCACACTGCCTGCAACCACAACCATCAGTGAAACAGTATATTGCAACAGCTGATGTTAGGCTCTTTGCATAGTGCAGCCATTGCCACCAGGAAAATATCACACTGGAAACACTGTCGTCAGGAAAATAGCACACTACAGCCGCTGCCATCAGCAAACTGTACACTGCTGTCACAGCTGTCATAGAAATGCCACACTGCAACCACTGCCATCAGGAAAACCACAGTAATCAGTGAAATGCCACACTGTCTCCAGGAAAACAGCACTGTGTAACCACTGCCTTTATGGAGATGACAGAGTGCAGTTGTTGCCATTGGGAAAGTGCCATGCTGCAACCACTGCCATGAGGAAAACTGCACGCTGTTCAACTTCTGCTGTCAGAGAAGTGACACTGGGAAAACAGCACGCATCAACTAATACCATCAGGAAAGAACCACCAGGAAAATGGCAAAATGCAAGTTGTGCTATCAGGAAAAAGTTGTGCTATCAGGAAAAGGTCACAATGCATGTCCTGTCTCCAGGAAAAACAGTACACTGCAACCACTGTCCTAGAGAAAATGTCACAGTGCAACTTGCTGCCACTATAGAAACAGTACTCTACAACCAACCAAAGCTATCTGGAAAGTAACACACTGCCACCAGGAAAATGCCACATTGTGACCAGTGCTTCCAGGACTACAACACGTTTCAACTACTGTTATCTGTAAGCTAATAAAATGCAACCATTGCTACAGAGAAAGCCTCCACCACCACACCAATGGAACTAATTCTGAGAAAATACTACATTTTAAGTAAAACTGTGAAGAAAATAACACACTGTGATGACCATTGCCAGGAGAACACTGAGGTGGAACTTTTGTCGAAAGATCGGAAAGCTGTGAATTCTTTTCTCACTGCACATGGTTGGATGAATGTTCCATTACTGACGATGCAATGTGTGGCATTAGGGGGATGCTGTACCCCTCAGTGTGCCATCCTTCACATGGGATGTTAAACCAGTGTTCCAACTACTTACCTCAAGTACTAAAGAGTATGGGAAACTCCCTGGTCAAATTTCACATAATTAGTTTGAATGCCATCTCTGGTCTTCTCTGAAAAGAGGCCATTGGTATAGTGGGACTAACCTGCTCAGCAAAGGGAGGGTGAATAAATAAATGGAACAAAACTGTTCTATAGGGCAGCTGACAAAGTTGGTGGGAGCTTGTTCCAAAGTTTAGCTGTATGGAATTGGAACAGACAAGTCCGTCTGCCTGTTTGAAGTTCTGACTCAACTTAGGTTCATAGGTTCACAGATTAGTACTAGGCTAACTGCCCTTATGGGCCATTTTAAGCCTAGGTAATTAGCCCATGTGAGAATCAAACCTTTTACTTTGCATTTGGAAGGTAAACTCCTTGATAACCATTATGCAAACCACCACTAAGGAGACATCAGAAGACTGCAAGTGAAATACTCTGCAGTGATTAATCTTTTGTGAAAGTAGTTTTCGTTACTAATGCTTGGAATAGGCAAACTTGCAAAAACCAGTTAAGAATGTGGGAGATGTTACAGTGATTAGGATTTGGAAGGATGCCAGTGATATAAGACAGTTTGTGTAGATACGGCTTGTAGGTTGTTGAGGTCACATGATGCATTTAGTATGAGAAGGTAAAAGCAATGACCACTGTCGCATGCAATCCACATATTTATGGTCATGAATGACGTACATTGTGTAACCTTTCCAGTCTTGGGTGATGGGACAGCTAGATGTGGGAGTCAGAGTTTAGCTCAACTACAAATAATCAGCTTAACAGCCTGAAAGCCTGAATCGAGTGATTTGTTCTTTTAGCAGAAAATAAAATCATATCGGCATTTGAGGCAGATATCTACAGTATTTGTGATATTGCATACGCACACAGTTATTTCTGCACTGAAGTAGTCAGGTTAGGCATGATTTTATAAAATGTAAACTGTACTGTGGTTGCAGCTGGACATCTGGTCCAGAGGAGGCTGGGTAAGGAGGATTAGAAATCTGCGTAAGGAACGTGCCTGGACCCCCCCCCCCCCCCGAGTAGTGCTGATTTGTGGAGCAGGGTGACTATGCAATGTTATCTAACCGATTATTCTTTCAAGGCAGCTGGTAAAACTCCATATTGTATCTGCTGAAATCTGTGGTAGACAGGTGATCCAGAAACAGGTGGAGGTGGATTATATCAGATACCTCTGGATAAAACCTAAGCATTTGTAAGATTAACTTTGGCTTGGATGGCTTCTGTCGGCGATAATGGAGTAGTGTGTGAACTGTGGCCATGGCAGTAGCCATGTTGGTAGATGGTCTATAGTTATTATCGTGAATATGATGAGATAATGTGACAATGTGGAAAGGGCAGTAGAATAAAATTGTTTGACTGCGGTAGAAAGGCCACCATTGTGTGGAGGAGCTTTGATAGCTGATTTCTTAGATCAGGCACTTGTTTTTCAAGATTGCACTAGTTAGTGGATGTAATTACATGCTAAGGGACAATGAGGCCCCCATGCAAAGAAAGAGTGTTTGTGTGTATCTATTAGGCATGTCTGTAAGCATGATTTGAGGCAATTTCTTTTTTTAACATTTTTATTATGATGTTTTTTAAGGGATAAAGGTGCAGGTACAGTAACAAAAAGAAAAACAAACCATAACATTGTCTTATTTTCATGTAGTACATCTCTGTTTCCTTTGTAATAATTTTCATGCTCTCCAGTATCGCATAAATTGACCAATCATTGCCTTCCCTCAAATCTCCAGTGTCCCAGCTCGCCTTCCCATGTCTATGCAGTTCACATCCTGTGTCCCAGCTCGCCTTCCCATGTCTAGGCAGTTCACATCCTGTGTCCCAGCTCGCCTTCCCATGTCTAGGCAGTTCACATCCCGTGTCCCGGTTCGTCTTCCCATGTCTAGGCAGTTCACATCCTGTGTCCCAGCTCGCCTTCCCATGTCTAGGCAGTTCACATCCCGTGTCCCGGTTCGTCTTCCCATGTCTAGGCAGTTCACATCCCGTGTCCCGGCTCGCCTTCCCATGTCTAGGCAGTTCACATCCCGTGTCCTGGCTCGCCTTCCCATGTCTAGGCAGTCCACATCCCGTGTCCCAGCTCAAAAGAACAATCTCCTTGTTTACAAGCTTTTGTTTCTCCAACATTTCTGACAAAGTACTCTGTAGGCAGTAGCTTAGCTGGGGAAGGGCAACTGCTTTGGGAGTAAAGTGTTGGGGGGGTGATCAGACTGTAGTAACTGTTTGCTACTTTTGTTGCAAGCAGTTTGCTACAGTTTAAAAAGATGATTTTTTAAATTAAACCATGAGTGCTGTAGTGCTTCATGCTGGAAGGGCTGTAGCAAACAGTTTGCTACAGTTTTAAAGAAGACATTCTTAGTATTTTTTTAAATAAAATAAGTGGAAGGAGGGTTGGGGGCAAGGCACAAGAAATGGGACCTGAATGGCTGGAGGATGGATGATAAAGGAGGGTTGGGGGCATGCACAGAAACAGGACCTGAATGGCTGGAGGATGGATGGTAAAGGAAGATTGGGGGCACGGCACAGAAATGGGACCTGAGTGGCAGGGTCAGGAGGGAGGGGGTGTATGTTGTGCATCTGGGCCACCTGGCTGCTGTACCAGTAGTTTTTTTGCTCTTCAATTTAAGAGTGGGGGGTTAGATTTAACTGTAATAAGCCGAGTCATTACAATGTAGCGATCAGCTTATTACAGGGGAGCTTTTATTTGCTCTTCACTTTAAGAGCTGAATGGGTGGGGAGCTTGGTTCGTAGTACCTTTGGAAGGAGCTGGTTGAACCAGCTATGCTTCTGTCTGTAGGGAATTTTTTTTAAATCTGCCAACCCATTACAGACCCCAAAACATTCCAAATAACCGCTTTCTTTCCCATTTTGCACTTTCAGCATTTGCTATTTACATGAAGAAAAATTCTCTGAAGTCTGATTGGAGTAATAAAGTTCCTATGCAGACATTTCCAAGAAAAAATTCTAAGCCATCTAGACTTTGTTGCGTACTTTGCAACTGTACCGAGATCCTGGCGTTATTCCTTTGCATGTTGTATTTCTGTTCTCTCTCCTGAATCTTTTCTAACCACATCTGATTGATTCTTGTATTTAATATTTTATGTGCATTACTCACTGTTCATTTTTAACTGTACCTGTAACTTCTGTTCTGGAGTCCTCTAAAACTTTTGATTTGCCTATTTCTTTCTCTGTGTCTGTACTCTGTTGCCATTCCCTGCTGGGGGAAGGAAGTCTGTAACCTGCAGGTCGTATTTCTACTTGACCTGATCCCACTCTGTTACCTTTTTCTGACTAGATATTTTCTCTGAATCTTTGGCTTTTTGGAAATTTTCTACAGTAAATTCCAGACCCCTCTTGCCTACCTTGAATACCCCTACTTGTAGTCATCCCTAGTGGTGAAATCCCCATTCTCCATTCATGTGTTGACTTAGTTCTTGGATTACTGTCTGCCACTGTATGAATGTAATATTCTGTATGATTGTTATTATCTTTAAGGACCTCCATCCAAATTGTACTGTCCCCTTGCTTCTTAAACTATCCCCTTTTATTACCATTCCCTTCCACTTTGACGTTTTCTTTTCCACTTAGGTTATGTGTACGACCCTAACTGTGTAGTTCTAAAATATTTTTTCAAGTCAGATCATACTAAAGCACTTTGTTCTGTAGTGAGAATCAACTTATCCCACTGAACTCTTGACCTCTTCCCCGCCCAGATAAATTCCTTTAATTCTTTAGTAATTAAGTTCCACAACTTCTTCTCTGGTTGATAAAAGTAATTCTGATCCGTGTATAAAACTAGAGAGACTAGAAACATTTTCACTGTTTGTATCTTTCTATCCATATCCATAATAAAGACCTTCCAACTTTTGTATTGTGTTGTGTTTTGTTTAGTCTCTTCCCACGTATCCTTACCTGCCATGGTAGAATTGTTTTCTGATGTACACCTAAATACTACATCGTATCATATTCCGATAAGTGTGGGTGCAGCGAAACCAAATCATGTGTGGCAGCTATAGCCTTGTTTTATCTTCATTTATTTTATATCCTGAAAAGGCTTGAAGCTGTCTCAAAATGTTCCTCCGTGCCAAAATATCCTTTATAAATCCAACAAAGTGCAAAATAATATCATATGAGAACAAAGCTAACTTTTCTTGAATACTGTACCAATTATTTCCTTGAATTTTTGAGTCCCTTCTTTTCTTCATTTAGGGTTTAAATGTAAAGCAAATAAGAAAGAGGGCACCCGTACAATGGAGAGGAACCCTTTTATCTTAATTCTTGCTTGCAACCCTTTATCTGTTTATTTACTTATTTTTGTTTAGTGGGGTAGTGCACCGATCTCGCGGTAGTGCACCGATCTCCGTGGAACATTTGTAGGCACAACCCATGTGAATAGGATCTCATAAGAAATTAACAAAACAGATTTACAGATACAAGGACATGCTATAAATCCTGTACATGTTCATAGATGCAAACATGTACTACAACATTTAGTTCAAAAATCCGTTTATAAAGTCAAAATATGGATGGAGAAAATGAATCGTGCTTAGCAGTGCCATACTCCTAAAATCCCAGCTGACTGTATTGAATATGTTCTGTGCATCAACATCCACCAAAAACTGGGGTATTTAATTACATTCTTCTCTCTTCGGAGTCATCATCATACTATTAATGTTGTGAGATGTTTGCCTCTTGTCCATACAACCACTTTGATCCATATCTGTCAATTTGAGCAATCTCTTTGCTTTTTTACTGAGTCAGTTTCATTCAGTGATTTAAAAAACACTGGGGTACTACAGGCCATGGAAGTAGGTTTTGAGATGTAGTGTCAGACAAGCACTGTCCTGGAGTTTCATCATGTGACTGGTGAAGGAGGGGGTTAGCTGGCTTTAGTTCTTAGGATTATTCACATTCTAATACTAATATGCTACAAAGTAATCTTTTTTTTGGGGGGGGGGGTGGTTATTACAGTTATGTGTTTGTGAGGCTCCTAGCAGAAGTTGTGTTTTATACATATTTCTCCCATAGACGTTGTATATATTTTTCCCCACTGCCTGCTGACCATCAGACCTTCTGGTCTGTTAACCGTTTCATTCCTTTCACTGTGCAAGAGCCAGCTGGAAGGGTCATCATCAGGGGAGCCATTGGTGCTGGTTCAAGGTACTGTCTGGCCCTAATACTGACCACACTCAGTGAAGTGCTACAAGGCAGACTGGAGTGGACTGCTGGCAGAGCATGTCCTCTCAGTTTTTCAAGGGCCATTACGCTCGGCAGCCACCTGCTGTTGTATTGTGTCTTTGGGAGCTTTTTTCAGTCAGAATTCATAAAATTTTGTTTTACAATTTGAGTAACAGGTCCAGTACCACATTCTTTGGTCAGCATAAAGCCAGCATAGTCCTAGCCCTCCTTACAGGTAAGAGTGCCTGCGGCAGACCATTTCCCTGAGAGACCTGGCATATCAGGTTTTTCACTGGGATCTAAGCATGACACCAAAACTTGCAAAATTTGCCAGTAGTTTAATGACTTCACCAGAGAGTAGTCAGCAAACATGATATTTTGCCAAGTGAGATGAAATCAGAATACCTTAAAGGAGACCCATGTGGATGTAGGGAGAACATGCAGAAATCTAATCAGTTTGTTCAGCTTTCTAAAACAAACTAACCATCAAAATTCCTCCTTAGCCCAGTCCAACTATTTTCTAGCTAAACGTTTCTTTCTGGTTGACCCCCCCCCCCAGCAGATGACTCTGAAACTGTGGTACAACTGCAGTGTATCTAGTCAGACAGTTTTTGTTACTGTCTTTTTTGTGCCAAGTGGAACATTTTTCTGTCTACCTCTGCCTCCCACCATTCAACAAACGTGCCTTGTGTTTAATTTTTCTGGCAGTATTGTTCTCCTACCTATGGCTGCAGCAAGTGTTTTTCTGCGATACCACTGAAGTGGTAACGCGCCTTAGTCATCGTATGTTACCTCACATGAGTGTTTGCTTTGTTTTGCTTACAAGTGTGCTTGTTTTCATACGGGCTCCGAATGACTGATTAGTTGTTAATGAATACAGTTATAAAAAATAATCATACACCCCACATCATATAAAAAAGCAATGAACACAGTACCCGTCAGCCTTCAGATTATTATCCTCTGCTACAATAATTAGAGCATTACATAAAACCAGATGGTTGGGTTGGAAGCTCTATTGAACATTGCCTTCTGTGCGAACATAAGGACCTAACACGTTCAGCTGTGCAGGTGGTGGTAAAACTAGTTGTTAAAAATACTAGACTAGTGCAGTGCATGACAGGAAATGTAGTCAGTTCCACAAGCAGGACTTGTAGCTATTCCAAGAGAAGGACTGCAACTTGGAAAGTTTCTTGCATTTTGCTATAGTGTTTCTCAGGCATAATGACCCAGTCATAGCCTAGTGTGCCCTCAGTGGAGTGGCCCTGTTGGGCCAGATAGGTTAGGTGGGCCTAAGGTTGGCCTGGGTGGGGTTCATAACTCAGTTGCATAACTTTATAATCTGTAATTGTAAGTCTGTGCTCTGTGAATAAGAATCTGGCGTTTTCCTTTTCTTACTTTCTCAGATAAGTATTGTGAGTCAGTTATTTAATTCATTAACAAGGTAGTTGGGGTCATCCACTGACTTTTGACCCACTTCCTGGGCAGATAGATGGACAAACTTGCAATCCATTTAGTCAGGACTGAACTGTACACAAATTAAACATTTTGTCAGGAGTGAACTGTACACAAATTGAACAAATAGTAACAGTTTCTTATTTGTGAGTGAAAAGGAGTACATTAAATAAAAGATGTTGACAGATGAACATAGCACAATTTACACAATAGCTGTTTGGAATTTTGCAATAAATTTCATTCTATCTAAACATTTATTGTAGAGAATATCATTTTATTGCACTGCAACTAAAAGGCAGAAATCCAAGGGAAAAATGGAAGAAGTAATTCTCTGACCGTTGGTCGGAGGTATATTTGAATCGTCCAGTTATGATTTAACAAACAGTACTCTGATTAAGAAGAGGGGGCTATCCAGCCTGCATCTCTGAAGCATTTACAGCTGTTGTTTGTCCATTTCAGTACTGTTTTTTCAGTTCAGCTTTTCTGACTCAAAAGTCAACCATTAGCTGCTACATTTTTTATCAGTTGTCATTGGATATTAAGTTAATTTGATATTTTACTGGAAAATTTTTAAGGAGGGTCTGCAACCCCCCCCCCCCCCAGTGTGATGTATGGTGTGGAGGCATTACAAATTTATAGTATTACTTCAGCAGTTTACCCTCCAGTCTGACGTCCTGGAAGGCTGTTTACTGTAGTTTATGCACCATGCAGTTGGAAACCAGCCCAACTTAAAAAGCATTATGTCCCTTTAAGCTTTACTCCTTTTTGTATTAAATGATATTTACCAGCAACGTGAGCAGCGACTTTGGCAGTTCTGTATTTTTCCATTAATACCCTTTCTCCCTTTATAAGGTCACTTCTGTTTTGTGATCTGTAATTCTGTACCATTAATATGTGCCAACCTGGGGAACAGTAAGTGTGGGAGGAGTGCAGGGTTCACTTACAGGTCAAGGTTGTTATCCTTGTGCAAAAAAAAAAAAATGTCACATTGAAGTATGACTTGGTTCGGTAAGATGTTACATCAGCCGTGGAAACATACAGCAGAAAACTTCCCTTCAAACTTCATGTGGCGTAATGCAGTTGAATGCAGAGCTCTGGCAGCCGTCTAACTATCTGCCTGTGCTCTTTGTCCTTGAACAAACAACTTGTCATCAGCAGCTGTAGAATGTTGCCTGCAGCAAAGTGTGTGTCCTCTCTGCCCTTCACCAGTGTCTGCACTGTACATTTGCCCCATTTCTGGAGTGAATTTACTGGGGCACTTTTGAAAGTGCTTTGTGACAATGTAGAAGTATGATTAGGAAACAGTCTGTACCTCGCAGGCCTGGGTTTAGTACTAGTAACCTTCAGGTCAGTACTATGTGACTGCAAGGAAGTCCCTTCAAACAGTCAAAGCTTTCGGGTCATGCCTGAAAGCATTCATGTGCGTCCTGAATACAAAAAAAGCAATGTTTCTGAGATGTGTGATCTGGGCTTGTTGTGAATTTAATGCAGTGTGTTGGGGCTTTGCAAGGGTCACTGTGTTTTACAGCTGACATGCAGCCACTTTATTGGTACTGCGAGTTTAATGGGTACTGTTTGACGTTGTTTTTGTAGCCAGCTCTAATTAAATGTTTTATGTTTTAAGTAGTAGACATCAGGGGAAAATATAAAGATGTCACAAAAGGCATGTAGTCCGTTTATGGCTCCTTTAAGTTGCAGCTAACCTCTGTGCCTCTGACCTGTATGCAGAACTCTGATCATTTTTATTCCTTCTGTGTGCCCCATGTGCTTTTGAACCATTTTAGTATCTTGTAATCCACTACCAAGTTCTGCAGAGGATTACTACCTTTTGTGTGCATTAATACCATATAGTGTTGTTTCTGTTTCAGTGCTTTTGCTACTCCTGCCCCCATTCCTTCCTTTTGCTTTTCTGCTGTTCAGTTTACCTGTTCAGCTTACCTGTTCAGTAATGCACCTGTGCGTTACATCATATGCCCTCATCTTGCACTCATTCGTTGCATGCATACGTACCTCTTGACTGTCATAATTTACAAACTACGTCATGGACTTTTGTTCTATAAACCGTTTGTACGACAGGGAAAAGACATTTGTACAAACTGCCCAGTGGTGTTTTACAATACATATTCATAATTATTAGTCTTGGCCTTTAATACACGATTGGTGCAGACTTTGCCACACCTAATCCCACTTGGTTGTGCACTTCCACTTTCATGTTCGATCAGTTGCCACACAGTCTGCACATTTTTCATGCCTTGTTTGACACATTACTGAGGAAAGATTGAAAGGTATGTGTACATGTCCAGTGTGTCCCAGTACGTCACACTTTTCCCAGTAAGCAGTATCTCCCATTCTTTTTCCTGTCTTGATGATCCCTTTAGCACATTTGTATGTCTCTGTAGGTTAAGGTCTGCAAAGCAGGATGTGAGATTTCCTAACGCAGTCATCAGTGATATTATTTACCACGGGTGGATGACTCCTGCACCCAGTAGTCTGTACCAGTAGAAGTGCACCCTCTTCTGCTTTACTGTTTGTAATATAACCCCCCCCCCCAGCATGTGTCTTCCTTCAGCATTCTTCCCTCCAGAGTTAAACACATGGCATTTCATAGTGCTGAATCCAGCTGTCCCAAATCGGCCCCCATCGCAACTCTTTAGGTCATGCCAGGATAAGTCTCCTACTCTCATGTCTGACAGATGGCTTCATTCGTTCATTTATTTGTGGTGTCTTCAGATCGCATCCTTGTCCTGTTTACATCTGATGCACTCAGTAGGGGCCAACAGCCAAACTTTAGAGCACCCCAGTATTTCATGTGTCACTGGAAAGCTTGACCTTTCTGCCAGTATCTGCAGCTGATTAGGCATTTCCCAGTGTTATCCTCTTAGCTTCCCCCTCCAGTTCTCTGAGAGGGATGCTGATGAAGGCTGAGCTGTACCCTGAGCTCCCTTTCAGGCTCAGTTGAGATCCTTTTAGAAGACTGCAGTAAGAGGTTTTCCTTGCACAGATCCATGTTGCTGACTTCTAGCCAGGCTTTTTGTGGCTGCGGATAGTAGTAACTGTTTCCTTAAGTTTTTCCTGAAGTAAAATTTTGCCTGGACCTACAGTGTTAAAGGCAACCTTTTTTTTCTGTCTTTAGGTATCTCCAGTCTCTGAGAAGCAGTCTATTGGTACACTTGCAGTAGGTTGAGTAAGTATTAGAAAACCAGAATGTACATCACTATTGACAGCTGACTACTTGGTAGTAGGCCATATTTCTGTTAAGTTTTTATTTTTTACATGGTGAAGGAAGAACTAGTCTGAAAATGTTAACTTGAATCACTCGTTTCTTCATTTATTTTCCAGCACTCTTTATACTGTTGAGGGTAGTGGAGAGCCATATCCTCTCCAGCAGTAAATGGATATGAAGCAGATGGCTAATTCTAGACAGTGTGCCACTCTGTTGCAGAGCATGTACATGTTGCACACACAGCAGAAGGCAACACAGATGATTGCCGGTTCATCTACCAGCATGTTTTTGGAACATGGGAGGAAACCACAGTGCCCAGCAACAGCGTGTGCAGAGACTGGGAGAACCTGCAGATATTGAGGAGAGGGTACCCCATCTGAGAATGGAATAGCAGAGCTAGATGCTGTGGGGCAGCAATGGTAATTGCTGGGTCGTCCACTTTATTAATTTTCCTATGGGATCTGGCTAAATGTGTAAGGGAGATAGACGTTGCTGTGTGTATCTGATAGCAAATCAGTTGTAAAAGAATAGATTTAAGCAAATCTTTGTAGAGAGAGAGAAAGCGTGTGCGTGCGTGTGTGCTGGGGGGAGTCTGTGCAAAATGTGGATTTTTTTCTGTAGAGGCCTAACTACTTTTCTGATGTTTGTAGGTAGCTGAATGGTTTATGGTTTGAGTGCGACTTGTGACTGTGTCTGAGGACTGTGCTTCAGAGTTCACTGCTGGCCCAGTCTCTTCTCATGCCTCTGTTTTATTAATTTCTCCTTCAGTATCGAACATGCCTTAATAAATTTGTTCTCCTGCCTTTCCCAACTGCTAAAATACTTGAACTGATTCAGCATTCCTGCTTAGCCCCACCCCACACTGACAGCTGCCCTTCATCTTTTTGTCTAAGATGGTTCTTCAGAGCATGATTGCAAGGATCACTTTTCAGTGAATCATTTTTTTTTATGTGATTATATTTAGGGTTGCAAGAGGACAATGACTACCTAGGAAGCATTGGATGGAATGTTAGCCTGTTGCAGGGCTTGCAATGCACGCGAACACTCACACAACAAAGTGGAAGAGGTGCATACTTCTTGCTTCTATCTCCTTGACGCCAGCCCTGTCACTGCAGAACTGCATCCTCTGTCTTGAATGAAATCTTGATGAAAATTTGTTTTGAAAAGCCAGGGTACAACAAACTGTTCAGCTGTTGAATACATTTGTTCTTTTATATTTGTGTCCGTTTTCTTGCCAGTGATTTGTAGCCTCTCTGTTACCAGCTGTAGTGGTCTGTACAAGCTGCACAGATGGGCAGCCTTAACAGATAAAAATTAATATCTAAGAAAAATAAATCTAAGATGACTT
>NC_056735.1:85569455-85579455 GCF_019279795.1 Protopterus annectens
CTGTGTGCACCTAACCTCAGAATCCATCTTTGTTCAGCCTGTTCTGTCCTATTGACTATGTCTCCCATTCTATCAGACGGGTTCACTACATGGAGAACCTGGAACCAGAACTCATGCTCTTGTCCCTCTGACAACATGTGTTTTGCCAAAGCACTACTACAGTCTTTCCTAGTATAACAATAATAGTGGTCCCTTATCCGTTCTTTGAGTGATCTATTGGATTTACCCACATAGTATCTGAAACACCTAATACAGTGTGCCACATAGACCACATTACGTGTTAGACAATTAGCTTCTACTCTAATGTCCCACAATCTGCCACTATCTGGGTGTTTGAAGTAGTGAGAGTGATCTATATACTTACATTGTGGACACTTTCCACATTTTGATGTTCTCTCTAACCCTGTGCTTGGTAAATAATTGCTAGCTGTATGACAAAGTATTTGTTTCAGGTTAGACATATTGCTATATGTAAACCTTGGTACATTACCCACTATGTCTTTAATTTTGTCGTCGCTGGACAAAATATTCCAGTTTTCCTGAATCGCCCTTTTGAGGACGTTGGTATTACTACCAAAGGGAACCACTAAATTCTCATATTTAGACCTACTGTTCCTGCTTGCCTTCTCATTCACATGAGTCGAAAAAAAGGGTTGGGCTCTGTTCTTTCTGAGATCATCAATACTGGAGTATGCCCCTTGCACTTCTTTTGCTGTATAACCCCGACATATAAGACCTTCTTTAAGGGTATCAAGTTCTTCCCTAAACAATGCTTCAGTGCTTGATAGGCGAGAAAGGCGCATAGCTTGGCCCTTGACTATGTTTGCAAAAATCTGTGGATTATGCATGCTTGTCCTGTGCAAAAAAGAAGGTTTATAACATAGCTTTCTATGTACTCTAGTGTCCAATCTTCCTTCTTGCTTGAACACCTTAACATCTAAGAATACTATGGAATGTGTTGAATAATCCATAGTGAATTTAATAAAATTGGTAGCATTGTTTAGTTTATGATGAAATTCCATCAATTGTTCTGTGGACCCTCTCCATATAATGAAAAGGTCATCCACAAACCTTTTCAAATATATTACATTCGGAGTATTCAGTATGTGTCTATGCTCAAATTCGGCCATTATTAGGTTGGCGTAGCTATTGGCACAACTGGTGCCCATAGCTACGCCACTCCTTTGCCTATAGCAATTGTCTTCAAACAGGAAAATGTTGTTTTCTAAGACTATCTCTGTAAGAAGGCAAAGAAAGTCTATCTTAGTTAATGTATAGTCTGTTGTCCTAGTCAAGAAGGATTTTAAATACACTAACCCTTGGTCATTAGGGATGCAGGTGAACAACGAAACAACATCCATTGTTACTAGTAAAAGATCTTCCGGAAATACAGACTTGCCAAAACTAGAAAATAGACTTCTCAAGAATTGTTCCGTGTCCTTTAATATGGGTTCATGATTGATTAGACACTCCTTGAGTTGTCTATCTAAGTAAATGGAAATCGGTTCCGTTATCCACCCTGCCCCCGAGACTATTGGTCTGAAATCTGGTTGATATAAATTCTTGTGTATTTTGGGCAGCCCACTGATTGTGGGAATAAGGGGAAAATCTACTTCAAAATATTTGAATAAATCATCAGACATAAGACCTAAATGTTTGCATTCAACTAACGTGTGCATCACCCTATATTGAATTGTATGCACATCTTCCAGTGAGATTCTTTCATATGAATCACTGGTCAATAAACCCAACATTTTATCATGATAGTACTTATAGTCCAATACTACTACAGGACCTCCTTTGTCAGCTGCCCGTATAACAATGTCCTTATTCCGACGGAGCTTGTGCAGGGCTTCACTCTCCTCTTTTGACAAATTTGTATGTTTGACCAAAGGGGGATATGCAAATTCTTCATATAATTGTTGTTCCACTGTTTTAACGAATACCTCTAGATTGGGATGGAAATGAGGTACAAATGAACTCTTCCTTGTAAAATCATTGTGAACAGGCAACCCCTTGTCAATAGTTTCAGAGTCAAACAAAAATCTCAATGTGACCCGACGTGCAAACATTCGCACGGATAGTATGGCTTGACTAATGTCCATGGTAGTGGTGGGTATGTAAGAAAGGCCTTTGTTGAGGACCTCTTTCTCTGAATCAGATAGTTCGTACTTAGAGATGTTGTATACCAGACATTCAGGGTTTCCATTGCTATTTCTATCATTCTCCTCCATAATACTATTATAGTTTATATGTTGGTGTTCCAAAACTTCTGTAATGTCCTTTGTTGTTGCACATTTGGAGGTTCCTTCTTTTTCGCTCCTCGAGTGAAGTCTGAGTCCATTGAACGCTTCCTGCCTGCTCTTATCGGTAGAGGAAAAACCGTATCACTTTGCCCATCCAGTTGTATTTTGCGTCTAACTGCTCCTGCCAGCGAGCTAACAGGTTCAGTGTTTTGCTTACTCATGTTGGTTAAGGCAGCTGAATATAATACATTCTCTTCGGTAGGTGTAGTATACACTGAACCAATTGCTTGTGGTGAGGTGACAATATTCATTGTAATTAAATTATCCCCCTTATTTGTCTCAGTTTGAGCTGTTTCATTAATGCTTTCAGAAGTTAAACTCCTTCCTGCTGCAGATAGACTTTGTTGATTAAGTCCCTTGACTATCACTATTATGTATATATATATGTGTACATATATATATGTGTATATATATATATATGTATATATATATATATATATATATATATATATATATATATATATATATATATATATATATATATATACATATATATATATATATATATATATATGCACACACACACACACACACACACACACACATATATATATATATATATATATATATATATATATATATATATATGCACACACATATATATATATATATATATATATATATATTATATATACATACACACACACACACACACATATATATATATATATAAGGCCTTCTTTAGCTATGTTAGAAACCTGGGAGGAAACTCCCAGATATGCTCAGAGCTAGTTCAAAATGATGTGAAGATTACTGATCCTACAGACATTGCCAACATACTGGCTGACAGGTTCAGTGCAAACTTCTCCCAAAAGGAGAGATATCTATACCAAACGATTGCAGCCCCAAACATCTCCAGCGCCCAAGTGAGAACTGCTCTCTCAAAGCAAAAACACAGCATCCATGGGACCTGATGGTGTCCCCGGCTGTGTGCTCCATGAACTCAATGAGGAATTAAACCCACAGCTAGGACAGCTGTTTAATCAAAGTCTTACCTCTGGATACGCACTCCAGGAGTGGCGCACTGCAACTGTGGTACCACTTCACAAAGGCGGTGCCTCCACCGACCCTGGAAATTACCGGCCCATTAGCTTGACAAGCCTTATCTGCAAAGCCATGGAGAGTATCATAATGGACCTCATAAATAAAGACATAGGGAATTTGCAGACTTTGGATCCAACCCAGTTTGGCTTTGTCAAAGGCAGATCATGCCTTTTAAACTTGGTTGACTTTTTGAAACAGTCACCAAAGCCATTGA
The DNA here is from genome assembly GCF_019279795.1 of Protopterus annectens. Taxonomy (NCBI): domain Eukaryota; kingdom Metazoa; phylum Chordata; order Ceratodontiformes; family Protopteridae; genus Protopterus; species Protopterus annectens. The sequence continues at coordinate 85,573,020 of NC_056735.1, forward strand.
TGAGGGAAAGGCAGTCCATACAGCCTACCTCGATCTGGCTAAGGCCTTCGATACAATACCCCATTCGGGTATCATTGAAAAACTCATCAGCTTAAATGTCAACCCATACATCACAAGATGGGTTGCAAACTGGCTGAGTGACAGAACCCACAGGGTCAGAGCTGCTGGCGCCATGTCAGACTCAAAGCCTGTCACAAGTGGTGTCCCACAGGGCTCAGTCCTGGGCCCACTCTTGTTTGGCATCTACTTTTCAGTACAAGCAAACACAGGAGGGTTATAGCTGACAAAGTTTGCAGATGACTGCAAACTGGGCCATAGTAGAAAACACATCTGACACAGATATCCTTCAGAAGGGTCTCACAGAAACGGATAACTGGTGCCAGAGCCACGGCCTAAAGTTAAATGCCAAAAAATGCATAGTCATACCCTTCGGGAAAAACAAGGTTACCCCTAGCTACCAAATAGGTGGCAATCCACTGAGCACAGAAGAAGTTATCAGGGACCTGGGGACCCAGGTTGATAGTAGTCTGTCATTCGACACCCATGTAGCTAAAGTAGTTAGGAAGACCTTCTACATTGCCCACCTTATCATGAAGGGATTCTCATCTAGATCAAGGGAGGTCATAGTCTCCCTTTACTCATCAGACCAATGATTGAGTACAATTCCCCATTCGGAATGTATCTGACCCGACACTTGCAGCAGCTGGAGAGGCCACAAAAGTTCCTCACCAAAAGGATAAAGGGTCTCAAAAATCTGTCCTATGCTGCCCGACTGAAAGAACTCCAGCTCTATTCAGTCGCCACCGCTTGCTCAGAGGTGACCTTTGCCTAACATACAAGGCCATGTCAAACCCAGATTTGATGAATATGCTTCACCTCAAAAATCTAGATCCATCAGAGCCACAAGGGCGGAGACTTGAACCTTGACACGGCTATTAATAGGACGTGCTGGAGGGATAGATTCATCACCCAAAGACTCCCTATGCTGTGGAACAAAATCCCGGTACATGTGAGGCAGAGCACCTCGCTGGCCTTGTTCAAGAGAAATCTTGACCAATGGATGGGAGATCGCAGATATACCCCAGGGATTACCTCAGTGTCACTGCTCGACAGAGGCACAGCAAAATAATGGGTATAGTTCCCCATACTAAAGGGGTGGCGTAAGCCACAAAACGATGGGCTAGGCTTGTAAATGCCCTCGGGCAGATAGCCTAGTATGAACCTATGAACCTATATATATATATATATATATATATATATATATATATATATATATATATATATATATATATATATATGTGTGTGTTGTATGTATGTATGTATGTATATATATATATATATATATATATATATATATATATATATATATATATATATATATATATAAATGGTGGGCAGTACATTGGACATGCTTGATTTCAATTTAGCGCAGGTTGCATGCAGTAACAACATGTGAAGCTTCATTATTTACAATGAGAACATCGCAGCAATGTATCAAACACATAATGAACAGGTTGTGATCAGGATATAGATATTTATAGATAGATATATGCACACACACAGACACACAATGTATGTATGTATATATATATGTGTATGTATGTGTGTGTGTGTGTGTGTGTGTGTGTGTGTGTATATTTATTTATTTTACATTTGTTGACCGGGATAGTCCGACTGGATATATGTCCATTTTCAGAGGAGGCCCGGGGAGAAAAGCTCCACATACCAAAAAAGTGACAGTACTTACATCACTGAGTGATACACTCAGGCAGACATGTTTAGCAAAATATAGACAGAGTACAGGCAGATATCAATATACACAATGTGCAGACATTGCATGTGATTGTCAAAGACGTATCAGAAAACGTGAACATAGAATACAGTCAGATCTTATAATTTACAATGCTTAGACATTCAAATGCTATGAGACCTAGATACTTGGCTAAACAGCAGGTTGGGTAGCAAGACATGTATTAGTGACGTTGTTAGGTTTAGAACAAGAGCACAGCCAATGAAATGTGAGGTATTTTTTTGAATTCTGTTTTAAGTAGGGATAGTGAGGTTTCCTTGGTAATGGTAGTAGTTAGTAGGTTCCAGATTTTACCGGTTGAGTTGGCAAATATAGCATCGCCTACAGAGTTGTTGGATTTTGGGGTCAGTATCATTTATCAGCTGAGCATAATGGCCTTGGGGATACTTTGAGGGGTGAGAATATTTTTGAGGGCAGGGGTGTTATCAAGTTGATTGAGTATTTTATGTGCTACTATAAGCTGGTTGAACTGTAGAAGGGTAGGATACTCTAGCCATCCCAGTGCTTTGAAGTTCTGGCAATGGTGGGTTCTAAATGCCATGCCAGTAGCAAATCTGGCTATATGGTTGTAACATCTTGATAATTTGAGAGAGGTTTTGGATGGGTTAGTGAGTACATGGGAGGCATACGTAAGGGTACAGCGGAGGTATAATCTTGTAATAGCTACCCTAGCTGGGGGGGTGAGGAAAGGTTTTGCTCTGTACAGGGAGCCAAGTTTTTTGTTGACGGACATAATAGTGTGATTGACATGTTTATCAAATTTAAGGTTGTTGTCTATTATTACTCCTAGAAGCTTTGTGTGGTCATCAGGGGAGATAATGGTGTCACTGCTAGATCTGATGCTGAAGGAAGGTAGGAGAAGATCTACGGTTGAGAGAAAAGTAGTAGCTTGGTTTTGTTAGGATTTAGAAGCAGGCAGCGATTAGCTAATGCTGAAAGTGGTCTGGGTGAGGGTTAGAAGTTGTGTAGGAGAGGAGGTGGAGCATATTAGTGCTGAGTCATGTGCATTTTGGATGCAGTTGGCTCCTGAAATGGTGGTGTGCAGATCATTGATAAAGATAAAGAAAAGAAGGGGACCTTGTATGGACCCTTGTGGGACACCTAGGGTTAGAGGAATTTGGGATGACAGCTTACTCTGCCATAAGACAGCTTGCTGTCTACTATTTAGGTAGGAGTGAAACAATTGTATTTATAGTGTGTTGGTCTAAACCGATAGTTTGTAGGGTATTGAGCAGTAGCTGATGGTTGACCATATCAAAAGCTTTTGAGAGATCTAGGAAGAGTGCTGAAGATGGTTTGTTGTTGTTAGGATGAGGATTGATGACATTAGAGAAAGATAGAAGAGCCGTGGTGGTACTGTGGTGTGGCCTAAAGCCATGCTGAGAGTCTACGAGCTTTCCATCTTGAATAAGAAAGTGTATGATTTGTTTGTGTATGCATCTTTCCATGATTTTAGCTAGTGGTGAAAGAATGGCTATAGGTCTCAAGTTAGATAATTCTGTGGAACTTCCTCCTTTATGGAGAGGTATAACGTGATGTTTTCCATATTGCTGGGATGGATCCTTCTGAGATGTATCTGTTGATCAGAATAGAAATGGGAAATGCTAAGGCATCAGCTACTTTTATATAATACACACACACATACATACACATATATATATATATATATATATATATATATATATATATATATATATATATATATATACACACACACACACATGTAGTTCTATAGTAACATATGGTCTAGTGTAAATAAAGCTGCATTGGACACAAAAACCCACTTGCACATCCCAGTGTTATGAAACATGTGATGCCTTTAAACAGATACTCTCCGTGTACTACTTTCCAATGTATTTTTTAACCGACCTTGTTGGCCTACTTCTCTTAGAAGTCTCTGTTGATGTTTAAGTTTGTGGGTGGAGGTAGCTGAAGAGTCTTTTAGAAGGTATTCTAATCTTGTTACAGAGGTGTTCATGTTGGAGGAATGTCCAGGGAACAGGTTTTCTAGACATTTCTATTGATATTGTCTGCTCCTTTTTATGTCGCGGAGTGTAGAAATGCAGTTACCACCCCACACGTGATCTCTACTGACTGAGAGTTTCATGAATGTTTGGGTCTCAGAAGGCTTCTGTGTGCGTTATTTTTAGCTTAACTGTTGCATATGATAATTTTGGAGTGCTTTACATAAGACTTAAATGTCTGTGCGATTACCAGCTTCGTTACCTTCTCCTTTAAATTTGCCAATGTTTTTTGAGGTGAAGTTCTCAAGTAGTGATTGGTTTCCGTTGTACTATTTTTGTAGAGGTTTGATTATGTACTGTCCGTATAGGTCTGGACTCACTGATTATGACAGTAATTTACTGATTATCGATTGCGGCCTTCTACTTTGGTTAAGATGTTTGGTTTAATATGCATTTAAAATACGAGGCATCGAGACAGAAAGGATCTACTTAATTTCATGCACAAGATTTACGTACTGTAATAAATGTTTAACATCACTACTGAGACGCCCTTGTCAGTTCAGTCTCACAAACTTCATCCTACTGTGGCTGTTCGAGAATGGTTATATGTTTTCTCGTGTGTGTATCATGTTCTGTCTGTAAGATTATTGTTTAAGCTTCCATATGTTTGTGTTTCGTATTCACAAAGTTCATGAACAAAATATTGACTTTATCAGGTGTGCAAATAAAGAACCTCATTTTAAGAATATCACTCCAGTCATTCTGATTTTTGAGATTGCAAAGTAGGGGGTTAACATTATTATTTTTTTTTTTATATTTTTAACACATTTTGCAAACATTAGCCAACCCATTAACCTCCTGGCCCACCTAATTGTCTTTGGATGAGAGACTCGAGAGGCAATCTTCCAGGCAGCCATCATTTTGTTTCAACTATGCTAACCCCTGGTGCTCGGTGCTAGCTGCTGTACCTACCATATGAATATGCTTGCCAGCATGCATGCCCACACATCCACGTTATGTGTTTCATACATGTGGTTGGTTTAGCCCATTGGTGCTGGCATAACTTCCACCCTTTCTGACACCCAGCCTCCATTGGGTGTATTTAGAGTACCAGTCCTTGCTGTCTCCCTCTCCTCAGGATGGATGAGTTGGCATGTTGTCAGTTTATCTCCACCCAGTCTTATCTTCTCCTCCAGTGATTAAATCATTAGTTAACCACTGGTTATCTGGATTGCAGTCAAGACTTCAGCCCTCTGTGCAATGCAGCAAACTGGCCTGTCTTATTTTTGGTGACCATTATGTTTTATAAAGTTGTCCTTCATAAATCAGTTTTAAGACTGGGAGCAGTGTTTTGTTATAATGATCCCATGATTACCTGAAATCTATGTGGTTAAGTTATATGATGTGACTTCTTACCTTTATTATTGTTTGTAGTGAGGACTGATTATTGTGAATGTCTGTGCCAAATATTTAGGTACATTATTTTTTTTTTGTCATGGACCAGTATGATGTCTTTCTGTACTGTGTGGTTTGTAGGCTGCATGGAATATGTCCAGCATAGAGGACAGTATTTGGGCAACAAATGACATTACAATTAAGATCTGGGCTTTCAAGCACCAGCATGCAGGGTTTAGCCTTGATCCCAGGTCATTGGTTGTATGACATTTGCGTGTTCTCAGTGCATGGATTCAGCTCACTGGTTGGTTGTATGACATTTGAGTGTTCTCAGTGCATGGATTCAGCTCACTGGTTGGTTGTATGACATTTGCGTGTTCTCAGTGCATGGATTCAGCTCACTGGTTGTATGACATTTGCATGTTCTCAGCGCATGGATTCAGCTCACTGGTTGTATGACATTTGCGTGTTCTCAGTGCATGGATTCAGCTCACTGGTTGTATGACATTTGCATGTTCTCAGTGCATGGATTCAGCTCACTGGTTGTATGACACTTGCATGTTCTCAGCGCATGGATTCAGCTCACTGGCTGTATGACATTTGCATGTTCTCAGTGCATGGATTCAGCTCACTGGTTGTATGACATTTGCATGTTCTCAGCGCATGGATTCAGCTCACTGGTTGTATGACATTTGCATGTTCTCAGTGCATGGATTCAGCTCACTGGTTGTATGACATTTGCATGTTCTCAGTGCATGGATTCAGCTCACTGGTTGTATGACATTTGCATGTTCTCAGTGCATGGATTCAGCTCACTGGTTGTATGACATTTGCATGTTCTCAGTGCATGGATTCAGGTCACTGGTTGTATGACATTTGCATGTTCTCAGCGCATGGATGCAGCTCACTGGTTGTATGACATTTGCGTATTCTCAGTGCATGGATTCAGGTCACTGGTTGTATGACATTTGCATGTTCCTCAGCGCATGGATTTTTGTGCTTTTTTTTCCCACCTCTCAAAAACGTGCTGGTGGGTTGGCCCTTTAAAGGGTCAGTTTGCATTGCTTACACCCTTGCTTTTGTGGTATGAATCCTGGTTGAAAAGGGTCCAGGATGACAATTCCATGTTCCTGGTTCATAAATTAATAAATTTAAATTTAAATCTTCATTAAATTTGCATATCATGTTGTCGTATGCCAACTATGGCACACTGTTGTGATGTCTGACTTGGGCATCTTCTGTGGGCCCTTTTATGGGTATGTGCAGT
>NC_056735.1:85586955-85626955 GCF_019279795.1 Protopterus annectens
ATATTTGGTCGCATACTGCATGTTTTCTTTCCTGTCACATAAACATGACTTGCAAAGACTTGAAATGGCATTTTACAGGCTTAGTAGATTTGCTACTGACCGAGACAGATCAAGATCAAATGGGGCCCTAGGGGTAAAGGATTGGGTCCCCATACACAGCCACCCCTGCAGCCATTTCAGTGTCCCATTACTTGGCTGTTTCTCCCCAGTTACCATAAACGTTGTTCATACCTCTGTGTGCATACTGTTTTCTGCTTTACTTCTACAATGATTATAGATATTTTGATTTAATTTAAAACTTTTACTTCAAATTTTATAGCACAAACACTGATAAACATTTGCTAAACAAAGTATTACAGTCTTACAATGAAAACAGACAGCATCAAAACTTCAGTGCCGTTGAAACTGACATTCTTTGAAACAACATTGAAACCACTATTTTCAACAAAAAAAATAAGTATATTTTAAGGTTGCCTCACACTTTTTGAACTGTATTTTGCTTAATTGCTGCTTCATTTTTGTTTTTTTTTTTTTTTTTACTGCTGTGACCGTTTTATTCTGCACTTTAAATTTCTAGTGCTTCTGCATTTCTTAGCATAGGCTAGACTCAGACTTTCTAAACCTAGACTGTTTGGTTTGACTGTGTCTTTCGGCTTTTCCCGGTTAGGGGTTGCCACAGCGGAACTCCGGTCCGCTAATGATTGGTAGTTGAATTTTTACGTACTGAGTTACCAGCTCTGACGCACAACCTTCAACGAAGTACGCACATTCACGCATGTCTCCACGCAGAAGACACTCTAGCTGAGAATCAAACCGGACAGTGTCTTACTGTGAGGCGACACTGAAGCAGAAAAATCAGCCATCTCACATTGAGAGCCTCCCTGCACCCTTGTGGTAGAAGTGTGTGGCTCAGAACCCATCTGAGTTGGGGATTGCTGGAAAAAGGCTCTAACTTTCCCATTGGTTAGTTTGCTTGAAAAATGTTTAACTTTGCGCATCGCACAACTGTGTTTAGCACTGCCAGGTATAGACTCAAACACTTAGAAACACGATTTTCCCTGGATCTCTGCTAGAGAAACCACCTTCGCTCCACTCCCTCTCTGTGTGCAACTCAGTTGTCCATTGCTGCCCTGCAGGCAACTCAGTTGCACATTCTGAGGCACTGATGCAGTCTTCCAACCCTAGCACTCCACAGAATAACCACTTGTGTTAGTCCTACAGCAAACCCTGGTCCATCTAACCCATCACTACAGCAAACCCTGGTCCATCTAACCCATCACTACCAGTTACTGTAATGTATGCCTGCTGTAATGGATGGACAGTTTCCCACCATTTCTCCAGGCAGACTGATTGACATGGGCATCCTGAGGCACTGTAGCAATTGCCTTATGTATACTGACAACCACTTGCTCCTAAAGCAAACTAATACAGTATGTGCAAGATGTAACTGTACCATGAAATTAGAATCGGTCGTCTCACACAACAATAAACACGACATCTAACAGGTTGTCAGCAGACTCGCACCTCTCTTCTCACACAAGATAAGGTGAAGACATTGAAACCCACATATGCAGAGGTAGTCATTAAGAGCCTACCTAATGTCCAGAGACCTCCTAAGCACAAACAACACACACATACTGGTATACGAACAGAATCCACCACTCCACATAGCACACATCTTAGTGTATCAGCAATTAAGCCCCTAAAGCAAAACACCTCAAAACCTAATGTTCTGGTCATAGGTGACTCTCTAGTGAGAAACACAGATGCCCCCTCACCAGGCGAAACAAGGAGAAGATTATGGTCCGCTGCCGGTCAGGTGACAGGATCCGTCAAATCATGCACAGACTCCAGTCACTCGGCAACAAGTGATGCTATGACTCTGTCATAGTACATGTTGGAGTGAATGACTTGAGGCGGACCTCTCTGTCATAGTACATGTTGGAGTGAATGACTTGAGGCGGACCTCTCTGGACTATATGAAGAGAGACATGAATGAGCTCTCAGGTTATGTGTCCCAGGTGTGTCCCTGGCCCTAAGCAGCATTCTACCGTCACCTAGGATGATGCCACAATACAGACAACAAATGATTGAGTTTAATAATTGGCTTAGTTTCTGGTGTCACTGCAGTGGGATCCAGTGTCTGTCAGCTTGGGAACACATGATCAACAGTCCATGCTGCTTTGCCAGAGATGGCCTTCACCTGTCTCCTCAAGGCTTTCAGATACTGCAAAGATGTTTGCCTCTCCCCATAGTGCCTTTTTTAGGCAATGTCCAAACAACAAAACTTCCAACATAAAGAAATCCACTAAAGACAAACCCAAGGTCATACTGCTTAATGCTAGGAGCTTAAACAGTAAACTGGTCTCCCTGGAAGCACTCCTCACCCTAGAAGATGCTAACATCTGTGTAGTCACTTAGACGTGGTTCACAGCTGCAGAGAAAACCCTGGCTGTATAAGGCTACAATGCATTTCACATGTTCAGACCCAAAAAGAGAGTGTGAAAGAACCAATGGTGGAGGTGTAGCCATCTTCATTAAATCCAAATACACGTTGGGACTGGTGAAACAGTATGACTCTCTCGAGCTACTCTAGATCCAAATGACTACAGGTAAAATACCCTTCCACATCATCGCTAGCTACATTTCCTGCACCATGAACCAGGAGAAGCACACCGTCCTACCACATCATTACTAGCTACAGGTCTCCCATCATGAACCATGAGAAGGACAGCCATCCTACCACATCATTACTAGCTACAGGTCCCCACCATGAACCAGGAGAAGCACACCGCCCTACCACATCATTACTAGCTACAGGTCTCCCATCATGAACCATGAGAAGCACAGCCACCCTACCACATCATTACTAGCTACAGGTCCCCACTATGAACCAGGAGAAGCACACCGCCTACCTGGACTTGCTGGAGTTGCTCAGTATACAACCAAACTCCTTGGTCATGGGAGATTTCAACTGTCCTTTCATTGACTGGGTGACCTTACATGAGCACAAACACGATTGCTATGAGGTTCCTAGACTTTAATTCAAATGCTTTGGAACAGCTGGTGTGCACCCCCACGAGGGAATCAAATGTCCTGGACCTAGTGCTCACCAACACAGTGGATCACGGCACTGCGCCCTGTGTGTTGCCCTCTCTGGTAAGATCAGACCGTAAATCTGTCAACAAAAGAAAGTGATATCTAAGAAATTGCCAACCTGCTTGCTGACAGATTTGGCAGTAACTTCACCCCCCTGTCCCCACTAGACATACCCCAAAGCATTCCTGACACCAGTCCTCTACTGGATATCTCTAAAGAACAGGTCATACAGGTGCTGTCAAAGGCTAAAAACGTGGTATCTAAAGAACCAGATAACATCCCAGGCTGCTTACTGAACAATCTAAAGCAAGACTTTGTGGAACCACTCAGCACTCTCTCTCTTTAACCATAGCCTGAGAACTGGTTTTGTTCTGGCAGAGTGGAGAACAGCAACAGTAATCCCCCTGCACAAAGGGTGTCCAACTGACCCCGGGAACTATCAACCCATAAGCCTAATCAGCCTTCTCTACAAGGTCATGGAGTCATCATGAACCTTATCCACAAGGACGTAGCTGACCTTCAAACTCTTGACCTGACCCAATTTAGTTTCATCAAGGGTAGATCTTGCTTACTGAACCTAGTGGACTTCTTTGAGAATGCCACCAAAACCCTGGATGAGGGGAAAATCAGTACATACTACATATCTCGATTTCGCCAAGGCCTTTGTCACAATCCCCCACTCATGTTCATTGAGAAACTCTCCCAGCTGGGGATTAACCCATACATCAGTAGATATGTAGCTAACTGGCTCACTGACTGAATGCACACCTTCAGAGTTGGGGTCCACCTCCTCCATTAGACCAGCTACTGGTGGGTACCACAAGGATCTGTGCTGGGCCCTCTACTGTTTGGAATCTAATTATCTGAAGTCCAGGTGAAGGTTCATGTCCTGTGGCTTACAAAGTTTGCAGCTGACTGTAAACTGGGTGCAGTCATAGTCCCCCAGTGATGTTAACATATTACAGAAGGGGCTGACACAGATGATTGGTTCCAAAGTCACAAACTAAATCTTAACACAAAAACTGCCTCATTATCCCCTTTGGCAAAGAAATACCCCCTGGTAGGTATGATATAGATAGTACCTCTCTAAGATCAAACTCTGTGGTGCGAGACCTGGGAACACAGGTTGATAGCAATTTAAACTTCGATCACAATGTGTCCGTAGTGGTAAGAAAAGCCTTCTACATTGCACATCTCATAAATAAGGGCATCACATGCAAGACTAGGGAGGTTATAACTTTGCTGTTATCGACTCTTATCTGACCACTAATTGAATACAATGCTCCCTTCTGTATGTACCTCATCTGACACCTGCAGCAACTGGAGAGACCACAACATTTTTTAATCAAGAGAATCCAGGGTCGCCAAAACATGATGTACATGGAAAGACTGAAAGCCCTATCACTGAACTCTGTATCATACCGATTGCTGAGAGGTGACCTCTGCCTGGCCTACAGAGCAATCGCTATCCACGTGGAAATGCACATCCACAAATCAAATGGGACAAGAGTAACTCGCTCCAGGGATTTCGATCTAGCCTATGACATTAACAGAACTTGCTGGAGAGACAGATCCCAGAGATTTCTGCTCCTCTGGAATACGCTCCCACTCCATGTGAAGCAGAGCTCCTCAATAACCCTATTTAAGTGCAGCCTTGACAACTGGATGGGTGACTGTAAATTTACCCCAGGGGTAGCACCTGTGTCCCTCATGTACAGGGGCAATTGGTGCTAATCCTAGAATTGCTCAGCTAACGACCATTTAACTATAGTAAGTAAGGGTACCCTAGTCTTTACATGGCTATGCTTGTAAAGGCCCTTGAGCCATTAGCCTACTAACCTCCAATGAACCTAACCCCCACATTCAAAGAAAATGCATCTAGCTAGTGGTGGATTAAGTTTACCTTTGGTCTGTTTTTAAATCATAGGTCCCTTGCACACATTTTTAGGACCATGCAAATGTGCAAGAGATGTTCATGTTTCACTGTTGCAGTCATCACATTTGGGTTATCTGCCTGCAGGTAGCCCTCAGCCGGCCTGAATACCAGAGTCTTTGGATTTCTGTGTCGGATGCTGTCACTTCTTCCATGACGTCAGGGGTATAAAACATGCAGCTGACGCCATTACATCCATTTTTCTTGCTGTGCAGTGCCCAAAGCAGAAGCAGTTTGCAAGTGCCGTTCGGCAGTCTCCTGAAATTTTCGTTTTTGTGTTTCAGACTTGAAGTCTTCAAAAAAGAGAAGTACCCCGTTGGGGATCCATTTTTCTTGCTCTAACCGATGTAAGTAAATGTTAACAATTGTCTTGCCTGTGGAAAGCAAATACCTCATAGAGATTTTCATTCTTACTGCATCCCGTGTTTAGGCCCAGACTACGACGTTCCCTCGCTGTCGGTTTTGTGCCTTGTTCAACGCCCAAACTATTTGTCATCGGGATATTTTTGTTGCAAAATACTTTAGTTCTCCCCACTCCGAAATGGCTTCATTAAGCCATCCGACTACCGATCTTCCAAAAAAATGTAAGGATAAAGAAAGTGAAGGACCGGATAGGTCCAAAACTGCCGACGGCGCTTCCGTTAAGCTAGTTGCCAGTACTCAGTGAGGTGCTTTTGCAGCCCTAGATACCCACTACTACAGATTGGCAGGCCTCTACTGAGACCCATTAGGAGTCTGGTATGCAGCGAGATGCTTCGACTATGGAACCTGCGGATGTTTCTACCTTGGATGGGTCCGGAGCCGCTGTGCAGGCACAGACCTCTGAGGGTGTATTCAGGCCTACAGACATTCTTATTAAACAGTCACAATCATTTCCATCCAGAAGTACTGAATTCCTCAGGCCAAAACCTTGCACTATGCCTGGAAAACAGACAACCAAATCGCATACTCAGGCCCGTATGCCTCAAAAACAAATGATTAGAATGGCTGAAGACCTTATTACCTTAATTAGGGGAAGCTAGCCTTCCCCCTCAGAGACCTAGAACTGATTTTCTTTCTGATTCTTCTGATCGGGAATCTGATATCTCTGCTCCTTCTGATTGCCAGGATTTGCCCTTATCTACTTATGAGGATTCTGATGCAGAGGATTCCATTCCCTCTGCTTCCCCTCCAGAAGATTTTTCTTCTGGTGAAACCTTGCATACCCTTGGGGAGCATTTCCGCTGGGAAAGCCAGAACTATTCTGAGTCCAAAAAGAGACTTAGGGAATTCTTACTCCTGCCACAACACAGGCCTTTAGCTATCCCTCCTGTTCTGGACATTGTAGATGATGCTTTCTTGGAATCTAGCCTTACCCCAGACACTTTACCTCCAGCTCCCAGAAAACCTGACGGGTAGTACAGAGTATGTGGCTCTCACAAGTTCCTTTTCAAGAATCCTACTGTGGATCCAGAGACTATTTCCCAAGGACCAAAAGGCATTAAGGCTACTGCTGCCAAAAATCCTACCCCTTCTGACAGAGATTCTAGAGTCTTAGACCGATGGGATAAGAAGGTATACACTTCTGCTACTTTGGCCATTAGGACTTTAAATTGCCAGTTTCATATGTTAAAGTATCAGCAGCATATTATGAGACTACTTAAACAGAAAATGATGCTGATTCCTGACTGTGCTGAACACAGACTTGCAAGATTTAATGCATTCTGCAGAACAAGTTGATAAACACTTTGCAGTGTGGTTTTGATGCTTTAGAAGCATCTTGCAGGGCTGCTGTCACTGGGTCTGTACTTAGAAGGCATGCTTGGCTTAAGGAAGAAAACTTGCCAGATCCTGTTAAAGCTAAATTACTGGATGCTCCCTTAAACCAAGACCGCATTTTTGGCAACAAAGCAGAAGAATTCCTCAAAAGGATGGAGGAAAAAGCTAAATCTATGCAAACTGTTAAAGATTTCCTACAAGTACAGCCTCCCAGATTCAGCAGGCATTGGCCTTCAAAGATCTGGTCCTTTCCAGTCCCTTCCAGGCCTTCAGTCCAAACCCAGGAACAGCAGACCACCAAGACTACAGTCTCAGGCTACGCACAGATCTAAGCAGTGGAGGGCTCCCACCTCCAAAGCAGGGAGTAGTAAGCCGCCCCCCCCTACGGAAAAATGGCACAATGACGTAACCTTAACCCTTCTAAGTCCTGCTCAACTGCCTGCTCCCTTAGTAGGACAGCTCACCCTGCATGCAAAAAACTGGGAACTCATTACCCAGGACAAATGGTTTTGAACATAGTTTCCCAAGGAATCCAATTCCACTTCCACACACTACCAACCCCAAATGGTTGGCCAGACCTCCCTCCAAATCAATGGGTGGAGGCCCAACAGCAGGTTCTCTCTCTTCTCAGTATCAGGGCTATTCATCCTGTCCCAGCAGAACAAAGGGGACAAGGTTTTTATTCGACTTTTTCTGGTATCCAGAAAAGACAACAACTGGCATCCTATCCTGGACCTCTGTATTCTCAACACCTTTCTGGTGGTTCCAAAATTCAAAATGTTAACTCTGCAACAGTTTCTTCCTATGCTAGCCAAGGATGCCTGGCTGGCGACCCTAGACTTAAAAGAAACTTACCTGCACATCCCAATAACAGAATCCTGCAGAAAATACCTACGTTTCAGGGCGGGCTCCATGCACTTTCAGTTCTCTGCACTTACCTTTGGCTTAACTACTGCGTCCAGGGTGTTCACAAAGTGTCTAGCTCCAGCCATTGCATTTTGCAGGCAGAGAAATATTCAAATTTACCCATACTTGGACGATTGTCTGATTCCGGCAGAAAACCAGGACTTGCTATTACAACACCTGGCATTTGTAAAGAAACTTCTAACCTCACTGGGGTACACCATCAACGAAAAGAAATCTCACCTAGTACCCTGCTAACAGATTGTATTCCTGCGAGCAAGCTTGAACACAACTTCCCAGATGGCATTCCTCACTCCGGAGAAACAAGTTTATTTGACAACCTACTTCAAACTATTGGCCACAAAAACCCAGCTATCTGCAAGGAAAATGCTGCAAGCTCTGGGGTTCATGGCCTCTTGCATTCTGTTCATTCCATATGCAAGACTGCATATGAGGAAACTCCAATGGTATCAACATTCTCAGGACCTGGAAACAATGATTCCTATCATTCCTTGTCTAAGGACAGAGTTCCTTTGGTGGGCAGAGGCCTGCTACCACAACAAGGGACTCCCTTTCACTCTACCCCCTGCCGCCAAAACCCTAACAGACTCATCAGACTATGCATGGGGGGCTCACATGGCAGGGCAGTGCATTCAGGACAAATGGAACCAGACAGATGCACCTGCATATCAATCAAAAAGAAATGTTAGCTGTACAGAATGATCTGACAGCCTTCAAAGACCATACTCTTCCAGGGCAACTATGGGTAAAGACAGACAACACCACAGTTATGTGGTACATAAGCAGGGGGGAACCCACTCCTACCCCCTCTGTAGACTAGCCATGGCTGTGTGGAACACAGTCTTGAGCTACCAAGTACACCTACAAGCACAATTCCTGCCAGGCAAACTAAATTCACCGGCAGACGACTTAAGCAGAAATCTCATGGACCTACACGAATGGAAACTAGAACCCAAATTTTTCAACCTCTTGAACAAATGGGGGACTCCAGAGGTAGACCTGTTTGCCTCCCCTCAGAACTACCAGTTGAATAAATTCTGCACAAGAACTACAGTCAAACTTGGAAAGTGGATGCCCTGTCCTTTACCTGGGAAAGCCTCTCTGTTTATGCCTTTCCCCCTCTGCCTCTCCTCTCGAAGGTTCTACTAAAGATCAAACAGGACAAGCCAAGGACAATACTGATTGCACCAGACTGGCCACGCCAGTACTGGTACCCCCTCTTGCGCAGTATGACACTGCTACAACCATGACACCTGCCTCAGAACCCTTCCCTGCTGTCCCAGCAGGCAGGCCAGATTCTGCACCCTCAGCTTCAAACCCTGAACCTTGCAGCCTGGCCAATTCCTTGAGCTCTCCACTAGCATCCCTCCGTAAGCAGGTGCTGGATGTCATTCTGGAGGCAAGGAGGCCTAGTACTAGAAAATCCTATGCTGAAAAGTGGAAAAAATAGTGTTCCTGGAGCCAGGCTCAGGGGATGGGCACAACGGTGCTCAGCTTACCTCATATTCTAGATTATTTAACAGAAATGCTCCACAGGGGCCTTTTCTTCTCGTCCATTAAAATTCATGCCTCTGCCATCTAAGGACATTATAATACTGAACCCACCACTCTTCTCTCACCCCTTGCTAAAACAATCCCTTAGAGGGGCCAACAGTTTTAAGACCCCACAGGAGAGCTCCCACTCTAGCCTGGGACCTTAACTTTGTATTGGAAAAGCTCACTCTTTCCCCCCCTTTGAGCCAGCTGCAACAGCAAAGTTGAGATTCCTTTCTTGGAAAACAGCCTTCCTTCTAGCCATCACTTCAGCAAGAAGAATGTCTGAATTGCAGGCCCTCATGGCAGTGGAACCCTTCATTATCTTTCATGCAGACAGGGTTTCCCTCAGGACTAACCCTTACTTTATGCCCAAGGTGGTTTCTAGTGTGACCCTAAATCAGTCCATTCATTTGCTTACTTTTTGCCCTAATCTACAAAGCAAAGGGGAATGAATACTGCACTCTCTGGACGTGCACAGACAACTTGGATTCTATTTGGACAGGACTAAGCCTCTCAGAAAATCTGAACAGCTGCTAGTTGGCTTTGCTACAGGGGCAGAGGGGAAGGCCATTTCAAAGCAAGGTATTTCCAAATGGATAGCCCATTGCATTCATTTCTGCTACAAGCACCATGGAAAACCTACCCCACAGGGGATAAGATCACATTACACCAGGGCTGCATCTACCTCTACGGCATTTCTCAGAGGAGTCCCTACCAGGGACATCCTGGAAGCTGCTACCTGGAGCTCTGTACATACCTTCACCAAGCATTACCACATGCCTATCTTTTCTAAATCCAGAGCTGGAATTGCTACAGCAGTCTTGCAGGGCTTAATAGCTGACCCTAATGCTCTTTAACTACCTCCTCCCTTTCTTAGCTTTGGGAATCAACCCAAATGTGATGACTGCAACAGTGAAACACTAAGAACATAGTACAGCTGTGTACACTTACCATAAATGTAGATGTTAGTGGTATTCACTGTTGCAGTCCTGGTTACCCTCCCTCCATGCCCCCTGACTTCTCTTGGCTCTGCCTTTCCTTCATGTTTGGTATATTTATTTTTTCTTGTGACACCTCAGCGTTTTGTAGAAATCTACTGCCAGTCATTAGCGGACCAGAGTTCCGCTGTCGCAACCCCTTACCGGGAAAAAGCCGAAAGACAAACAACTTGCGTGTTTGCTTTTTGATGGGGGTGTTCCATACCTTATAATTGCTTCCTATTGTGGGGGCACCTAACATCTGGGGCAAGAAAAACTGATGTAGTGGCATCTGCTGCATGTTTTATACCCCTGACGTCATGGAAGAAGCGACAGCATCCATTGCAGAAATCCGAAGACTCTGGTATTCAGGCCGGCTATGGGCTTACCTGCAGGCAGATAACCCAAATGTGATGACTGCAACAGTGAATACACTCAAACAGCTACATTTATGGTAAGTGTACACAACTGTACTTTCTTTGATTCACCTTCCCGGTTGTATTAAATTTTATATCCCTTGTAGAACACATCACCACTTGTTAGAGGGTGTTTTAAATTTGTAGTTTATAGCTTTGAACATTTTTCCAGTAAGAAATTAAACAAAACATATGAACCAGTAATGACAAAACTGCTGAGTTCAGAACATTTCAATCATAAAAAACTCCTGTCACTGCAGTCGACCAATATCGGTCAATATGCAATATTGGTCAATATGCTCGGTCTCTGCAGAAGTAAGTAATTTGAATATTTCCACATTTAAAGAAATCTGTAATTAACAAATAGGTTGCTGCTAGCAAACAACTTCAGATTTTAGTGATGTTCTTCGTGTTTCACTGTTGCAGTCATCACACTTGGGTTATCCTGCCAGGGGTAGCCCTCAGTCGGCCCGAATACCAGAGGCTTAGTACTTCTGCATCAGTTGCTGTTGCTCCAGGACTGACATCAGGTCGTTAGTGGTATAAAATCAGGCAGCTGACGCCATTATCAGTCGTTCTTGCCAAGGAGCCCGAACCAGAAGCAGTTTGCACGAGTGCCTGTCAGTCACTACCTGAGTTTTTGTTTCCAAACTGAAGTTGAAGTCTTCTAAAGCTAAGTACCCCATTGGGAATCCTTTTTTCTTGCTCTAACTGATGTCAGAAAAAGTTAACAATTCTCTCGCCTGTGGAAAGCTAATGCCACACCGAGACTTCCATTCTTACTGCATCACCTGTTTAGGCCCAGACCACAACCCAAACGACCTCGCTGTCACTTTTGTGCTTTGTTCAACACCAGAACCATACATCGTTGGGCCCTTATTGTAGCTAGATATTTTCGCTCTCAGTCCTCTATCTCCAATATGGCTTCGGTAAGCCGTCTGACTACCGATCATCTGGAAAAAAACGTAAGGATAAAGACGGACTGCACAGGTCCAAAACTGCTGATGGCGCTTCAGCTAAGCTAGTAGTCAGTTCTTCGGTCCTTAGTGAGGCTCTTTTGCAGCCCCTGATGCCCACTTATGGGGATTTGCAGGCCACTACCAAGACCCTTTCGGAGTCCTGTATGCTGCAAGACTTTACTTCGACTAAGGATCCTGCGGATGTTTGTTCCTTGGATGGGTCCAGAGCTGCTGAGCAGGCACCGGCTTCCGAGGAAGTTCTTTGCACTACTGATACTCGACACAAACCAACAACTTCTTTTGCATCTTCAGTTCTTTTCAAAACTACCGAGTTTCTAAGGCCCAGGGTACAAACTATGCCCAAAAAAACGATGACTCAAACTCAGGCACCTGCTTTCCATGCCTCAATCTCAAATGCTTAAAATCGCGGAAGACCTTATTATGCTTATTAGGGGAAGCCAGGCTACCCCTTCCAAAAGAAAAAGACTTGTCCCCAGTGGTTTTATCTGAACAGGGAGTCCTTTGACTCCGATGCTTCTGAATATGAAGACATGCAACCCCTCTGTGCTTATGAGGATTCTGATCCAGAAGAATCCATTCCTTCTGCCTTTCCTCCCAAGGATTTTTCATTTGGTGAAACCCTACATACCTTAAGGGAGCATTTCCAGTGAGAATGTCAGGACTGTCCTCAGTCAAAAAAGAGACTCGGGGGAATTCTTAGATTTACCACAGCACAGACCTTTAGCCATTACTGCTGTCCTGGATGTTGTGGATGATGTTTTTATGGAATTCACTCCTGACACCTTTCCTCCTGCTCTCAGGAAACCTGACAGGTACTACAGAGTCCCTGACTCTCTCAAATTCCTTTTCAGAAGTCCTACTGCTGACCCAGAGGTCATCTCCCAAGGACCTAAAGGAATAAAAGCAACCTCAGCTAAGAATCCCACCCCCTCAGACAGGGATTCCCGAGCTTTAGACAGATTGGGTAAAAAGTATACACCTCTGCAACTCTTGCTATTGGAGCAATAAATTGTCAGTTCCACATGCTGAAATATCAGCAGCATACCATGGAACTACTCAAAAAATATCTTCCTTTCCTGCTTGTGCAGAAAATAAAGAATTGCAAGAGCTTATGTATTCTGCAAGCCAAATTAATAAGCACACCTTGCAATGTGGCTTTGATGCCCTAGAAGCAGCTTGCAGGGCAGCAGTCACTAGTTCTGTCCTTAGAAGGCATGCTTGGCTTAAGGAACAGACCCTGCCAGACCATGTCAAATCAAAATTATTGGACGCTCCATTGAACAAAGACAATTTGTTTGGCACCAAGGCAGAAGAGGTTTTAAAAAAAGATGGAAGAAAAAGCTAAATCTGTGCAGACAGTTGAAGACTTTTTTTACAGGTCCAGCCTCCGAGGTTCAGTAGGCATTGCCCCTCCAAGCAGTGGTCCTTTCCGGCCCCCTCCAGGCCAGCTCAGCCCAGACCCAGGGGAAACAGAACAGCCAGGCAGCAGTCCCAAGGAATGCAGAGATCTAAGCAATGGAGTTTCTCCTCTTCAAAAACAGGGAGTGCTAAGCCACCCCCTTATGGTAAGAACTCACAATGACTCCACACCTCCACCCCTTACCTCTGCCCACCTGCTTGTGCCCCTAGAAGGAAAACTCTCCTTCCATGCAAACAACTGGGCCTCTATTACCAACGTCCGATGGGTCCTCAACATAGTGTCCCAAAGATACAAATTTCATATCCACACACTGCCAACCCCAAAAGGGTTCCCAGATCTTCCTCCAAACTGCTCTCCATGAGGGCAATTCAGCATGTTCCTGCAGACCACATAGGCCAAGGTTTCTATTCCAGACTTTTCCTGGTACCCAGAAAAAAGGGCAACTGGTGCCCAATCCTAGATCTTATAGGTTCATAGGTAGGTACTAGGCTATCTGCCCAAGGGCATTTATAAGCCTAGCCAGAGTTTGTCAGCTTTTGCCACCCCATTGATTAATTTACTGAGCCTCTGTCAAGAACAGCCAGTGAAGTGATCCCAGGGGTGTATTTTCTGTTACCTATCCACTCGTCAAGGTTTCTCCTGAAAAGTGTCAGTGAGGGGCTCTGCCTAATGTAGTTAGGAATTTTGTCCCAAAGCATGGGGAGTCTCTGTGACAGGAATCTATCCCGCCAGCATGTTCTATTTATTGTTCTGGCGAGGTTTAGCTCACTAGAGCAAGTGGCTCACAGTGACTTGGATTTCTTTAGGTGGAGCATGTCCATCAGTTCTGAGTTGGACATGGCTTTGTAAGTCGGGCAGAGATCACCTCTGAGTATGAGATATGCGACTGAGTACAGCTGGAGTTTTTCCAGTCGGGCTGCATAGGACATCTGTTTGAGGCCAGTAATCCTCTTGGCGAGGTACTTTTGTGGTCTTTCCAGTTGTTGGAAGTGTCTTGTGAGGTACATCCCAAATGGGACATTGTACTCTATGATGGGTCTGATGAGTGACTAGTAGAGGGGCAATACAACCTATTTATTTCTAGATGCGAACCCTTTAGTAATTAGATGGGCTACATAGGATTTCCTTACTACTTTGGCAATATCTACCTGGGTCCCCAGATCTCTTATTACCTGTTCTGTGTTAAGGTGGGTGCCACCTATGTGGTAATTCATGGCTGTTTTGTTTTTCCCAAACGGGATGACTATGCATTTTTTGGTATTTAGCTTGATACCATGACTTTGACACCAGGTGTCCGTCGCAATAAGGCCCTTTTGGAGAATGTCCGTGTCAGCTGGAGAGTCAATTATGGCTCCCAGTTTGCAGTCATCGGCGAATCTATCCATTCTCAATACCTTTCTGGTGATACCAAAATTCAAAATGCTCACCCTTCAGCAGGTTCTTCCTGTGCTTTCCAAGGATGCTTGGTTAGCCACCCTAGACCTAAAAGAGGCCTCCCTACCCATCCCAATCAGGGAATCTTGCAGGAAATATCTACAGTTCAGGGCAGGATCTTTGCACTTTCAGTTCTCTGCGCTTCCCTTTGGCTTATCCACTGCTCCCAGAGTTTCCACAAAATGCCTGGCTCCAGTCATTGCTTTTTACAGACAAAGAAATATTCAAATTTACCCTTACTTAGACGATTGCCTGATTCAGGCAGACAGTCGGGAAAAGCTGTTACAGCACTTAACCTTTGTAAAGGACCTACTGACCTCCCTGGGGTATACTATCAATGAAAAGAAATCAAAACTAGTCCCCTCACATAAAATTGTATTCCTGGGAGCAAGCCTGGACACAGCATCCCAGATGGCATTCCTTACTCCAGAAAAACAAGCCTACTTGACAGGCTACTTCTCTCAACTGGCCACCAGAACCCAGTTATCCGCAAGGAAAAGCCTGCAAGCTCTAGGCTTCATGGCATCCTGCATTGTACTCATTCCATATGCCAGACTGCATATGAGGAAACTTCAATGGTACATAAAAAGCCTTTGATGTCAGCACTCTCAGGACCTAGAAACTCTTATACCATTGATACCTTGTCTAAGGAAAGATTTTCTTTGTGGGCAGCAGCATGCAACCACAACAAGGGACTTCCCTTCTCACAATCCCACGCTGCCCAGACCCTCACCACAGATGTATCACTATGCCTGGGGTGCACACATGGATGGCAGGTGCATTCAGGGCCATTGGAGCCCAAATCAAATACATCCGCGCATCAGCCAAAAAGAGCTGCTAGCAGTTCAGCACGCCCTGACAGCTTTCAGACCCCTACTCTCCCCGGGGCCTCTACTGATCAAAACAGACAACACTACAGTGATGTGGTACAAGCCGGGAGGGACTCATTGTTATCCTATCTGTAGGTTTGCCATGACCCTTTGGCACATGGCCTCAGCCATGCACATTTACCTGCTAACACAATTCCTGCCAGGTTCCCTAAACTCTCTGACAGACAACTTAAACCTGCTAGACCCACATGAGTGGCAGCTGGACCACAGAACCTTCACCCTTGTAACCCAGAAATGGGGCACCCCGAGGGTGGACCTCTTTGCCTCCCACTGCAATCATCAGCTCAACAAATTCTGCACCAGGAAACCTCACAGCAAGGCCTGAAAAGTGGATGGTCTATACTTCCAATTGATAAACCTCTTGTTCTATACATTTCCCCCTCTACCACTCATTTTAATGGTACTGCTCAAAATAAGGGAGGAAAACCCCCAGGGCAATCCTGATTGCCCCAGACTGGTCACGCCAGAACTGGTACCCACTGCTTTGCAGCCTGTCACCCCTGCTACCATGGCACCTCCCTCAGATCCCAACACCCCTGACCCAGATGGATGGAGAATTCATGCATCCCCAATTGCAGACCCTCAACCTGGCAGCCTGGTTTATTCCCTGACCTCTCCTCAAGCTGCCAGCCTAAGCAAACAGGTCCTTGATGTTATAGGTACGTCCAGATTCTCCAGCACTAGAAAATCCTATGCTGACAAGTGGAAAAGATTTTGCACCTGGATCCAGGCTAAGGGAGCCGAAACAGCACAGCCCTCCCTACCTCTCATCCTGGATTATGTAGCAGATGGGTCTATCCTTCTCTTCTATTAAAATTCATGCCTCTGGCATCTCTGCTCATTACAGCACAGAGCCACCTGTCTTTTCACACCCTCTGGTCAAACAGTTCCTAAGAGGGACTAACAACTTAAGGCCACCCAAGAGAGCTCCTACCCCAGCTTGGGACCTTAACTTTGTGGTGGAAAAGCTCACACTATCCCCCTTTGAACCTGCAGCTCCAGCAGAGTTAAAATTCCTCTCTAGGAAAACAGCCTTGCTTCTGGCCATCACTTCAGCTAGAAGAGTGGCTGTAGAGCCCTTCATCATTTTCCATGCTGACAGGGTTTCCCTCAGGACTAACCCATCCTTCATGCCTAAAGTGGTGTCCAGTGTGGCTCTAAACCACCAATCCATTCATTTGCCCACCTTTTTCCCTAATCCACAAAACAAGGGGGAAAGGATTCTCCACTCTCTAGATGTGCACAGACCATTCAGATTCTACGTGGATAGGACTAAATCTTTTAGAAAAACTGACCAATTGCTAATCAGCTTCACAGCAGGGGTAGAGGACAAGGCCATATCCAAACAAACAATATCCAAATGGATAGTGCACTGCATCCATTTCTGCTACAAACATCATGGGAAACCGTCCCCAAAGGGGGTCAGGATGCATTCCACCAGGGTAACCTCCACCTTTGCATCTTTTCTCAGAGGGTTCCCCACCAGGGACATCCTGGAGGCTGCAACATGGACTTCTGTTCATACCTTCACTAAGCATTACCACCTGCCTATCTTCTCCTAATCCAGGGCAGGCTTTGCCACTGCAGTCTTGCAGGGCACCCTAGCCAGCCCCCAGTCTTCTTGACTGCCTCCTCCCTTTTCTTCAGCTTTGAGAATCAACCCAAGTGTGATGACTGCAACAGTGAAACACGAAGAACATAGTACAGTTGTGTACACTTAGCATAAATGTAGATGTTCGGGTGTGTTCGGGTGTATTCACTGTTGCAGTCCTGGTCCCCATCCCCCTTCTCTCTCTCTTCCGCTCACCTTACAGGGAATTTTTGGTATTTACTTTCTACTGGTGGTATTCTTCCACCATAACCTAGCTCCCTATTTGGGGGCTCCTGACAGTTGGGGCAAGAAAAACTGATGTAATGGCATCGGCTGCCTGATTTTTATACCACTGACGACTTAACGTCAGTCCTGGAGACAGAAATACTAAGCCTCTGGTATTCAAGCTGACTGAGGGCTACCCCTGCAGGATAACGCAAGTGGGATGACTGCAACAGTGAATATACTCGAACATCTACATTTATGGTAAGTGTACACAACTACACTTTTCATCCACAAATTCACAGTCTGCTGCTCTTGAAGAGTAAATTGCCTATGTTTCATTAAAAAACAGATTTTCAGTTACTTGGCATCTCGTTCATAGGAGGGATGTACTCATGACTGCAGCACCCCACTCCCCTTATCAGCAATCCATCTACATACTGTGGTAGTAGAACCCACAACCTTCTACATCAAAAGCAAGTATGCTTCCTCTTGTGTTACTAACAGTGCTTTTCAATCCTGTAGCACAATAGTGACTCCATTTGCTAAACAAAACAGCTGAACATTGTGAACACGTAGCATGAGCAGCAGTTAACTTATTTTCCCCTTGAAGCTCACAAGTCCTTGAAAATGCACTTAAAACTCAAATTTCTTGAAAAATGCACCTGAAACTCAATTTTTTTGAAAAATGCAACTTGGTAGTTGGGGTAAAGGATTCAGGCTTTTGTTTCCTGTAAATAAGGTATGGGGTTTGAGCCTGATCAAATTAATAACCACCTGCTATCCATAACTAGGCATTTCACACTCACACATACACCTCTACCTACCTATCAACCCCTTATTGCAAGAAATCTGGACAAAGCCCAAAATAAATAGGGATAGATTAAAATTTAGATATTGTTCTTATGAACTTAGAAAGTTGCTAAAATAACAGGACTTGTGTATTTTTCTAAAGGATATGAAGCCTGAAACTGAAATGTCTGTCATTATTAGTAACTTCAGTCCTCAGTGATTTTCCAGAATATCACAAATTTTGAGGAACAGACCAAAAATATGGGGCAAAAAGCTGGACATTCTGCAAACATCTGGACATTTGGGACATGTACTATCTACCTACCTCTTACTTACACACACACACACACACACACACACACACACACACACACACACACACACACACACACACCCACCTACCTACCTCTTATACACACACAAACACACCTATCTGTTATATACCACCACTTACCTGTCTACCTCTTACACACACACCTATCTCTTACTTGTCCATCTGTTGTTCACAGTCCAAGCATCATCTTGTATTCAAATTTCATGCATGCTCACACAGCCACAGGCTCACCTCTTACTCGTCCGTCCTTTGTCCACAGTCCTATGTCTTCCTGTATTCCAATTCCTTGCATGCGGAAGATGAACATGTAAAAAGGTCGTACAGATGCAACAGGTGTGTGCGAACAGATGCAGAGGGCGTTCTTAAAGAACTCCCTTTGAAAATTATATAATTTTTTGTTTGTTTTTTAAATTAAACAATTTAATATACTGGCCAGCAAGCTGTCTCCCAGCCAGCGGGCCCTAGATGACTGCCTTTGTTGCGTAGTGCTGGATCTGGCTGCAGAAATGTCCTGACATTCTTGTTTGGCCTGACTTCCATCTGACTTTGCCTGTCTGTAGCACTGCACAGAGAGAGTCCTATACCCGAGTAGGTATGTTGTGTCAGTAGCTTTAGTTCCTGTCACATTCATAAGGGGAAAAGATTTTTCATAACCTGCTGCTGGAAAAGGGTCCCCAACTAAACATTCCTCTGACAAGTGTTTTAGTATAGTAGTGTCTTAACTTGAAGAAGAGAAACCCTGTCAAAAAAGGCAGATGATGAAAATATGTGGTACTTTGAGGCCTGTACACAAAGCTGATTTTTTGCAAGTTGGTAAGTGCACATGTTTGGGGCTGGAGTAGAAGACCTCACCAGTTAACCAGCAAAGTTAAATCTAAATTTGAAAGCTAACCGTGTATTTAATGTAAATAATTTGCATATGATACATGTTAATGCTATCAGCAGTCTGTTGCTGTGGAAACTAGAACTTTCTGTTCCAGTACTTAACTTTTTTTAATGTATAGTGTTGTTGCATCTTTCGGCTTTTCCCAGTTAGGGGTCCCCACAGCGGAACTCTGGTCCGCTAATGATTGGCAGTTGATTTTTACGTGCTGAGCTGCCAGCCCTAACGCACAACCTTCAACGAAGGTATGCCCATTCACGCATGTATACACGCAGAAGACGCTCTAGCTGAGAGTCGAACTGGTCAGCGTCTTACTATGAGGCAACAACGCTACCACAGCACCACCACCGTAATGTGTAGTGTGCTGTCCACAAAATCCATGCAGTCACTAGTGCAGCACTTTGCAATGTCACTTCTTGTTTATTTTCTCCTCTATGTTAGTGTTAATTCATGGTCTGCTAATTACATTTAGCTGTTCAGTTAC
The DNA here is from genome assembly GCF_019279795.1 of Protopterus annectens. Classification (NCBI taxonomy): domain Eukaryota; kingdom Metazoa; phylum Chordata; order Ceratodontiformes; family Protopteridae; genus Protopterus; species Protopterus annectens. The sequence goes on from NC_056735.1 coordinate 85,606,629, forward strand.
AAGCTTCTTCTGTAGGTTCATATGTTCATTGATTAGTACTAGACTAACTGCCCTTGTAGGCCATTTTAAGCCTAGTCAATTACCCCATGTGAGAATCAAACCCTGCACCTTGTGTTTGTAAGGTAAGCACATTAACCATTATGCGAACCTCCCACCTATGTTTGTAGCTGTACACATAATTATTTGGGGTAAGTATTACAGATTTGTCACTGTAACACATCTGATGTACATAATGAATAATGTCTTATACTTCCTGCGCTACTTTAGTTTAACTATTGCAGTTATATTTACCATTATCATGTATTACCTTATTTTAATTTTCATTTATATAACTTGCATAGCTTATAAAAGAATGCCATACATCGTCATTTTGTAGCTGGGCATACCCATGCTTGCATGCTTCATAATCCTGTATAAATTTGCTTGGAGCACCTTTCTCCTCCAAATTCTTTTTTCAGCAAGGGCCACTGCATCAGAGAGTTCCAACTTTTAAGTACAAGTAAAAATGTTTGCACCTTGTTATGGGTGGGTTATTATTTACAGAAGGTCCCTTAGTTTTTCCTTTTTGTAGCTGTATACATATCTGTAAGCCATGTGCAGGTTCTCAGGCCTTTGTACGCCTGTCACACCACTCTGCCTTTTCCCTGTATGCCTCCTACTTTTAGAAGCTTCAGTTATGTGACAGGCAGGAAGTCTGATCTTCTGCCTTTGTGCCAGTGGTTCTAAGGGCATACAGTCCTTTTGTGTCACTGGCCTTTGTCATCCTTTTTTGTTACTGACTCTAGGACTAGTGTCTTCCACAGCCTTTTTGAAGTGAGTTAATTAATGTAGACAGATGCAAAACTATTTACTAGTTGGGACGTGCTCTCCCAATTTGCTGCTGATCCTTAAGATCAAAAACGAAACTGCGTTCGTTGGCTGGGTGACTGATGGGATAAGCTAGGATTCTGGGATTGGCTTATCCTTATCAAGACATTTAAGTTGATGCTGCACATAGGAGGACAGCCTTCAGCTAGAAGCAAAGCTGGTAATTGGGACAAAATGTTGGTGGCATAACAGATCAGTGACAAAAATAAAGCAGCGTCGTACAAGGACTATTCACACCTGCTGATCCTTCTCTTACCCACCTAGCATTGTAAACTGAGTTCAGAGTGATTCCCTTCCTTTACTGTGCTGTTTTCTGTGCCACATCCAACTCTCCCATTGTAGCTGGGTATCATTTGGGGAGTGTGTGATCCTGTACTTCAGTAACCATCTCAATGAAAAAGTATATTGTACCTCCCCGCCCCAAAAGACTTTCTTGGTTTGGTTTCATATTATGGTCCTGTGTTGTGTGCAGTTCTTTACCAGCCTCACATATTGTCCTTTCCTTTTAAGATGTCTGTGAAAGTCTGTAGACGTCAAAATGAGAACCCAGTGACTATGCATTCAGAGGAATGAACACCTCTCTTTTATTGATAACAGTTCTCACTAAGCATCTCAGAGTCCCTCTATTTTGAAGAAATATTCTATTTTTCGTATCATTAAATAAAGTCTGAGTATATTGCAAATGTTTTCTTGCTTATGACACAGTGATATGTTTTGTAAGTTATCGTATAATAGCCAAACAAACCATGATATCAACCTTTTCAAGTTTCGTTCACATAAAAAATGTTCTTTTTCTATTTGTTACTTAATGTCTATTCGCTGACTTTATCTCATCCACTACATTTTTATCTGTCCCTGTATCTTACAGTAGCTCAGCCAAGTCTCTTTACAGACCCTTACCTGGCAATTCCAGCTTCATATTTTTGTATTTTTTTGTTAATTACTCATTTTTGGGAAGGTGTACATTTCATTATAATTTGGTGTTTTTTGTTTCTCTAGTCTTTTTTTGGGAAAGTTCCTGCACATGCTGTTATTTCCTTTGTTTTCTTCCTTGTACCATATTTAAATATCTTTTCTGTTCATTGGATTATTTTAGCAAACCTCTTTCATTTCATTATTGCATACGATAGCTCTGAGTGCTTTTGATTTGTAGGCAGTTTCTCTTTTTATTATTGGTTATCACAGTTTTCATATTTGTTTCTCCTTTGCAAGGGAGTGAAAGGATACACTTCTCTATAACAGCAGTTATCCAGTGTTATGATTTTTTTTCCTCCCAGCTATTTTCATGCAAGACTACATTACAGAATTCACTCCATGTATTTTATTTATTTATTTACACTTTGTTTATTGGGTTGTTCTCACTATGTCAATGACCTCTTTTGTGGAGATACCCAAGGTGCTATTTATTCTGACCAGGGGAACTTTGGCCAGGGCACTGGGGGATCATCCCCCTTCATTTTTTCTGTAATGGCAGTGGGTTGTTTTATGTCCACCTGAGCTATCACCGATCAGGCAGATGGGACCTTGGTTGAAAGTTTCCACTGACATAGACTTGGTCCAAACTGTTAGTATCTTTCTGATGTTTTCTGTCTTCACATCATCTCTTCTTGCTTGGGGTCAGAGGCAGATGCTTTCTGGTATGTCAGGTGCTCAGTGGCCACGGTTTGATTCGTCCTATTTGTATAGAGTGGTTCAGAGGTGTAGCTAACTATTCTGATGCCCAGTGCGATACCCCATTCTGGTGCCCCCATCTCTAAGCTGAGGACCTCTGCCCTAGCAATTGCTGGCAAGTAGCCGCTTCAGTTCTCCGCATGCTAAAGGGCTTCATTTCTGAGTAAAGGAAAAAAAAAACTCTCTTCTCATTTCAAACTGTAGCAAGTACTTGCTACATGTGTAGCAGTCAGCTGATGTAGTCCACAGATGAAGCACTAAAGTGCCTCACTTCTGAAGCTCTGAGATTGGCCATTATGGAGAAAAAAAAATGTATTTCCTTTAAATGGTAGCTTCTACAGTTTGTGACACACGGAGCACAAAGCACTTCACTTCGGACTGCCAGTGTAATATCAGGACTTGACATAATGGTAGGGTGTTTACCTCACAGCCATGAGGTACAAGGTTTGGTTCTCATATTTGAAAGGGAAATGGGCTAGACTTAAAATGGCTTGCAAGGTCAGTAAGCCTAGTACTGTGATAACACACTGAAGACTGATTGGCCAATAACATGCACTGAAGACTGATTGTCCAATAGCATGCTGTTGCACCTTACACCCAGTAGACTGCCCCCTTCATCCCATCTTGCTGTGCTACTGGTGTTGTTTATACCCCCAGTTCCAATTTGTGGGTTGTAATTGCTTTCTGTATTCTGTGTGCTTGTTTTCTACCTAACTAGTGAATTTGTAACCACAGTGCTTTTACCGTTTTGGTGTTTGCGGTATGTAATTTATACTAAACAAGTCTCTTCCTGAATTTAAAAATCACACAAACATAAGTATTGTATTTTTGGATTGTAACTGTTTTCTGATGAAGTCTTGTTTTTAAAGACGAAAGCGCACTCAATAAACTACATTTTATACTACACATTGGTGTGACTAACTTTCAGCACTACTTGAGTGTTCTACTGGAACTGGTCTTTTTTTAGTTTTGGCTCTTCCTGAATTTGTCTACCACTTGAGTATGTTAACAGATGTTCTTCGTGTTTCACTGTTGCAGTCATCACACTTGGGTTATCTGCCTGCAGGTAGCCCTCAGTTGGCCCGAATACCAGAGACTTAGTACTTCTGCGTCAGTTGCTGTCGCTCCAGGACTGACATCAGGTCATCAGGGGTATAAAACAGGCAGCCAATGCCATTACATCAGTCTTTCTTGGTGAGGAGCCCGAAGCAAAAGCAGTTCGCACGAGTGCCGGTCGGCCACTACCTGAGTTTTCCTTTCCAAATTGAATCATCCTGAAGTCTTCTAAAGCTAAGTACCCCATTGGGGAACCTTTTTTCTTGCTCTAACCGGTGTCAGAAAAAGTTAACAATTGTCTCACTTGTGGAAAGCAAATACCACACCGAGATTTCCAGTCTTACTGCGTCACCTATTTAGGCTCAGACCACAACGTACCTCGCTGTCGGTTTTGTGCTTTGTTCAATGCCTGAACTATTCATCGTCGGGCCCTTATTGTCACTAAATACTTTCGCTCTCTATCTCCGTATTCTGAAATGGCTTCGGTAAGCCATCCGACTACCGATCTTCCGAAAAAACGTAAGGATAAAGACAGAGACAGACTGCACAGGTGGAAAAATGCTGACTACGCTTCCATTAAGCTAGTCACCAGTTTGCCGGTACTCGGTGAGGGGCTTTCGCAGCCCCTGATGCCTGCTTCGATGAATTCGCAGGCCACTACCGAGACCCGTTCAGAGTCCAGTATGCTGTGAGACACTTCTTTGACTACAGAACCTGCGGATGTCTCTACCTTGGATGGGTCTGGAGCCGCTGAGCAGGCACCGGCTTCTGAGGAAATTCATTGCATTACCAATACTTGACACAAACTGACGACTTTCACACCTGCTTCCTTACCACAATCTCAAATGCTTAAAATAGCAGAAGACCTGACCATGCTGATTAGGGGAAGCCAGCCTTCCCCTGCTAAGAGGAAAAGAGACCTGTCCCCAGCAGCTTTAACTGACCAAGAGTCTGACGACTTGTAACATTTCTGAATATGAAGACATGGCCTTTATCTGCTTATGAGGATTCAAATGCAGATGAATCCATTCCCTCTGCTTCCCCTCCAGAGGATTTCTCTTTTGATGAAACCCTTCATACTTTAAGAGAACATTTCCACCGGGAATGCCAGCATTATCCTCAGTCCAAAAAGAGACTCTGAGAATTTTTAGACCTGCCACAACATAAACCCTTAGCTATCCCTCCTGTTCTAGATGTTGTGGATGATGTTTTTATGGAATCCAGTCTAACTCCTGATACTTTACCTCCTGCTCCAAGGAAACCAAGACAGGTACTGCAAAGTCCCTGCCTCTCACATATTTCTCTTCAAAAATCCTACTGCTGACCCAGAGGTAATCTCCCAAGGACCTAAAGGAATAAAAGCAACTACAGCTAAGAATCCCACCCCCACGGACAGGGATTCCCGAGCTTTAGACAGACGGAGTAAATAAAGTAGACCCCTCTGCAGCTCTTACCATTAGAGCATTAAATTTGTCAGTTCCACATGCTGAAATACCAGCAACATATTATAGGTTCATAGGTTCATACTAGGCTATCTGCCCTGAGGCAATTATAAGCCTAGCCCGATTCTGTATGGCTTACACCACCCCTTGATTTGAGTATACTGTGCCCTTTTTAAGGTTTAGTTTACTGTGCCTCTGTCTAATAGTGACACGGGAGTAATCCCTGGGACAAACCTACGATCCCCCATCCACCTATCAAGATTCTTCTTGAAGAGATTCAGTGAGGTGCTCTGCCTCACATGAACTGGAATTCTATTCCAGAGTGAAGGGAGCCTCTGGGTTATGAACCTGTCTCTCCAGCAAGTTCTATTTATTTCTGTGCTGAGGTTCAAGTCCCTTGAGCGTGTGGCTCTAAGGGATTTAGATTTACTGAGGTGGAGCATGTCCATTAATTCTGGATTTGACATAGCTTTGTATGCCAGGCATAGATCGCCTCGAAGTAGGCGGTATGCAACTGAGTAGAGCTGGAGTTTTTTTAACCGAGCAGCATATGACATCTGTTTGAGACCCTTGATCCTCTTGGTGAGATACTTTTGGGGTCTTTCTAATTGCTGCAGGTGTCTGGTCAGGTACATCCCAAAAGAGGCATTGTATTCTATGATGGTGTATTCTATGATGGGCCTGATGAGGGATGAATAAAGGGGCACGATTACCTCTCTTGATCTAGATTATGGAACTTATTAAGCAAAAATTATCTACCTTCCCTGACTGTGCAGAAAATAAAGAATTACAGGAGCTTATGCATTCTGCAAGCCAAGTCAGCAAGCATACCCTGCAATGTGGGTTTGACGTCTTAGAAGCATCTTGCAGGGCAGCAGTCACTGGTTCTGTGCTGAGATGGCATGCTTGGCTTAAGGAACAGACCTTGCCAGACCATGTCGAATCACAATTACTAGACGCTCCTTTGAATAAGGGCAATTTGTTTGGCACCAAAGCAGAAAAGGTTCTAAAAAAGATGGAAGAAAAAGCTAAGTCTGTGCAGACAGTCAAAGATTTTTTGCAGGTGCAGTCTCCAGAATTCAGTAGGTATTGCCCCTCAAAACATTGGTTCTTTCAAGCCTCCTCAAGGCCATCTCAAACTAGACCCCGGGGAAATGGACCCCCCAGATTACAGTCTAAGGGTATGCAGAGATCTAAGCAATGGAGTACCTCCACTACTAAAACAGGGAGTGCTAAGCCATCCCCTTACAGAAAGAATTCACAGTGACTTGTCAACTCCACTTCTCACCTCTGCCCAATTGCTCCTGCAGCTAGGAGGAAAACATGCCCACCATGCAAAAAACTGGACCTCCATCACCAAAGACCGATGGGTCCTCAACATTGTATCACAAGGATACAAATTTTACTTCCACACACTGCCAACCCCAAAAGGGTTCACATACCTTCCTCCAAACCAGTGGGCAGAGGCACAAAACCAAGTTCAGTCCCTGCTCTCCATAAGGACAATTCAACCTGTTCCTGCAGAACAGATAGGTCAAGGGTTTTATTCCAGACTTTTCCTGGTACCCAGAAAAGAGGGCACTTGATGCCCAATCCTAGATCTTTCCATTCTAAACACCTTCCTGGTGGTACCAAAATTCAAAATGCTCACCCTTCAGCAGCTTCTTCCTATGCTGTCCAAAGAGGACCGGTTAGCCACCCTAGACCTAAAAGAAGCCTATCTGCACATCCCTGTCAGGGACTCCTGCAAGAAATACCTACATTTCAGGGCAGGATCTATGCATTATCAGTTCTCTGCACTTCCCTTTGGCTTATCCACTGTTCCCAGAGTCTTTACAAAATGCCTGGCTCCAGCCATTGCCTGTTGTAGACAGAGAAAGATTCAGATGTACCCTTACTTGGATGATTGCCTGATTCAGACAGACAGGAAAAGCTGATGGCAGCACCTGACATTTGTAAAGAACCTTCTAACATCCCTGGGGTACACTATCAATGAAAAGAAATCAAAACTAGTCCCCAGTCCAAAGATTGTATTCCTGGGAGCAAGCTTGGACACAGCCTCCCAGATGACATTCCTGACTCCAGAAAAACAAGCCTAACAGACTACTTCACTCAAATGACCACCAGAACCCAGCTATCCCCAAGGAAGATCTTGCAGGCTCCAGGGTTCATGACCTCTTGCATTCTACTAATTCCATATGAGGAAACTTCAGTGGTACTTAAGTCTTTGGTGCCAACATTCTCAGGACCTGGAAACTATCTTGCCTTCTGTAAGGACAGAGTTTCTTTGGTGGGCAGCAGCATGCAACCACAACAAGGTGCTTCCCTTTACATAACCCCATGCTGCCCAGACCCTAACCACAGATGCATCAGACAATGCCTGGGGGGAACATCTGGGGGACAAGTGCATTCTGGGCCACTGGAGCCCAAGTCAAATTCATCTGCACATCAACCAAAATGAGATGCTAGCTGTTCAGCACGTTTTGACAGCTTTCAGATCCCTACTCTCACCTGGACCCCTGCTAATAAAGACGGACGACACCACAGTTTGTGGTACATCTACAAGCAGGGGGGAAGCCACTCCTACCCACTCTGCAGGCTAGCCATGACACTGTGGAACACGGCCTTGGACATGCATGTTCATCTGCAAGCTCAATTCCTGCCAGGCAAACAAAACTCTCTGGCAGACGACTTAAGCAGAAATCTCCTAGACCCACATGAGTGGCAATTAAACCCCAGCACTTTCAGCCTGTTAACCCAGAAATGGGGGATACTGGAGGTGGACCTCTTTGCCTCCTCCCTACAATCACCAGATCAGCACATGCACCAGGACACTCACAGCAGGGCATGGAAAGTGGGTTCCCTATCCTTCCAGTGGGTAAACTTCTCAGTGTATGCCTTTCCCCCTCTGCCTCCTCTTTCAAGAATACTACTCAAGGTAAGACAGGACAGACCAAGGGCAGTCCTGATTGCCCCAGACTGGCCACACCAGCACTGGTACCCACTACTGCACAGTCTGTCACCGATGCCACCATGGTATATACCTCAGATCCCAACCCTTCTCACTCAGGAGGAGGGACAGATCCTGCATCCGCAACTGCAAACTCTGAACCTAGCAGCCTGGCTTATGCCTTGAATTCTCCCGCAGTGGCCAGCCTATGCAAGCATGTACGGGACATCATTCTGGAAGCCAGAAGACCCAGTGCAAGGAAATCCTATGCTGATGAGTGGAAAAGGTATTGTTAATGGATTCAATGTAAAGGAGCGGACACAGCTCTGGCCTCCTTACCTCTAATCCTGGATTACCTAGCAGATCTATTCCACAGCGGTCTTTCCTTTTCTTCCATAAAGATGCATGCCTCTGCCATCTCTGCTCATTACAACACAGAGCCACCTCTCTTCTCTCACCTTCTCATCAAACAGTTCCTGAGAGGGGCCAACAATTTAATGCCATGAAGGAGAGCACCCACCTCCGCTTGGGACCTTAACTTTTGTACTGGAAAAGCGAAAAGCTAACCCCCCCCCCCCTTTGAGCCTGCAGCATCAGCAGAGTTAAAATTCCTGTCTTGGAAAACAGCCTTGCTTCTGGCCATCACTTCAGCTAGAGGAGTGTCTGAGCTACAAGCACTTATGGCTGTGGAACCCTTCATTATTTTTCATGCTGACAGGGTCTCCCTCAGAACTAACCCTATTTTTATGCCTAAAGTGGTGTCCAGTGTAGCTCTCAACCATTCTATCCATTTGCCAACGTTCTTTCCTAATTCTCAAAATAAAGGGGAAAGGATCCTGCACTCCAGACGTGCACAGACCATTCAGTTTCTACCTTGGCAGGACTAAGCCCTTCAGAAAATCTGACTAGCTACTACTCAGCTTTGCACCAGGGGCAGGGGGCAAGGCCATATCTAAACAAACTATTTCCAAATGGATAGCACACTGTATTCATCCCTGTTACAAACACCATGGGAAACCAACCCCTCAGGGAGTTGGAACACTTTCCACTAGGGCAACTTCTACCTCTACAGCATTCCTCAGGGGAGTCCCTACCAGGGACATTCTGGAAGCTGCTACCAGGAGTTCTGTTCATACCTTCACCAAGCATTACCACCTGCCTATCTTTTCCAAATCCAGGGCTGGTTTTGTTACAGCAGTCCTGCAGGGCATCCTAGCCAGACCCCAGTCTTCTTGACTGCTTCCACTCTTTTCTTCAGCTTTGTGACTCTACCCAAATGTAATGACTGCAACAGTGAAACACGAAGAACATAGTACAGTTGTGTACACTTACCATAAATGTAGATGTTCGAGTGTATTCACTGTTGCAGTCCTGGTTTCCCACCCTGCAGCCCTGTTGTCTCTCTCTCTCCTTCTCTAAATCTATTACTCACCCCTTACAGGGTATTGGTATTTACTTTTTACTGGTGGTGTTTTTTCCACCATAACTTAGCTCCCTAATTGGGGGCTCCTGACATTTGGGGCAAGAAAAACTGATGTAATGGCAGCGACTGCCTGTTTTTATACCCCTGATGACCTGACGTCAGTCCTGGAGCAACTGCAACTGACGCAGAAATACGAAGTCTCTGGTATTCAGGCCGACTGAGGGCTACCTGCAGAGAGATAACCTAAGTGTGATGACTGCAACAGTGAATACACTCTAACATCTACATTTATGGTAAGTGTACACAACTGTATCTTATTAAAGTACGTATTTGTTGCTGTAGGGATCTCTGTTTAGTGTTGCAGTTAATCTTCAGCTAAGCTGTTTTTTTCATGTTAGTTGACTTGTATTTGGTTACCGTTATTTGGGTTGGCATTTTAGGACTCCTGGATCTTAATAGTAACAAGGATTTCAAGCATTGTTTGAGGGGGGCTGTGCCCCCTCCCAGTCCAACCCTCCTCCTCCCTTTCATTCTTTCTGTCTCGCGCTCTCTCTCTCTCTCTCTCAGTTCTATCAAAAGTTAACTAAATTTAAGTGTAATGGCTGTCAGGATCCCTTTCTTTTTGCTTTCTCACAATGATTTGCAACATGTAAGTTATCTGAAAAAAAATAGAACATTTAAGATGTGTAGCTGTAAATCTGGTAAAGAGAGCAGTTCACATCCTAGCATGTAGTTTTTGTCTTTCTATGGATTTTTCTTTCCATGTTGTGACACTTAATTTCTTTGCATTAAAATGATCAGCCTTGTCCTGTTTCTTCATAATGAGTGTAATTCAAGTCTGCTATAAGGACATTTGGGGATTCCTGGGGGGTGGGGTTCCCAAAGAGATGATTTCTGACACAGATCTTTTTTGATAGTGGTGTAAGTCAGATCACACAGGAATGCTTATGCCTTCACAGCTGGTAGTAAACATGTGTAACAGATTGGATACGGGGGGTGGTGTGGTAGAGAAGTGAAGTCTTAACAAACCTGTGTGAGTGGTGAAATGTGTAGTGCTTTTGATTTAATGCAAATGAATACACTTTAAATGGAAGAAAGGGGAGGGGAGAGACCTTGAGATAACTTGGATGTGAAAATTATAACAATGGGATGAAGAAAGCTAAGAGTGTTCTGGCACAAATGTGGGATTCTTCAGCAGTAGAAGGAGGGGATAAACTGTCTTTGATTAGGCAGCTGGGGAGATGGGAAGACCTTGGGTTGGTGTGTATTTAGCACACACATCTGTACAGCTTTTCTAGTCTGTTTGTATATCGGTAGAATCATTGAAGTAGTTCTGTTTGTAAATATCACACCAACAAAAAACAAGTAATCTCCGTGGTATCCCTGAAGTCTCAAAACAACCCACTAAAGTGTAGTGGGTCTAAAAACAAAACAGTGTAAGAAACTTCTCTGTGTGGAAGATTTTCAGTCCATATATTTCTAGTTAATCACTGTATATTAATCAGATCAGACAGTAGTAGTAGAAGTAGCGAATGTAAACTCGTCAAGTCAAAAAGTAATAATAGAAAATATATAATTGTACAGCATTACTAAGTATTCGAAAGTAATCCAAGCAAGGCAAGCAGTCTGTTTCCAGTCGAAAATCCTTTATTAAGTACACAGACTGTGGATCGCTTGTCAGGACATGGTGGTCGTCATTAACAGACTTCAGTACGAGGAGACGTGGTGATAAAGCAACTTCATTGTGACTCAGCATCGTTGCAGTCAAAAGGCAAGAAAAACGCAGGAAATGGTTAAGGAACTGAAAGAGTAAAATGAGTAAATTATAAACAGTCAGACATTGTGAGTAAGCCACTCACACAATGCCATCTTACCCATCTGATCTACTTCTAGGCATAACCTGGCACTGTGCCATGCCATCTTACCCATCTGATCCACTTCTAGGCATAACCTGGCACTGTGCCATGCCATCTTACCCATCTGATCCACTTCTAGGCATAACCTGGCACTGTGCCATGCCATCTTACCCATCTGATCCACTTCTAGGCATAACCTGGCACTGTGCCATGCCATCTTACCCATCTGATCCACTTCTAGGCATAACCTGGCACTGTACCATGCCATCTTACCCATCTGATCCACTTCTAGGCATAACCTGGCACTGTGCCATGCCATCTTACCCATCTGATCCACTTCTAGGCATAACCTGGCACTGTGCCATGCCATCTTACCCATCTGATCCACTTCTAGGCATAACCTGGCACTGTGCCATGCCATCTTACCCATCTGATCCACTTCTAGGCATAACCTGGCACTGTGCCATGCCATCTTACCCATCTGATCCACTTCTAGGCATAACCTGGCACTGTGCCATGCCATCTTACCCATCTGAATCATCACTTCTAGGCATAACCTGGCACTGCGCCCTGCTGTCTTACCCATCGTAATCATCCCTCTAGGCATAACCTGGCACTGTGCCATGCCATCTTACCCATCTGAATCATCACTTATAGACATAACCCAACACTGTACTGCTAAATAGTTAGATGCATTACAGAGTTGGTCTACACTGCTTACCACAGCCCGGTGTTATGAAAAATGATTTTCTTCATGGCTCTGCCATGCTGCCTCCAATTTTAGATAAAGGGTATTGTGGGCACTTGACAAGGAGAGCTCTCTGTAAAGACATGAATAAGGCCAACATTGTTCAGAGGCAAACACTTCAGATAGCATAAATTTGTCCCAGATGTCTTCTGCTGCATCGGTAATTGAATTTTATGGGTACACTTGGGGGAAAAGTCAGAGAGGAGTGGAGATAATTTAGAAATGTTTCATATTGTGTGAGAATTTGAGTTCAGGAGGGCCACATCAAACAAGAGGAACTATTTTAAAAGTTGAGACGGGATGACCTAAGAGAGGCACATGCACAAGTTTTTGACAGGGCTATGAATTTTATGTGTAGCAGCCTAAGAGGAAGTGACTTGAGATAAGGGAGACCAAGCTGTGTCAAAAGGAAACTCAGGAGGATAATAAACGCAAAAAGTTGCTGTCCAAGAAAACAAAGGCATGGCCCCGACAATAGAAAAGTGCCCTCCTCCGCTTCAACAGGTAACTAAGACAACTTGTCTAATCCTCTAAGAGCTCTTTTGAGAGAAACCTAGCAGGTGCTGCTAAGGATAACCATAAGGCCATTTACAGCTATGCACATAACCTAAAGGGTAGGTCCCAAGCATGCCCAGAACTAGTGGCCAATGGTATCACACACACTGACCCCACAGAGATAGCAGACCTGCTTGTGGATAGCTTTGGAGAAAATTTCACTCCCTTATCCCCTTCTAACTTACAATAAGCCCTCCCCACCACTTTACATATCTGAACAGCAGGACCTCAAAGTCCTGTCCAAGGCAAAGAACATGGCCTGTATGGGACCAGATGATATCCCAGGCTGTCTTCTAAACAGGCTAAAACGAGAATTGGCATCACCACTAAATACCCTTTTCAATCATAGCCTAACCACAGGCTTTATTCCTACTCACTACAGTTATTCCCCTCCACAAAGGTGACCTATCAGCAAACCCGGGGAATTATAGACCCATAAACCTGACCAGCCTAATCTGTAAGGCCATGGAATGTATCCTTATGGACCTCATAAGTAAAAATATAGGTGACCTCCAAACCCTCGATCCTACCAAGTTTAGCTTCATGAAGGGCAGATTCTGCCTGTTAAATCTGGTGAATTTATTTGAAAGTGTGACCAAGGCCATTGATGAGGGCATATCTGTGCACAGAACATATCTCAACTTGGCAAAGGCTTTCAACACAATCCCACATTCAGGCATTATTGATAAACTTAGCAAACTGAATGTAAACCCCTTTGTTGTAAGATGGGTTGCCAGTTGGCTCGCAAACAGGACACACGCTATTAAAATGGGTGACTGCACATCAGACAGCAGACCTGTTACCATCAGGGTGCAACAAGGGTCAGTGCTGGGTCCCCTACTGTTTGGTATATACTTCTCAGAAGTTCAGGTAAAAACTAAGGGGTTATGGCTGGCCAATGACTGCAAACTAGGTGCACACAAATGATGTCAGAATACTCCAGGAGGGTCTCACAGATATCAACGACTGGTGTACTAGTCCAATCTCAAACTGAATGCAAAGAAATGCATCATCATTTCCTTTGGCATAAACAATGTCCCTTCACACTATCAAATCAACAATACCCTAAGTACCCATGAAATGGTAAGGGACCTGAGATCACAGGTGGACTGTCACATTAACTTGGACCACCACATGTCTACCGTAGGAAGGTAAGCTTTCCACATAGCACACTTGATTAGTAAAGATATCGCCTCGAGAATAAAAGAGGTTAAAACCCCCTATACTCGGCACTTATCCGGTCCATAATTGAGTATAACATCTCATTCGGCATGTACCGTATGAAGCACCTGCAGCAGTTAGAGAGACCTCAGAGGTATCTTACAAAGAAGGTCAAGGGCCTCCAGCATATGCTTTACGTGGACTGGCTAAAATCCCTGTCACTATACTCCGTATTGTATAGATTTCTTAGGGGAGACTTGTGCCTGGCCTACAGAGCAATGCAAACCCAAACCTAATGAACTTACTGCATATCCATAAATCAAATGGGTCTAGGGCTGCCCATTCCAGGGACTTAAATATGGCCTGCAACTTAAATAGGACATGCTGGAGGGACAGATTTATCTCCCAGCGACTGCCACATATTTGGAACAGGCTACCAATTCATGTGAAATGGAGCATCTCTATGACACTGTTCAAGAGGAACCTGAACGAGTGGATGGGGCGCCGTAAATTCCTACTGGGAACAGTGCCCACAACCCACCTGGACATGGGCAGTCATCAGTAAATGCGATCTTGGGTATTGACTATCATTTCTATGGTATTACATTGAGTTGAAACAGCTAGGCTTAAAATTACCTCCAGGATGATGGCCTCTCATATGATCCTATGAACAGTTAGCAGCCCTGGTGGATAAAAGGGAGGGTAGATATGCTCAAGGGGTCCTTATCTTAAGTCATTTTGTACATTTTTTTAATAGTACAGAGCTTTCTGCCTATTGCTTGAAACCCTTCTCAGTGCTGAACTTGCATTTGGTTGATGATATACTCTGTTTTGACAATGTGTGTTAATGCAGCTTTAAAGGCAGTTTTGTAGTATGTTGTCTGGAAAACAGCAGAGGACGTTTGCCTGTCAGAAACTGCTTGCAGCATGAAGTATGAAGGACATGTGCATCCTCCTCCTCCTTTAGCTAGTCTACTTACAGTAACAGTATTCCAGGAGTGAAGCCTGACCTTTAAATTATCAGACTCGTGTGATCAAAGTCCAGTTGACGTCAGCTCTTTGTCAGTGATGACAGGATTTAGGAGTAAAGGACTGGCATGCTAGTTTGGGTAAGTGGATAGCTAGTTGGGAGTAAGTGGTTACTGGCAAACTGTTGGTACCCTGAGCTGTTCATTGTGAGGAGTATTTTATCATGAGAAGTGCAGTTAAATAACTGTTCCATAGATTCATAGGTAGATACTAGGCTTTTGGCCCTAGGGCCTATATAAGCATAGCCAAAAAGGTATCCTAGCTTTTGCCACCCAAGAAAATTATTTTCCTGTGCCCCTGTCGAGCAGAGCCACAGAGGTGATCCCCAGGGTGAATTTCCTATTTCCCATCCAGTCATCAAAATTTCTCTTGAGTGTTAATGAGGAGCTTTGTTTGATATAGAGAGGTAGTTTTCTTCCAGAGCATGGGAAGTCTCTGGGACAGGAATCTATCCCTCCAGCATGTTCTGGTTATTGTGGTGACAATGTTTAGATCCCTAGAGCATGTAGCTCAGAGGGATTGGGATTATTTTAAGTGGAGCATGTCCAACAGCTGTGGGTTTGACATAGCTTTGTATGTTAGGCAGATATCGCCTTTGAGTAGGTGATATGCGACGGAGTAAAGCTGGAGTTTTTTGCTGCCTGTGTAGGGCATCTGTTTGAGGCCGGTAATCCTCTGTGTGAGGTGTTTCTGCGGCCTTTCCAGTTGCTGTAGATGTCCTGTGAGGTACATACCAAAAGGGGCATTGTACTCTATAATGGGTCTAATGTGTGACGAGTAGAGGGGAACAATTACCTCTTTTTTCCTGGATGAGAAACCTTTTGTGATGAGGTGTGCCACGTAGAAGGATTTCCTGACTACTGTGGCGGTGTGATTATGAAAGGGGAGACTACTGTCCACCTGTGTCCCAAGGTCTCTTATCACACTTTCGGTGTTAAGTAGACTACCACCTATGTGGTAGGTCATGGGTACAGAGTTTTTACCAAAGGGGATGACAATGCACTTTTTGGCATTGAGCTTGAGGCCATGGCTTTGACACCAGGCATCTGTCTCAGTGAGGCCCTTTTGAAGGCTGTCCACATTGTTAGGAGTTTCAGTTTTGACTCCTAGTTTGCAGTCATCTGCGAACTTCGTTAGCCTAAGACCTTCTGTGTTAGCCTGTACTTCAGAGAAGTAGATACCAAACAGGAGAGGACTCAGGATTGAACCCTGCACTAGGTAGGAGCCCTAACCCTACACAGTAAGAGCATTGTTGTGACATGCACCATGTAGAAACCCTCACCCCACACAGTAAGAACATTGTTGTGAGCTGCACCAGGTAGGAACCCTCACCCCACACAGTAAGAACATTGTTGTGAGCTGCACCAGGTAGGAACCCTCACCCTGCACAGTAAGAGCATTGTTGTGAGCTGCACCAGGTAGGAACCCTCACCCTGCACAGTAAGAGCATTGTTGTGAGCTGCACCAGGTAGGAACCCTCACCCTGCACAGTAAGAACATTGTTGTGAGCTGCACCAGGTAGGAACCCTCACCCCACACAGTAAGACCATTGTTGTGAGCTGCACCAGGTAGGAACCCTCACCCTGCACAGTAAGAGCATTGTTGTGAGCTGCACCAGGTAGGAACCCTCACCCCACACAGTAAGACCATTGTTGTGAGCTGCACCAGGTAGGAACCCTCACCCCACACAGTAAGAACATTGTTGTGAGCTGCACCAGGTAGGAACCCTCACCCCACACAGTAAGAACATTGTTGTGAGCTGCACCAGGTAGGAACCCTCACCCCACACAGTAAGAACATTGTTGTGAGCTGCACCAGGTAGGAACCCTCACCCCACACAGTAAGAACATTGTTGTGAGCTGCACCAGGTAGGAACCCTCACCCCACACAGTAAGAACATTGCTGTGAGCTGCACCAGGTAGGAACCCTCACCCCACACAGTAAGAACATTGTTGTGAGCTGCACCAGGTAGGAACCCTCACCCCACACAGTAAGAACATTGCTGTGAGCTGCACCAGGTAGGAACCCTCACCCCACACAGTAAGAACATTGTTGTGAGCTGCACCAGGTAGGAACCCTCACCCCACACAGTAAGAACATTGCTGTGAGCTGCACCAGGTAGGAACCCTCACCCCACACAGTAAGAACATTGTTGTGAGCTGCACCAGGTAGGAACCCTCACCCCACACAGTAAGAACATTGTTGTGAGCTGCTTTGGGTAGGAACCCTCACCCCACACAGTAAGACCATTGTTGTGAGCTGCACCAGGTAGGAACCCTCACTCCTCACAGTAAGAGCACTGTTGTGAGCTGCATCGGGTAGGTATGACTTATGATTTGGCTTTACCAGGATCATTTATTTTTTTTGGTTGTGTCTTCCCTAAATCTACATAGTAGAGTCTGTGTGTACAGCTTTTGTGCAGAGTAGTAGATGCTTTTTGGCAGATTTATTAGTTAAATGCAAGTGCATTTTTTTGTTATATTCTCCTTTAATTTTTGATGGTTTCTTTCTGGATAACAGTGTTCAATGGGTTTACAACATAGCCTTTTAAAACCTCCTTTTTTTTTTAGTTTAAGAGCATAGTCTGATGGCTGTCACAGAAACTGGTATTTGACCGTCTGCCCAAATAAATTCTCTGAAATGTGCACATTAACATGTTTTTTGCTGGGGCAGGAGGCTTTCATAGCTTATGTTGAGTTGTCTTTTAAGAGCTACAATGGAATGTGGAGTTAGGTTCCCTAGTGTATTGATTTTAATGGGATTTGTATTTGCCCTCAGTGTGACTCTTGAGTGCGTCTTGAACAGAGGGAGGGTTTAGTGCAGAGAGCAATTGCATATCTTCAGTGTGGCACTTTCCTGAGAACTGCCAAAGTATTCCCTGGTTGTTAGTAAGGGTAACCACATCCGGACCAGCAGCTTGGTCAGTGAAATAGACATTAGTAAAGGTAACCATGTCCATACCAGCAGCTTGGTCAGTGAAGCAGTATATCTTTGTGAAATGCCTGGAACACGGTACTGATAGAACATGATTTCAGTGTGAGAACTTGAGTATCTGGGGAAAAAATGATTCAGCATAACAGGCAATTAAATAGTCGTTGCATCTGAAATATTGTTGCACTCTGAAGTACTTCTGTTGTATCAAGTTGTACAGGCTCCACCAGCGTGAGTTTTGTGTGTTGCACTTGAATCTCCTTGTTTTTTCAATCTGACAGCTTATGAAAGGGAAATAAATGCATCCCAGAGCTATTTTGCCAGACTTGAGGTTTAATCATGTATGTAATTAAAGTCAAGGTACTTCCAGGGATCACATCTGTATATGTCAAACAGTGCACTAGTTTGTAATAGTAAGAAATATTACTAAGTTATAGCTGCAGCACATTTTTGCCATTTCATTTCATTTCTTATGTACCTGCTGTGTAATACTTCAGAATACCGGCCATCTGGACAGCAACTGTAAATTAAAGCCTGTTCTGTTGTACCTTCTCACTGGTCTGCTCCCTGTCTGTTTGGAACAGGCTTAAGTTCTCCCAAATTAGTGTGTTATCAAAGATGATTAACCACTGGCTGAAAGTAAATTCACCATTTTGCTGGGTCACTGAGTCGGGTTGAGAAGGGAGGACAGAACTTGAAGAGCTCTTGGTGCAAGTACGGTCAGCAGAGTAACATGCTTGATGGTAGCTGTATAATCTTAGCATTCAGGCCATGTGTGTCATTAATACCAATCAATAACTATCTTATAACCCCCACCCAGCATGGATTTAGACCTCAGCACCACACATCTAACACTACTCTTTCACCCAAATTGTAGCAGAAGCCAGTGATTATAGCTGTCTAGTCTCTTGACTTTTCCTCGATCTTTCCAAGGCCTTCAATACGGTCTCCCATCCCAAAGTGATATCTAAACTTTCTGATCTCCATCTATCCACCCCCTCAATAAATTTGGTTCTCTAGTGTCTTATCTAATAGACAACAGTCTATACACTGGCAGTCTGTCCCTTCCCCATTTCTACCCGTCAACACTGCTGTTCCCCAAGGCTCTGTCTTGGGTCCCCTCTTGTTCAACATCTTTACTAACAGATTACACTCCACTACTAACCTCTCTCCACTCTTACAGTATGCTGACGATTCAATCCTTATTACGACCGCCCACAGCATCCCAGTACTCCTTGCTCGTACCCATGACACCTTCACCACTATCGAAACCTCGCTCACGGATAATCATCTAATATTAAATCCCAAAAAAAAACCACAGCTCCTACTTTTCCTTCCTAAAACACTGGCACATCATAAACACACCTTCTCCATTACCTCAATACTATCATCACACCTGATCCCTCTGCTAAATTACTGATGGCTATCTAAAATTTGACAACCATATCAATCATTGTATAAAAAAACAACCAAAAACTGGGTCTTCTGTACCGTAGTCACAAACTACTCTCTCCCCCTCCACAAAACCTTCCCTAGCCGCATCGCTTCCTAACCTGTCTTCTGCATGCAGCTCCAGTCCTCACTAACTTTCAGTCATCTCTCCTCTCCAAACTGGAACAAACTTACCACAAAATAGCTAGATTTGCCTCCAATCTACCATATAAATCCCATCACCGCCTCACTCTTAAGTCTTTACTTTGGCCTAAATTCCAAAAGCAACAACTTCTTCCACACCTACACCTTACACAGTCTATACTGTATAACCCACTTTCTGTCCCTTCATCGCTAGCATTATCACTCTGTAACCTCCGATGTCAGCTTCATACATCTGACAAACATCTACTAGACAGCTACCAACCAACCAAAAATATAGGAAAGTCCCTATACAAATTCTCTGTCGCTCATAACTGGAATGCCCTTCCCCTAAATGTAAGAAATATTCCCCATAAAGTCCAATTCAAACTCGAGCTTAAAAACTACGTACTAAAGACCTGGTCCTGTCGTTGTCAAACTCCTACCCGATATCCTGCTGATGATTTCCTAATCTCTACTTCCTTACTCTAAGCATATTGCTTACTTAAATATTTCTTACTTTTTATCTGTCTTTCTAATGAGCTTTTTACTGCATACCTACACCGTCTTCAGGGTAAATGCCATTGCACATGGAGTTTATTGCTGCCACTCTGCTACTTCTAGAGATTTTTGCCTACAGAATATATTGCTGTTTCGGTGCTGTCATTCTGCAACTAGAACACAACTGTATAAATAGTAGATCTTATTTTGGATGTATAACTTCTTGATAGTAAAATATTGTAAATATAGCTCTTTGTGTAATTTTGTTACTTGTATATGGAGCTTTTCTCCTTGGGTCTTCACCGAAAATGGGCCCCTGGCTCAGTTGGACTAACCTGGTTAACAAATGACACTAAATAATAAAAATAAATAAATATGTGAGCACAAACACACACACACACAGACACACACACACACAGACACACACACACACACACACACACACAGACACACACACAGACACACACCATATATGAGTGCCTAGATAATGAGATTTCTTTTATACTAGAAAATACATTTTAGAGTAAAATCTGTTTTTTGTTTTTTTTATTTTCTTTAACAGCCA
>NC_056735.1:85631955-85636955 GCF_019279795.1 Protopterus annectens
GTGAATACTCCCCCTGTTTGCAAGTACACAAAAAGTCAGCTAACCAAATGTTAAATCAATAGTGTCACATGTAAAGAATGTTATAAGGCAAAAAATACCAATGACAATATAAATAAATCATAACATAAATAACGGTTTAAGTTTCAAAAGTGGTGCTATAGAAATTCTATCATTAAGACCTGGAGGGGAGTATGCATTCAGTCTGATCTGCCACTTTAACTCAATGTACTCCAAATATTCCTCAACAGGTCCGCCCCTTTGTCCCAAATCAAGTTGTTCAAGAATAAAAAAACTAAAACTGTTAATACTTTGGTCATTAATATGCCTAAATAATGCATTCTTCATATTTTTCTGCTTGATGTCTTATAAATGTTGGTAGACTCTAAGTCTAAAAGCATTTTTTGTTTTCCCCACATAATAACCTTGGCAGTTTTTACATACTGCAATATAAACAACCCCCTTAGTATAGCAAAACATTTTCTTTTTATTAGTAATGGATCCAAAATTCTTAAGATTAAATTTGTCTGTATCCATCATGAAAGGGCACTGGGGACATCTACCACATTTATACGTACACCTCTAGTGAGATTAGGTTTGCCTTTTCAAGTAGTCCTTTTATTAATGTACTCTTTATAAACTATAGTGGGTCTCTTACCTATCTTGTCCAAGACCCCAATATCATTATCAAAAACCTTCCAATATTTATGTATGATGTATTTGATTTCTTCAAAATCTGCAGAATATGTGAGTGTCAATGCATGTGTAAAAATAGAATTATTGTGCCTCACATTATTGTGGCCATCCCTACTGCCCAATAGGGCTCTAAAGTGTCCACTGGTCCTCTTATTTATAACTTCCTGAATGATGTTTGATAGAAAAGGCTCTGGATAACCTCTTCTCTGAAACATATTGGACAAATTGTCACATTCCTTGGTAAAGTCGTAAATGTCAGACACCATCCTGGCCAATCTAACACATTGGCCCTTGACCAGGGCCTTCTTCTGGTGCAAAGGATGTGCACTAGTAAAATGTAATAATGTGTTAGAATAGGTTGGTTTCCTATATAGTTGGGAAATAAAACAGTTGTTCACATAATCTTTCTTTATGGTAATGTCCAAATAATGAATATAATCTAGATCCTTGACCATAGTAAATCTCAAAAAACTAGTGGTACTGTTCATGTACGAAAAGAACCTATTCAAATCTTGTTCTGATTGATTCCAAAACAGGACAATATCATCAAGGTATCGCCCATACAATACCCATGAAGTCCTGAATTCGAGTTAAAATGTATTGATCTTCCCAATGTGCTAAGACAATGTTTAAGATTGGTGCACAACATGCACCCATGGCAACTCCAAGCCTTTGTTTAAATAAATGTCCTTCAAATGTAATGAAATTGTTTTCCAAAACCATCTCCATACAAGTACGGATGGTCAAGATGGTGTCATGATTCAGTGACGAATTACTGCATAGAAACTCATAGACCCAGTCCAGACCTATATCATGTGGTATAACTGAAAACAGGTCACAGACGTCAATAGTCACCAGGATGAGGTTACTGTCATACATATTCTGATTGACTTTACCAAGGAAGTCCCATGAGTCCTTAATTATAGTAGTCCGATTATCATGGACCCCCTTAGTCATACTGTCAATGTATTTTGCTATACTAAATGTTTTGGAGGCTTTAGCATCTACAGTGGGTCTTAAAGGTGGACTGTGTATTGATTTGTGAATTTTTGGTATTCCAGATATGGTGGGAATCCTGGGATGGTTGGGAGGGTAGCCTAATGGTTAAGGTGTTTGCCTTACAAACACAAGGTACAAGGTTTGAGTCTCATAAGGGATAATTGGCTAGGCTTAAAATGGCTCACAAGGGCAGTTAGCCTAGTACTAATCTATGAATCTATGAATCTATGTAATATTTTACTAATTGACTGGGTGTGTATTTAAGGAGTTATCAGCCAGCAATTCACTGTTCTGAAGAAGTCTGAGTATTGACGAAAGCGCTTAACTTGTTGTTTTATCATTTTTAAACTGTGACTTTATGTGTATTTGTACTTCATTTTGATCATTGGATTTAGTAAAGAAAGAATTTTTTCATTATTCGGGCTTCGTCTCGTTGGATACCACCCTGCATCTGCTGTTCATTCTAGTTTTTATTCTGCTTACTGAGTTTGTCGGTGTTTTGTTATGGATGCAAGTGGCCAGGTGACCAGCGCTGATGGTGCCGATTTACAAAGTGTCTTGACATCTGTGACGCTTCTTACCAAGACTGTTGCTGAACTGTCAGCCAAGGTCGATAATATTATCAGGGACAATGCTGGCTTGAGAAATAGACCTTTGGACACTTCACAGTCTAGTTCTTGTTCTTCCATTCCTCCAGGACAAGGAAATAATTGCCAGGGTAACTGGAATAAGGAAGTGATGTATTCCACTACCATTGGTACGTCTGGCACTCAAGACTTGAATATGCATGAGCCTCGTGAAGCGGACTATGTTAACATTTCCATAGAACATTGGTTAAAAACTGATCTCGGTTTAAATTGTAGGAACGAGAATGTGAATTCTGACCTGGGTACACTAGATCAACAAATCCACATGTTTAAAACTTTGTTATTCAAATATAAGAAAATTCAGTTAGAAAATGAGTACCTAACTGAATGTATTAAGAGGGAGCAAGTCCCTAAAGGACTACTAATGTGGAAATATCCAACCGGTTGGAAAAGGATTCACATCTTTACAAAGAACTTTTGGGATTTTTAACAGACAAGGCTGTGAATTGTTACGTATTCTTATTGTGGATAACAATAAGAAAATGGCATTATTGTTAAGAGAAATTAATCAGGTAGATGTCAACATTAAAAATGACTTATTGTTTGAATCTAAGAAAAATGTTTTTAATGCTGTGTTTGATACTGTCTATAACGAACTCAGTGATTTAAAAGGGAGAAAGGAAAGGAAGTTATGTAGGGCAAAATGGATTATGAGAAGGGTGTGGCTTATCCAGACCCCGCAAGAGGGCAATTTAATCAAATGACTGGTAATCACAGTACTTATACGTTAGGGCAAGCTTGTGAGACACAAGATGATAAGGAAGGAGAGGAAATCCCTTTAGAACAAGCCCCCCTCAGGAGATCGGAGAGGCTAATCAACCAAAGACAGATGAGGTCGAATTATTACAGTCCTCTATCTGCACCACGGAGGGGGAGGGGGGGATGGAACAACTGCCGGAGATAAGCAGCCCATCACATACTGAGACTGAGAATGTGATTCTTTCAATTGTGACTAATGATTTGGGTGACTTCAGTATTTATAATTACAGTGGTCTTACTGTCACTAGGGAATGGGCCGATTTTCTATCCAAAGGTATGAATTTTGTGCCTACTAGCAAGGGCAACATAGTAGATGTTATGGTGCAGTTAAAACTATTTACAAGGAAATTAAATCTAGCTTTATTTTTTCCTGATAGTAATTTTACTTGTGGCTCAAACCTTAGAAGACCAAGTACCTTTCAACCTCCCAATCACCCTTTGGTACAAATATTTGAGGTTCTATGTGAAAACAACATTAGAACACGATTGGGTTATAGGCATAATGACTCACCCATAGACAATTTAAAAATAGAGGAGAAGGGTATTTTGAGTGAAATTTTACATCAGACTAATATAAGACTTATGAAACCGGACAAGGGTGGGGGTCTGGTTATTATGAATACTGATGATTACAATAGTAGAATGTTTGACGTACTATATAGTGAAGTGTACACTGAGACCTCACGAAATGAATTAAACATAGCATATCGTAACATTGACTTAGAATTGGAGCAACTTTTACTGAATGGACAAATCACACTAGACATACACAACTACATTTTAACCAAACATCCCAGGATTCCCAGCATATTTGGAATACCAAAAATTCACAAATCAATACACAGTCCACCTTTAAGACCCATTGTAGATGCTAAAGCCTCCAAAACATTTAGTATAGCAAAATACATTGACAGTATGACTAAGGGGGTCCTTGATAATCGGACTACTATAATTAAGGACTCGTGGGACTTCCTTGGTAAAGTCAATCAGAATATGTATGACAGTAACCTCATCCTGGTGACTATTGACGTCTGTGACCTGTTTTCAGTTATACCACGTGATATAGGTCTGGACTGGTTCTATGAGTTTCTATGCAGTAATTCGTCATTGAATCATGACACCATCTTGACCATCCGTACTTGTAGGGAGATGGTTTTGGAAAACAATTTCAGTACATTTGAAGGACATTTATTTAAACAAAGGCTTGGAGTTGCCATGGGTGCATGTTGTGCACCAATCTTCGCCAACATTGTCTTAGCACATTGGGAAGATCAATACATTTTAACTCAATTCAGGACTTCATGGTATTGTATGGGCGATACCTTGATGATATTGTCCTGTTTTGGAATCAATCAGAACAAGATTTGAATAGGTTCTTTTCGCATATGAACAGTACCACCAGTTTTTGAGATTTACTATGGTCAAGGATCTAGATTATATTCATTATTTGGACATTACCATAAAGAAAGATTATGTGAACAACTGTTTTATTTCCCAACTATATAGGAAACCAACCTATTCTAACACATTATTACATTTTACTAGTGCACATCCTTTGCACCAGAAGAAGGCCCTGGTCAAGGGCCAATGTCTTAGATTGGCCAGGATGGTGTCTGACATTTACGACTTTACCAAGGAATGTGACAATTTTTCCAATATGTTTCAGAGAAGAGGTTATCCAGAGCCTTTTCTATCAAACATCATTCAGGAAGTTATAAATAAGAGGACCAGTGGACACTTTAGAGCCCTATTGGGCAGTAGGGATGGCCACAATAATGTGAGGCACAATAATTCTATTTTTACACATGCATTGACACTCACATATTCTGCAGATTTTGAAGAAATCAAATACATAATACATAAATATTGGAAGGTTTTTGATAATGATATTGGGGTCTTGGA